>NC_090736.1:148191743-148194243 GCF_036898095.1 Palaemon carinicauda | reverse complement strand
GTAAAGTGGACCCGACCTTAGACATCCTGGGACAAGGCGGCTCGGACGAAAGGGCCTCTTCAGCCCCGGTTTCCTTCTCGCCTACAGAGGCCGCCATGATGGAGGAGATGTCGAGGGACCTGGTGAATGTCTCCTCATGGCTGGACTGGTGGGCCTCCACGTTGGTGAGCGTGCAAGCCTCCATCGACCCCGAAGATCCAGAGCAGCAGAATCTCCTGACGGACCTTCTCACCTCCGGGGGGAAAACTCTCAAGTTTCTAGCGTACCAAGCGCTCGCCTTGACGGCCAGCTGGGTACTAAGGAAACGTGACACGGTTCTCTCTAAGTTGTCAAGGAAGATCCCGGACAGGGAGGCCCGAGCTGTGCGTAGCCTACCCTTGGGGGGTGAGTCTCTGTTCCCTTTGAAGGAACTGGAAATTCTAATGGAGAAGGTGTCCAAGAAGAGAGAGGCCAACGTCCACAGACAAGCGTCTTCTAGAAGGCCGCCATACAGGAGATCAGCCTCGGATAGCGCCGTGACTCCTCAGGCCGCCCCCAGCTCTTCGAGGAGGGACGCCCCTTCCTCCTGGACAAAAACTCCGCAGCCCTCCCGCAGAGGAGCACCAGCTTCTGCCAGCTCCTTCAGGTCTGGTTACTCCGCCTCGAAGAGAGGCAGATCAGGCCGCCCCTCTAGGAGAAGGTAGAGGGAGAGGCCCCCTACTCCCGCCCAAGCCTCGGGTTGGGGGATGCCTCAGACCTCATTGGCAAGCATGGAAAACACAAGGAGCGGATCCTTGGACGGTGTCCGTCCTGAAAGAAGGCTACAGGCTCCCCTTCATAGCGGACCCACCCCCTCTTATTCCAGCCAGCCAGACAGAATGGTTGGCCCCCAGGGACCCGATGAAAAGGGCCACCCTTCAAGGAGAGATTTCCTCCATGTTAGAGAAGGGGGCCATGGAAGAGGTCCTTCTCCCAGGCCCAGGCTTCTACAGCCGCCTGTTCCTGGTAGAGAAAGCAACGGGGGGTTGGAGACCCGTGATAGACCTGTCGGCCCTCAACAAGTTTGTCAAGAAGACGGACTTCAAGATGGACACCCCAAAATCCGTCCTGATGTCCTTGAGGGAGAAGGATTACATGATGACGGTCGACCTCAAGGACGCATACTTCCAGATCCCTGTCCACCCGTCGAGTCGGAAGTTCCTCCGGGTAAAATGGGGGTTCCCAGATCCTGCAGTTCAAGACCCTTTGCTTCGGCCTGTCGACGGCCCCTCAAGTGTTCACGAGGGTCTTCGCGACAGTCTCAGTGTGGGCTCACAAACGGGGTATCCGTCTCATCAGATACCTAGACGACTGGTTGCTCCTTTCCAACTCAAAGCCCTCTTGGAGGAACAAGGGAAAAACCTCCTCCAGTTCTGCAGGAATCTGGGAATCATAATCAATCTGGAAAAATCGAACTTAACACCATCCAACAGAATGGGATACTTGGGGATGACATTGGACACCGTGCAGGGGAAGGTCTTCCCCTCGGAAGACAGGATACGGAACCTCAATCACATCATTCAGCCGTTCCTGTCAGAACATTCCAGGAGGGCGAAAGACTGGCAGAGACTGATAGGTCACCTGGTCTCATTAGAGAAACTGGTTCCCCAAGGGAAGATGCGGCTCAGACCCGTGCAATGGAACCTCAAGAGCCTCTGGTCCCAGACAGGCTCTCAGAAGGCGTTGATTCCTATCCTTCCAGACATGAGAACAGCCCTAGAATGGTGGCACTGCCAGTCGAACTCCCTCAAGGGGATGCCCCTCGGGTCCTGTCCCCCCGAGTACCTCCTGTTCACAGACGCCTCCAACCAAGGGTGGGGGGCCCACCTTCTGGAAGAGACAGCAAGCGGTACCTGGTCGGAGAGCGAAAAGCATCTCCACATCAACGTCCTAGAGCTAAGAGCAGTCCAGAAGGCATGGCTGCACTTTGCAAGTCGGTTAAAGGGGAAACACCGTGGAGTTAATGTGCGACAACGCCACGGTGGTAGCCTACATAAAGAAGCAAGGGGGCATGAGATTGAAGGAACTGTGCGACCTCACCATAAGCATCCTACATTGGGCGGACGAGCAGCAGGTGGTACTGCTAGCAAGGTTCATCCCCGGGAAGAGAAACGTGTTAGCCGACGGCCTCAGCAGAATGGGTCAGATAGTGGGGACAGAGTGGTCCCTGCACCCGGAGGTAGCCAGACTCATCATTCAACGCTGGGGCTCCCCAGTGATGGACCCTCTTTGCAACAAAGCTCAACGCCTAACTACCGGTCTATTGCTCCCCGGTACCAGACCAAAAAGCAGCCCTAGAAGACCGCCTTCCAGCACAAGTGGGACAACTTGGACGTGTACGCTTTTCCCCCCCTTCACGCTGATAAGGCAGGTACTCAACAGAGTAAGAGCCTCCCAAAACCTAAGGATGACTTTGGTAGCGCCCTGGTGGCCGGAGAGAGAGTGGTTCGCGGATCTAAAAGACCTGGCAAGCCAACCACCT
>NC_090736.1:148184243-148186743 GCF_036898095.1 Palaemon carinicauda | reverse complement strand
AATCGGACGAGGAGGACAAAGAGCTGATCACCGAGGATGAGCTGCGACGTGCTGTTATGGGAAATAAAAATTCTGCTCCTGGAGATGATGGCCTTACTTATCAAGTGCTTCGTCTTCTCCAGAAGGTTCCTGGAAATCCTCTTCTACAATTGTATAATCTTTGCTACCAACTTGGATATGTACCTGCTGCCTGGATCATTAGCACAATTATTCCTATCCCAAAGCCTGGAACTGATAAATACCGGCCTATCTCCCTCACCTCATGTTTTAGTAAAGTGTTTGAGCGTATATTACTAACCAGGCTAATGTACCGGTTACAAGAAAAACTTTCTCCCCATTTGTATGGCTTTCTTCCACAGAGGAGTACTCATCACTGTTTAGCTGAACTCTACTCCCGATTGTCCTCCAACAGTGTAGTTGCCTTCCTTGACCTCAAAAGTGCTTTTGATATAGCCAACCGGGATATAATTCTTGATCAGCTTGTCGAATTTGGTGTCAGAGGAAACCTTCTGAAGTGGATAAACGGTTATCTCAGTAACAGAAAATCGCGTGTTTTCTTCAAAGGTGCATGTAGCTCCTATGAAAATTTGAGCTTGGCACACCTCAGGGCGGTGTATTGAGCCCATTTCTTTTTAATATACTTATGCACCGTGTACTGTCTCTCCTCCCTGCTATCCCTGGGAACCACTGTAACCTGCTATGCTGATGATGTCTGCATCCACTCCACTACCCCTCGAGACCTTCAACGTGTCCTCAAGACTTCTACAGGTCCTGTACCTCCTGTGGCCTCATACTCTCCCCAGAAAAAAGCAGAATCTTCTCTGCGCGAATCTCCGAGACCTGCCAGTGTTCACTATGGGTGGGAATATTATACCTCACTGCACACAGTATACATATCTAGGTGTACCAGTCAGGATCACCCCTGCTATACCCGCACGACAACGAATCCACCCCATGGTGAAAAACCTTCTTGATCGACTGGAGCCTCGCTTCACTCCCATCAAGTGGCTTGCGACCAGGGCCACAGGTATATCTATCCCCGTGGCTAAAACCCTCTATATCCTCTTCCTGAGGTCAGTTGTTGACTATTTATCTCCTGCTTTAATTCAATTACCCAGACAGGCATTACAACCACTAGAACTGTTCCAAAATAGGGTAATGAGGTTTATCCTAGGTTGCCCTCCTTCCACTCGGATAGTCAACATGCAGACCGAACTCATGTTACCTCCATTAATAGAGAGAATTTATGCCAATGTAACTTTGTTTTCTGTTAAATGTCTACACTCTCCACAATTTACTCCAAACTTCTCTGCTGTCCTCAGAGCATCACTTGACGAAGATGCACCAAGACCTCAACTCCGGCCAGGGGGCCATAACCTAGTTAGGACAGTATGTGAAATCTTCGACACCTTGATATTGCTGTACCTGAGCAAGCTGTCCATCCAAGATTTGCCACCATGGCGGGTTCCTATTCCTGCTGTCACTTTCACACCAACCTCTAAAGATGCCCATACCAGTCTACAGAAACAGCTGGTTTTGGAAACAATATCCAATCTGTCAATTTCAGTTCCTGCAGGACACCACATCTACGTTGACGGCTCAGTACAGGCAGATGGAAGTGCAGCATGTGCTATGTTCTCCCAAACTTAGAACCTCCTGAGGGGTGGGTGGCATGGTCGCAGGCTGCCAAACTCATCCAGTTCCACTTATTGCGAACTTCAAGGTATATGGGATGCAGTAACTCTACTTGTTAGAAGAAATGTGAATGGATTGGTGATCTGCGACTCCAAATCTGCACTCCAGGCACTGACATCTTCTAGGCCCAGCTGTGGTCGTGTTGTGCGAGACATACTGTGTCAACTCGCTGCTGCTTACAATGCCTCGCTTGTCGTGTCCTTCATGTGGATGCCCTCCCATATTGGGCTTGCTGGGAATGACATGGTGGACAGTCTTGCTAAAGCGGCCTGCACACTGGACCTTGATGACAGAAATGATGAGCCCTCACTTCGCTGCCTTAAACATAGAATATTTTCAGCAGCTTTTGCTTGTACAGTACAGCGCAGGATGCAGAGAGGGGCACTAGTGTTTCCATACAACATCACGATAACTTTCTGCATAGCCGTCACAAGTACCGGCGTCGTGGACTCATGGTGCGTAGGCATAATGTCGTAAGTGCCAGGATAAGGTTGGGATATCGTCCTGTGTGGCAGGTTGGACAGACACTAGATATACCCACACTACACCTCATGTAAACTGTGTAACCTTGCTAATGCCAATAACCTTGAACCACTACTGTCTTCATTGCCCCACTGTCAGGAATCTGTACCTCAAGGACAAAATTTACTTCAAACCTGTCAATATTTACTCAAAGATGACCACCTAGATGTAATTTTGACTCGTCATCCACACTTGGTGGCTGCTAAACTGTGTGCTGCAGTTGTTGTGATAATGGAATACGAACTCATATATGTTATTTTTGTGATGATATACTGATGAGTCA
>NC_090736.1:148163496-148183743 GCF_036898095.1 Palaemon carinicauda | reverse complement strand
CAGTAGGACCGATTTAAAAATCAACAAGGTGATGAACGGTTTTATTGTCTACAGTGCGCCTCTTAATGCATACTGAATGTGGCTGTCCTTAAAGGGAGCCCGAAGTCAGGGCAAAATTCTGTGGTTGTTGTTATTATTATTATTATTATTATTATTACTATTATTTTTTTTATTATCATCATAATTATTATTATTATTATTATAATTATTATTATTGTCATAATTATTATTATTATTTTTATTATCTTTTATTATCATAATTATTATTATTATAATATATATATATATATATATAGATAGATATATAATATATATAGATAGATATATAATATATATAGATAGATATATAATATATATATATAGATATATAATATATATATATAGATATATATATATATATGTATGTATGTATATATATATATATATATATGTGTATATATATATATATATATGTGTGTGTGTGTGTGTGTGTGTATGTATGTGTGTGTGTGTGCGCGCGTGCGTGCGTGTGTTTTCCCAAATATACCGGCTTTAGCGATGTGGAGGGGGAGAGTCACCCAGCTCTCTGGACTCTTAAGACCACTGAATTATTTATCTATTTATCTAATTATTTTCTTGTGAGTATTACAGCTTGAAGATACTTTTCTTTTACTCAATTTAATTTAATTTACTGTTTTTACTTGTATCTGTAAATATAACTTTGATTTTAAACTGTTTTTGTAAGTTATATATTTAATAAAGTTTGACTTCTAATATTTTAAATGTATTTTTTAGCCCTAAATGTGATATATGATGTCCAGACTCTTCGTTTTCCTCTTTATTTTATCTCTGAAGCTCGACAGGAGTGACGGCCCACCTCAAATAAAATAAATAAATAATATATATATATATATATATATACTGTATATATATATATACAGTATATATATGTATATTATATATATATATATATATATATAAATATATATATATATATATATAATGTGTATTTGTGTATATACAAATGTATGTGTTTGTGTGTGTCCATATATATATATATATATACAGACAAACACACACACATATATATACACAAATACATACATTTGTAAATACACAATATATATATAAATATATATATATTATATATATGTGTGTGTGTATGTGTGTGTTTGTGTGTGTGTGTGTGTTTGTGTGTGTGTGTGTGTAGATTGCCTTACCTTACGTAAGACACGGGCGTGCGTGCGTATATATATATATATATATATACTATTATTAACTTACGAAAGGAAACGAATAATGCACTAAGAGAGAGAGAGAGAGAGAGAGAGAGAGAGAGAGAGAGTTGTGGAGATCTTGAAGACATTCCGAAAGCCTTCTCGGTCTCCCTTCTCGAAGACCCCAATACATTACAAAGGATTCGGAAATTGATTGATGATAATTATTTATTCAGTTATTTCTTTTAAAAATTGTTATTAAAAGACCATACCATATAATTAGTATTAATATATTATATCAAAAGTGTTATTATTGATAATATTTCCTAAGTTAAAGTCTACTGAAAAGAGAGAGAGAGAGAGAGAGAGAGAGAGAGAGAGAGAGAATTGTCCAGGAATTCCGTCGATGTAGTTAGCGATTCAAAATGTCTTCAGGGAAACACTCAAGTCTTTCCAGAGGCTTCACAGAATTAATGTGTGAGAGGCTTGGAGCTTGGAGGGGATCCTGAAGGTCTCCGAAAGCTTGCTTCCGTTGTTTTTTCAAAATAAGGTTGGTCGAAGGAGAATCATCTGGTAATCTAGCAAAGATTTTTATGATGTTCGGAATGTACCAAAAAGCGATCAACGCAATGAGGAAACCATTCAACGGAATCTTAGGAGGATTATTCAAGGCTGGTGTTCAGCAGCAGCAGTTGGAGTGTGAGACCTATTACAAGGATCTCGAAGGACAATTGAGGAAAGTTCAAGAGTCTTTCGCGTTCAGGATGGTCTCTTGGCTACTGCCCAAGAGGAGTGAAAACTCTGAGGCTGGGATCGGAGACGTTCCCGTCCTCCAACGACTCTTGTCCTCCATCCCTGTGGTCGGAGGATTCTGGAGTTTGGGGCAGGATCTTCAGGGATGTCAACTGAAGGTCCAGACTATGGAACGGCAATTGGAAATGTTCAAGACAGATCTGAAACCTACTGGAATTCTGAGGAGATGTCTCCAGACTTCGTCTCTGGAGCTGAGGGTGGAACTATTGTCCCCCAAATGAGCGGTGGCAATTGGTTAACTGTTCTTCTGGTAGGTGTTATTGTGGCTGGAAATGTTTTGTTGTGGAAATTCTTGTCCACAGAGGAGGAAGAAAAGGAACTGGAGGAGTTAGGTGAAATTATTCAACTGATGGAAGAGGGAAATTGAATTTTTGGACAAAGAAGTGGAGAATGACAGGGAGAAGGAGGAGAAAAAGAAGAGCTGAGGGCAGAGATTCAACGTCTCTGCAACAGAGTCGAAGCTCTTGAAAAGGAAATCGAAACTGAAAAATTCTCAACAGAGTTACAAGATCTTCAACAAACTAACGATCACCTAAAAGACGAATTATCAAATAAAGATGCTTCAATCGGAGAATATCTAAATCAATTAACTAATATGGAACAAATATATCTTGAAATAAGCGAGAAACTAGTAAATGTTGAAGGTGAAAAAGCAGACTCTATTCATCGATTGGAATCTGTATTTGAGGGAGAAATTGCGGAATTAGAAAAAACAATTCAAAATCAATTGGAGATTATTAAAGAGATGGAAACAGAAAAAGAAAGACTAGAGAATGACAGGGAGGAAGAAGGAGAAAAAGAAGAGCTGAGGGCAGAGATTCAACGTCTCTGCAAACAGAGTCGAAGCTCTTCAAAAGGAAAAGGAAATCGAAACTGAAAAATTCTCAACAGAGTTGCAAGATCTTCAACAAACTAACGATCACCTAAAAGACGAATTATCAAATAAAGATGCTTCAATCGGAGAATATCTAAATCAATTAACTAAGATGGAACAAATAAATTTTGAAATAAGCGAGAAACTAGTAAATGTTGAAGGTGAAAAAGCAGACCTCTATTCATCGATTGGAATCTGTATTTGAGGGAGAAATTGCGGAATTAGAAAAAACAATTCAAAATCAATTGGAGATTATTAAAGAGATGGAAACAGAAAAAGAAAGTCTAGAGATGAAGCTGGCCGAGGCTAAAGAAAAGGATTTGGTCAGGAACAAAAATTACAACAGCCTCTTAGAGGAGTTAGTAAATTTTAAGGAAGAATATTACGAGAAATCAAGTGAGATGGAAGAAAAAAAATCATGAATTAAGAAAGCAACTAGAAAAAGGTGAGCGTGAAAACGTTGCCTCTATTCATCGGTTGGAATCTGTATTTGAGGGAGGAAATTGAGGAACTAAAAGAGACAATTGAGAAGCAATTAGGAATTATTAGAGAGATGGAAACAGAAAAGAAAGACTAGAGATGAAGCTGACCTGAGGCTAAAGAAAAGGATTTGGTCAGGAACAAAAATTACAACAGCCTCTTAGAGGAGTTAGTAAATCTCAAGGAAGAATATTACGATAAGTCAAGCGAGATGGAGGAAAAAAATCTTGACTTGAGAGAGCAACTAGAAAGAATTAAGAGTGAAAAAGTGGCCGCTATTCATCGGACGGAATCTGTATTTAAGAAAGAGATTCAGGAACTGAAAGAAACGATTGAGAAGCAATCTGGGATTATTGGTGAGATGAAAACAGAGAAGCAGAGGCTGGACCTGGATGCCAACGGACATAAGGAGGAGAAGGAGGTCGTTGGAGGGGCATCTGGTGTTGGTGAATTTCTGTGCCGGCTACAAGCCTCAAAAGGGACTCTCCCTCAAACCAACAACAACAATCGGGTAGAGCAGAAGCTCCAGAAGGAAACTTTCAGGGAAGAGGAGCCTAAAAAGGTCCCCTTAGCTCATATGGGAAGAGGCACAACTGGGTTCTTTAAAAAGAAAATCGGTGGACCTGAGTGTCATATCACCTTCCAAGGTGCGAAGGTTAGAGTTAACACCAAGAGGGACTATGAGCAAAAGAGGCATGTGACTGCCGACTTGGATGTCCCAGGGAAGTTCCACAGAGCCATTTATGGAGCGGAAGGAAGGAAGCTGAAGGAAATCACCCGGGAGAGTGGTGTCAAATCCATTTGTATGCCACGAAGGGATGACTCCAGTAATTTAATCACAATCATTGGCACCATTCAGCAGGTTCAATTAGCAGCCGATCATATCGATAAGCTTCTGAAGAGACACCGTTAAGTGAATACTCGGATCCGAAAATGAATGGAAAAAAAAACTAAAAAAAAAGCAAAAAAAACAAAACAAAAACAAAAACTAAAATAAAATTCACAAAAAAAAGAACAAGAAGAACAACTTTAATTTCAGTTTATTTTGAGAGGAAAATTAGATTTAGCCGAGTTTTGCAAGGACCAGAACTTAAGGATCTTTGACCTGACTGACCACCCACTTTGAAGAACACTTGGAAGGACTAGCCAGCTTAAGGGATGCAATGCTCAACTATCCAGCTTGAAGGATGCTTGGACCACCCTTGAGGACAACCGGCTATGCAGAGGGAAGAAACCTAGCAGATTCTATTATGCTATGTACCTTGGTGAACGAGTACAAGGCGTTCGTCAAGTGTACAAATGGTCGGATATCTAGATCTATTCCTCTGGATACCAACCTTCGGGTAGTCCTGGGGGAATAATCTAGAAGACTGGCTCTGCAGAGGGAACGAGCTAGGCTTCTTCCAGTACGCACTCTTGTCCTTATAGGTTGACCCAAGATACTTCAGCTGGGGAAGGAAGCTGCGCCTCTTCCTAAGAAGTTTATCTCTCTCTCTCTCTCTCTCTCTCTCTCTCTCTCTCTCTCTCTCTCTCTCTCTCTCTCTCTCTCTCTCTCTCTGTTCTAAAGATACCATGCTGATAAGATGAGTTCGAAAGCTGGGGAGATTTTGATACCTCACTTGTCGGTAAAATGTTATGAGATTTTCTGATTGGTGGTGTTCTTGTTTTTAATCTTAAACCCTGTTAGGTATGAGATACTTAATTACTAATGTCACCTGTGTCATTGTGAACCTGTTTTTTTATTTTCCAACATTTCTCAACTCCTGTTTTGACTTGTAATTGCAAATGTTTAAACTATCTACTTTCAGCTTGGTTGACATCGTGGATGGTTGTATTCTTAGATTGATTGATTCAAGATTTTTGGTGATTAATCTATCCAGACGGAATGTTTTTATTCTTTCATTCAACATTGTTTCCGAGTATTGTTCTCCTGTCTGGTCTTCAGCTGCTGTACATAGTTCAAGGTATGCAGTTAATTCTAAGCCATGGCTTCTCCATTATAATGCTCAATACTTATCAGTAGTTCTAGAAGTTTCGATCTACCTTTGGCCAGATTGTGGAATGATCTTTCCAATCAGGTAGTTGAATCGTTAGAACTTCCGAAGTTCAAACTTGCAGCAAATGTTTTTTATGTTGAACAGGTTGGCATAAGTCTTGTTTTACTGTTTATATATAACAGGTCTATTTTAACATTGTTACTGATCTTAAAATATTTTATGTACACTATTTATATACTTTCTTTGCTGTTTCCTTATTTCCTTTTCTCACTGGGCTATTTTCCCTTTTGGAGCCCTTGGGCTTGTAGAATCCTGCTTTACAACCATGGTTGTAGTTTGCTATTAATATAATGATGATGATAATAATAATGATGATGATGATGATGATGATGATGATGATGATAATGACACCGATAATACTGATAGGTAAATAATTTCAGTGGTTTTCTAGTAACAATTTTATTTATAAGTTACAATATTTATTATATTTAGTTTCCATATACTTTAATATTTATTATAAGATTAGTGATAGTCTGTTACTGATATAAATAACTGTGAATACTCCAAAAATGTATATACAGTACCTTGGAATCTCATTGTGATCTAGGAAATCATAGGAGGCACGTGAGAGGGAGGGAGCTTGTGTATTGGAATTTAATAGAAATTGGGCGTATAACGGAATCCAGTAAAATGTACTTTTATAAGTCACTTAGAAGATATAAGTCCACGAGATTCTTTCTTTGTACGGTTTTGAGAAATCATTGGAAGGTACAGTTAGACGCATGAAACCATGGCACACCTCTCTAAGGAAATGCGCCGTGTTACACCCTTTCTGCGTGGCGAGTTCTTGAGGGAACACTCGGGCACACTTATTTTATCTTGTTTCTCTTCCTATTGATTCTTTAAGTTTTTATAGTCAGTATATGAAAGGTCTGTTTTAATGTTGTTACTGTTCTTATAATTATTTATATAGTTAATTACTTTCTCTTGTAGTTTATTTACTTATTTCCTTTCCTCACTGAGCTATTTTCCCCGTTGGAGCCCTTGGGTTTATAGCATCGTGCTTTTCCAACTAGGGTTGTAGCTTAGCAAGTAATAATAATAATAATAATAGTAATAATAATAATAATAATAATAATAATTTTTCTCCGTCCGCCACCCCTGCCATCTCTCCTTACACTATCAGTTTGGTTACTCTCGGCACAGTAAAGATATGAAAAGGTGAACTTCCTCAAAGTGAGGTGTACCAGGAATTACTCTGTCCAACTGCACATGGAAGATTAAATGGAAATTGTATTGATAAATGCAAGTCTCATGGAATCTGAGTTTTGGTTAATGTAAGTCACCGAATATACTTTGAAAATGGCCTAATAACTACGTCTCATGGAATATAATAGTCATGAAATAAGGTTTGAACATTGCTTGATAAGTTTTAAGTCTTCTGACTGTATGCTCAATGGAAGTCTATGAAAAGTGACTGCAAGGCAATTAGAACGACCGGCACTGAAGATGCAAGCCACGGGCTCTTGTACCGAGGCAGCCCGTAAAAAAAAAAAAAACATAAATCAATATGAGTAGATTTATAAAACCTGAGTTTATACTTTCTAGAGATCGGTGGGATGTCAATGGAAGAAACTTAAGCATATGACAACGGGTGTGGTTGAGATGGAAATTGCTGGAATGTTCATAGAGCATGAATCAGTAACTGTAGGTCTCCTGAAATCTCCTGTGTGTGTGTTCCTTGGAGGTGATCGGAGTGTACACAGAGGAGCAGCTATTCTGAGGCTCGATCAGAACCTCGTCGTCAGGATGCACGAAGCAAACCACGGATTGCCTGGCTCGACTCTGCTTCACTTCCTCACTGGGAACCAGCACTCGGTGCTCCTGGAAGTATAAGAATTTTATTATTATAATTATCATTATTCAAGCTAACATTCCATATAGTGCATAAACAGATAAATCAGGCTTCATCAAAACAAAATTTCTATATGTGAGAAAAGGTTACAAATAAAGCCCAATGATAATATGAAATGAAAAACATATTGGTAAGGTAAGAAAGGAATATATTGTGAAAACCAAATAT
The DNA here is from genome assembly GCF_036898095.1 of Palaemon carinicauda. Classification (NCBI taxonomy): domain Eukaryota; kingdom Metazoa; phylum Arthropoda; class Malacostraca; order Decapoda; family Palaemonidae; genus Palaemon; species Palaemon carinicauda. The sequence goes on along the minus strand of NC_090736.1, from coordinate 148,176,300 downwards.
ATCTGGTACCGATTTAGTATGTGGCCTACCTTTCAAGTATGGCCTACGAAATTCTATCTGTTTTAGTATGTGGCCTAACCTAACCTACAAACCAGGTAGGCCACATACTAAACCAGAATAAAAAAAGGTAGGCCACATACTAAACCAGAGTAGAAAAGGTAGGCCACATACTAAACCAGAATAAAAAAAGGTAGGCCACATACTAAACCAGAGTAGAAAAGGTAGGCCACATACTAAACCAGAATAAAAAAAGGTAGGCCACATACTAAACCAGAATAAAAAAGGTAGGCCACATACTAAACCAGAGTAATAAAGGTAGGCCACATACTAAACTAGAATAAAAAAAGGTAGGCCACATACTAAACCAGAGTAGAAAAGGTAGGCCACATACTAAACCAGAATAAAAAAAGGTAGGCCACATACTAAACCAGAGTAGAAAAGGTAGGCCACATACTAAACCAGAATAAAAAAAAAGGTAGGCCACATACTAAACCAGAGTAGAAAAGGTAGGCCACATACTAAACCAGAATAAAAAAGGTAGGCCACATACTAAACCAGAGTAATAAAGGTAGGCCACATACTAAACTAGAATAAAAAAAGGTAGGCCACATACTAAACCAGAGTAGAAAAGGTAGGCCACATACTAAACCAGAATAAAAAAAGGTAGGCCACATACTAAACCAGAGTAGAAAAGGTAGGCCACATACTAAACCAGAATAAAAAAAGGTAGGCCACATACTAAACCAGAGTAGAAAAGGTAGGCCACATACTAAACCAGAATAAAAAAAAAGGTAGGCCACATACTAAACCAGAGTAGAAAAGGTAGGCCACATACTAAACCAGAATAAAAAAGGTAGGCCACATACTAAACCAGAGTAATAAAGGTAGGCCACATACTAAACTAGAATAAAAAAGGGAGGCCACATACTAAACCAGAGTAGAAAAGGTAGGCCACATACTAAACCAGAATAAAAAAAGGTAGGCCACATACTAAACCAGAGTAGAAAAGGTAGGCCACATACTAAACCAGAATAAAAAAAAGGTAGGCCACATACTAAACCAGAGTAGAAAAGGTAGGCCACATACTAAACAAGAATAAAAAAAAGGTAGGCCACATACTAAATCGACACCGTTTATCTAATATAATCCGAAAATACAACAGATCTATTACCAATCGAATATGGAGACAAAAAAAAAAAATATTCAGGTGATTAAACCATTTTAAACATCATAATCACAGCAAGAAATTATGAGTTATGACATTCGATTAAGGCCACATAACTATTATCGCTGATATTTTGATATTGAGATGGTGTGGTCTGGCTATGAGAATGGAAGAGAAGCACCAATTATGAAGAGGAGCAGTTATCGAAATAGCAGGAAAACAGCAATTAGGGAGACCTGTGAGCCTAGAAAGAGGATTTGGCAAGTTCAAGTATGTTGCGTGTGGTAAGGAAGCGGCTTTGGGAGAGTTTATGCTCGTAAAAAAAAAAAAAAAAAAAAAAAAAAAGTTGAAAGGAAAGCAAGAGTGAACCCTTCCATATGTAATAAAGAGCAAATGTCTGACACACACACATATATATATATATATATATATATATATATATATATATATATATATATATATATTATGCATATATATAAATCTATTTCTTTCCTTCCACGCAACAGGAGAGGGAGTAGTCGGACCCTGACGAGAGGGGGTACACCGAGAGGGACGGTGGACACTCGGAAACCTCAGTCTCCCACAAATTGCCGAGCTAGTGGGTTGTAGCTAAGACAGGGGGAGTGGGTGAGAGGGGTTGAATTTGTGCATGTTCGCGTGTGCATATCTATTTAAAAATTCAGCCGTCATTTTTGATGAATCGCGTACACTAGTATTGTAATAATGAAATATGAAGAGTGACAGGAGAAAGAAATCAGTCATAGACATGATGGAGAAGTTTATCAAATGATCACTAACGTCTTTGAAGACGCAGCTGTTGGAAGAATAAAGTAATTCTGGTTCAAAGTTCACAAGACAAAGGAGGCTATAGATAACACATAATAGGCAACTAGCCCCAGAAAGAAGCTAGGTTGGTAGCGTCGCGGGCTTCTGTTTCAGAGGTCCCGAGTTCGGTCCCCGCCAAGGACGCGAATACCGTGAGACCTTATACCGGGGGATACTCCCCAGAGTGGCGCCTGGGGGGGGGGAGGTTAGAGGGGACTAGTGATAGTCCCTGCTGCCTTATGGTCGCCCGAGGAGAATGATGTAGATCGTCTCAGTGTAGACCTAAAACCCGCAACTTTAACTTTTTTTTTAATAAAAACTACTAATTTTGATAGTGATGATGATGAACATAAGAAAGAAGAAGACAATTAAACTTATTACCGTTGCCACAAATTCATCGTTGGTCCAGAACTGCATGAGATCGCCAATGTTGACCAAGATGGTGCCTGGTATGGGGTCAGCATGAAGCCATTGGCCAGCTCGATTCAGAACCTGTAAAAAAAAAAAAAAACCATGTTTATAGAATTATAATCACAAATAAGAGTACTGTTGTGCATTTAACCTGACTGGTGGATCCTTTTTCTATTATTATTATTATTATTATTATTATTATTATTATTATTATTATTATTATTATTATTATTAGCTAAGCTACAACCCTAGTTTGAAAAGCATGATGCTATAAGCCCAAGGGCTCCAGCTGGGAAAGATACCCCAGTGAGGAAAGGAAACAAGGGAATAAACACTATGCGAGAAGTAATGGACAAATAAAATGAAATACTCTAAGGTCAATAACAACATTAAAACATAATTATAAACTATGAAAAGAGACTTACGTCAGCCTATTCAACATAAAAACATTTGCTGCACATGGACAATAGTGAAGTTGTTCTTCGTAAATTAGTAGTAAAAATGAGAGCAAGACAAGTCAAGAAGTTGGACAGTTAAGCCAGATAAGACCTAAGTGACTAATGGGAAAATGCAATGATTCTTTATAAGTGTCCCTTTCAGTGTGCCAGGCAAGGGTTTTTATAGGAAATTGAGAATCATTGTAAATATTTTAGTATAGATTAGTTAAAGAGAATAAATCCAGAGGTCGTGAAGAGAAAGAGATTAAACAAAAAAAAATTACAAATTGGTGATACTGAAAGAGAAAACTAATCATACGAGAAACTTATTAAAGATATATTTTGAATTATTTCTAACATTCATCTTCTAGCCTAGAGATTAATAAAGGTATTGAATTATACATACCACTCTGCCTGAGTATTATTAAATTGAGGAGACTAAATCCCTAATTTAAAACGATTTTGATAAATTCAAAGGAAAAAAAACTTGTCAATCCACAGCAAAGGGTAAGCATATGTACCTCCAGACCTCCCATGGTGTCTTGGAAAAGGAGCGTGAATGTGCCGTAGTCTGTGTGCTGGCCACACCGGATGAGTCCCTCTTTGTTGTAACCCTCTGAGAGAGGAGGGTAATACAGGAGTCGTAGGCATGAGGGGTTGTTTGCCCCGAACATCCTTTGGTGTGATGACAGGAAATAGTTCTTCTTTACACCTGTTGAACGTATAAATTGAAGATTACCTCAAGAACAGTTTTCTTGGTCATATCATACATGAAAACCCTGCGCCCTACTCGGGACCTAAAACTGTTTGTCGTATTCATTCTTAGGTATGGGCGTCCCTCATTAATTATCAAATCCATATTGTTTTGTTATTCTAAAGCCCTGTCCACACTATCGAGCATGCCCGACGGGCAAACAGTGATACCAGGCCACAATAGTTAGTGAAAATGAGGGTTGATGACGTCAGAAGCAGGAAAACTAAAGGCAGGGATCTGGCACACTGTATGATGCCAGATCCCTGTCTGTGGTTTTCCCGCTTCTGACGTCATTAACTCTCATTCTTACTAAGTATTGTGGCCTGGTATCACTGTTTGCCCATCGGGCATGCTCGATAGTGTGGACAGGGCTTTAGACTTAGTAATTCATAAACTGTTTAGAAAGTTATTGCCTTTTACTTGCAATAGGAGCTATAATTACTCAATGAGCTTCTTTTTATTCATGGTATTAAGAAAAGTGTCTTGAAACATTTGGTGTTTAAGCACTTTAAGATGTTTAGAGATTCAATGATTATCTAGGTTTGTTAGGTATTGATGTAAATACTTGACTTAGGTCTTTTAAGGTCCATATGTAGGCCTATATGTATTCAATAATCGGCTAAATATTGTAGGCATCATGTAAAATGTCTTGAATCATTGTGGTTAGTCACTGAGCATGCTACCAATTAGGAACCATTATCAAAACTACAATGGAAATATTTTGCCATTTTAGAGTATGCGGGAAGTACAAATGTTCAATCAATAGCATTCTAGGTATTGAGAAATATTATCGATTACATTTGGCCTTTTAGAGCCTCCGAAAAGCATTTTAGCAAAGTCTGGAAGGGTTTGTCCCAGGACGAAATTAGAGCCAATCGTACCGCGAGTTCGTCAACCCATGACGTCATCACCTACCCTATAGACTGTTGCCACTTGCCAGATCACTTAGAATAGTCTATGAGCCTCCGGTTATTCTAGGCATTGAGAAAAGTACTTGTACATTGACTTTGCATCCTATTGTTTGTGAGAAGTAAAGACAATCGATACATTGCTGGTTATTTTAAGTATTGATAATAATTTCTAAATTATTTTGGGTTTTCAGAGCCCATTGAAGGTATAGATTTGTACTGAATGGCTAACTATGATGGATATTAGTATTTTTTTTTCTAAAGCAGGCTTGCATTTTAGAGCGTGTAGAGAGGTTTAACTTTTTGGTGACCAGATATTTTTTTTATTAAAAATCGTAATGTCCTAATTATTCTAATATCTTAAAGTATGGAATTGGTTTATTTTCGGTGATAAAACGGTTATTCTAGGTACTAAATTGTCTAGATTGTTTAGGAATATTAGAGTCTGCGCGAGGTATCAAAACCTAATGAACATCTGGTTAGTTTAGAGATCAATAAGAAATTTGATTTAATTGTTCATGCATAATATAAGTACGAGAATTGTAAAACGTACAACATTCAAAACGCGTGGGTGGGCGTGTTAATGCTTGTATATAGCCTAATGTTTGAGCAGATGACATTGGGCTCGTATTACATCTATTGTGTGGGTGTATTGGCTATGTCAGTTCAGAAAAATACCAGAAATACCTAAGGCGAGTTCCACGAGAGCCAGCAAACGAGTCGAGAGATCTTTACAGTACTGGATGATTCTGGACGTGGACGAGTTCAACGCCGGCACTTCCTCGGGAAACATGCCATCCACTCTGTTGATGTCGTAGCTCTCACGAAGTTCCTTTATATCTTTCTCGGTTGCCAGTCTGTTAAGATAGAGAGACGGTTACTAACGGTATTCAAAGATGAACGAAGACTCCCAGTCAATTGCAGTATTTTACACCTGTCTGTTAAGTTAGAGAGACGGTTACTAACGGTATTCAAAGACGAACTAAGACGCCCAGTCAATAGCAGTATTTTACACCTGTTTGTTAAGATAGAGAGACGGTTACTAACGGTATTCAAACACTAAGACTGCCAGTCAATAGCAGTATTTTACACCTGTCTGTTAAGATAGAGAGACGGTTACTAACGGTATTCAAAGATGAACGAAGACTCCCAGTCAATTGCAGTATTTTACACCTGTCTGTTAAGTTAGAGAGACGGTTACTAACGGTATTCAAAGACGAACTAAGACGCCCAGTCAATAGCAGTATTTTACACCTGTTTGTTAAGATAGAGAGACGGTTACTAACGGTATTCAAACACTAAGACTGCCAGTCAATAGCAGTATTTTACACCTGTCTGTTAAGATAGAGAGACGGTTACTAACGGTATTCAAAGATGAACGAAGACTCCCAGTCAATTGCAGTATTTTACACCTGTCTGTTAAGTTAGAGAGACGGTTACTAACGGTATTCAAAGACGAACTAAGACGCCCAGTCAATAGCAGTATTTTACACCTGTTTGTTAAGATAGAGAGACGGTTACTAACGGTATTCAAACACTAAGACTGCCAGTCAATAGCAGTATTTTACACCTGTCTGTTAAGATAGAGAGACGGTTACTAACGGTATTCAAACACTAAGACTGCCAGTCAATAGCAGTATTTTACACCTGTCTGTTAAGACAGAGAGACGGTTACTAACGGTATTCAGACTAAATAAGACTCCCAGTCAATAGCAGTATTTTACACCCGTCTGTTAATATAGAGAGACGGTTACTAACGGTATTCAAAGACGAACTAAGACTCCCAGTTAATAGCAGTATTTTACACCTGTCTATCCCTGTCTGTCCCAGAGACAGACGGGTTCAGAGTAGGCGCAATCAAAGAGCCGAGCATACTTGGTGAATTATCAAGAATATGCCTGTCTTTATTTCTGTTTTTTACCTCTATTTTTTTTAATAAAGTTATTTCTGAATACAGTTAATTCTTAATACAGTTATTCTCTGTGCATAGTCCTGTTTATGTTGTTATTATCCTCTCGTTATCTTCCATGATTAATTATATTTTTTCTGTTTTCACCTTATATTGGGTTACTATCTATATTTGGACTCTAAGGATCATTGCATTTTGCTTTTCAAACAAGGGTTGCGGTTTGGGTTGTAACAATAACAAAAAATTAATAACCATATATATAACAAAAGCAGTTACAGTAACATTGGGATTAATAACAATAATAACAACAGCAATAAAAAGCAGTAATAAGAAAAATAAGTGATAACGATCATATAACTAAAAATTATTATTATTATTATTATTATTATTAACATACATTGATACAAATAATAAAAATCATTGGTAAAATACATGAGAAAAATAAGATAATTTAAAATTATAAATAGTACTTAAAACACTTTTCTGCTGAAAGCAGAGTTATCTAGGTTTAGTTTTGGTTGAATTTTTTCTATGTAAAATGTTTCTAATAATCTCAGCTCGGTCTCAAATCGAGCTTTACATATAATGCTAAAATCAAGATGATTAAAATTGGTGTTACACACTCCGTGGCAATGATCTCTTATAGAGGAATGAGAAGGCTTACCCAGCGGTAGAAGGGTCCTTGAACTAATGCCTCTATGTTCAAAGGTTCTGGTAGACAACAGTTTTGTCGAACTACCTACATATTCCGAACTACACTTCGGACACACAAATTTATATACAACCATAGAACATAGTTCGCTAGATAACGACTCCTTGGACTTGAGCAAATTGCCTATCTTAAAATTATTGAAAAATACCATTCTAATATTTATATTTTTGAAGTAGGTTTTCGTTATGTGCTTAATTTTCCTTTCTATTATAGTATTAATTTTGTTCGATATATAAGGAAATCGAAAATATATAATGTCTTTTACTTCACAAATTTGGGTATCAACATTATTGATTTTGTTAAGAAAAATTTGTACTTTTTTGTAAAATAAATTATCCTGGTAACCATTGTTGTTGAAGAATTCCTTTAAAAATGTAATTTCTTTATGAAAGTTAAAATAATTTGATGAAAGTTTATATGCTCTATTAATGAGAGTATTAATACTGTTCATTTTGACATCGAAAGCTTATATACAAATATCCCCACAAAAGAAGTTATTGAAATCGTAGCAAATAAAATGTACAAGGATAATAACAACTTTAGAAACCTGAGTAAATCTAAATTTATTGATATATTAAACATTATTGTTCAAGATTCATTTTTCATTTTTAACAAAGAGTATTACAAACAAAAAGATGGACTAGCTATGGGGAATCCTATTTCGGCAACTTTGGCCAATATTTTCTTATGTTTTCACGAGACTGAATGGTTGGAAAATTGTCCTTTAAGTTTTAAGCCTGTGTTGTATAGAAGGTATGTGGATGACACATTTATTATTTTTAAGCAAAAAAATGACGCAATCAAGTTTTTTAATTATTTAAATTCTCAACACAGTAATATCAAGTTCACCATGGAAGAAGAAAACGAAGGTAAAATGCCCTTTTTAGACGTACTAGTAACTAAAACTTCTGACCTTAAAATGCATATGGAAGTTTATAGAAAGCCCACTTTTACTGGTCTTGGTTTAAATTTTTTAAGTGAGTGTAATTTAAGATACAAAATGAACAGTATTAATACTCTCATTAATAGAGCATATAAACTTTCATCAAATTATTTTAACTTTCATAAAGAAATTACATTTTTAAAGGAATTCTTCAACAACAATGGTTACCAGGATAATTTATTTTACAAAAAAGTACAAATTTTTCTTAACAAAATCAATAATGTTGATACCCAAATTTGTGAAGTAAAAGACATTATATATTTTCGATTTCCTTATATATCGAACAAAATTAATACTATAATAGAAAGGAAAATTAAGCACATAACGAAAACCTACTTCAAAAATATAAATATTAGAATGGTATTTTTCAATAATTTTAAGATAGGCAATTTGCTCAAGTCCAAGGAGTCGTTATCTAGCGAACTATGTTCTATGGTTGTATATAAATTTGTGTGTCCGAAGTGTAGTTCGGAATATGTAGGTAGTTCGACAAAACTGTTGTCTACCAGAACCTTTGAACATAGAGGCATTAGTTCAAGGACCCTTCTACCGCTGGGTAAGCCTTCTCATTCCTCTATAAGAGATCATTGCCACGGAGTGTGTAACACCAATTTTAATCATCTTGATTTTAGCATTATATGTAAAGCTCGATTTGAGACCGAGCTGAGATTATTAGAAACATTTTACATAGAAAAAATTCAACCAAAACTAAACCTAGATAACTCTGCTTTCAGCAGAAAAGTGTTTTAAGTACTATTTATAATTTTGAATTATCTTATTTTTCTCATGTATTTTACCAATGTTTATTATTATTATTATTATTATTATTATTATAACGTCTTCCTCCGCTAGGCCTACCACTAAAGAAAATGGGAGTAGGGTAAACTACACAAAACTCTGGTCGTTTGAGAGGAGGTTCCAGGTAACTCCTAAGAAAGTGTTTCGAGGTAAGTCTCTATGTTGGAACAAATTATTATTATTATAAGTAACAGTTTACTGTTTTCTGTCTATGAAGATACTATTTTTACTACGATAAGTTTTTTCGGTATGATTTTAAAGCAGTATATTTGTTATATTTTTACAGATTAGAAAAAAATAGAAAAAAAATGTAAAAGTCAAAATATCGTGATGAAAATCGCGCCAGTTTCAACATTCCTCATCTTTGGGTCTATGAATTTGAACTACGAAGCCTAGCACTGCGAGGAAGGAGGGAGAACAGAAATACCATAGAAGGATATAAGGTAGGTGCATCAAAGACCTTTTAAAAATATCTACATTTCTTTATTCAATTTGATTCACCAATTACTCATAGAACTTCAAAATTTCCAAATTTGCAGCAAATGTTTTTTGTGTTGAACAGGCTGACTTGTCTTTTCTTATAGTTTATATATGAAAGATTTGTTTTAATGTTGTTACTGTTCTTAAAACATTTTTTTAATTGTTTATTATTTCTCATTTAACTTATTCATTTCCTTATTTCCTTTCCTCACTGGGCTATTTATCCGTGTTGGAGCCCTTGGGCCTATATCATCCTGCTTTTCCAGCTAGGGTTTAGATTAGCTAGTAATAATAATAATAATAATAATAATAATAATAATAATAATAATAATAACAATAATAATAATAATAATAATAATAATAATAATAATAATAGTGGACCGAAGAAATAATGTCACTGCTTCACCTCTCGTATACTTCTACCTTCTGACAATTCTTAAAATATTTTCTACCTGATTGTACACATCTTCATTACTTTCCTCTATCTAAAAGCTCCTAAGGGCAGGTAGAACCATCAGTGAACCTCACACAGTGCACTGTAGGCATTATTTTGTATCCCTTTTTACCTCCGTCCCTCATTCCTTTCTTCTTGCTACCTAGCCTCTGATTTTTACCTCATATTGTAATTCGATTTATCCTAATTAATTAATTAATTAATGGATTAATTAATTAATCAATTAATTAATTTATTTATTTATCCTAAAAGAACATTGAATGGTCTCACAGTCCCAGACGCCAAACTATAGACCCCAATCATTAAATCTAACCAATTCATTTAAAAACGCAAATTAACTACTTCATTTATATTATTAAAATCTTATTTTCTTCTATTTTGTCTTATCTTGATTCGCTGTGGCCTGGGCTACAAATGATTATTGACCTATATTCTTAAAAATCAAACCCATTATTATTATTATTATTATTATTATTATTATTATTATTATTACAAGCAAGAGAACTCTAACCCAAGACAGTGGAAGATCAAGGTACAGAGGTTATGGCACTACCCAAAACTAGCGAACAATGGTTTGATTTTGGAGTGTCCTTCTCCTAGAAGAGCTGCTTTCCGTAGCTAAAGAATCTCTTCTAACTTTATTCACTATATCATTTGAATTAAATCTTGATGAATCAGGCTACTTGATTGCTTATCTGGCTTATAAACCGTAAAATTAACAACAACGGAACAAGATATAAACAAGATTATTGAAGGTTAAAGAAAAGGAAAGGAAAGTGAACCGCATAATAAAGGGTCAAGTGAGACACTACTGTACATTGGGACTATAATAGTGTTGACAGAAGAAGAAGAAGAAGAAGAAAGAATGTAGTCCTTAGAGTCCTCGCGCTCATTATTATTATTATTATTATTATTATTATTATTATTATTATTATTATCATTATTATTATTATTATTAGCTAAGCTACAACCCTAGTTGAAAAAGCAAGCTGCTATAAGCCAAAGGGCTCCTACATGGAAATATAACCCAGTGAGGAAAGGAAATAAGGAAATGAATAAAGAGATATGACAAGTAATGAAAAATTAAAATAAAATATTTTAAAAACATTAACAACAGTAAAACAGATATTTGATAAATAAACTATAAAAGGACTTATGACAGCCTGTTCAACATAGAAACATTTATTGCGAGTTTGAACATTTGAAGTACTACTGATTCAACTACCCGATTAGGAAGTTCATTCCACAACTTGGTCACAGCTGGAATAAAACTTCTAGAGTACTGTGTAGTATTGAGCCTCATGATGGAGAAGGCCTGACTATTATAATTAACTGCATACCTAGTATTACGAACAGGATGGAAACGCATTTACATAGTGGAGTAACATGACCAATACGTCAACAAGTGCTTAAAGCTCCTCTTCTTGCTAACTTGCGCAAAATAACAGATAACTTAGGAACTAAGAAATCTGCAGTCTTTATAAAAAAAAAAAATAAAAAAATAAATAAATAAATGAATCAATAAATAAATATATACCATTTGGGTCTACACCTCCATAAGCTTCAAGGTCCATCAAGAGAGCTTTAATATATGAAGTATATTTCCCAGCATTTATGAAATATAAGAATGAATTAACAAAATCTGAAGTGAGATTCCATAAGTGGTTCGATTTGTCTCAAAATATTAAAAGAAGATAAAGTCGAAATCTACTGATAAAATTTGATATGGTATTCATAGAGATGAGAATATGTGAAAAATATTAAACAATCCATAACATATTCTATATTTAACCATTTAAATTATTGTGATGAAATAAGGGTTATTGTTTTTTTAAAAGAGGAACTTGTGTGAACTAATGTTAAACAATTGATATGGGGCACAAAAGTATTGTGTCAAAACTCCAACTGGTGATAAAAAATATACTGAGATGAAGGAATGACATGTAGTCACTCTCGTAAATTTGGACATTTTATAGATTGAAAAAGAAAATTCCAGACCTTTCTCTGTTGACTTCCGTATACCCCTGGATATCAGTCACTCCTCTGCTGTAGTTCCTCTTGATTTGTGGGTCCAGACAGAAGAATTCCTTTGAAGATGAAAATACTTCTTCGATCTTCCAGAAATAAGGAGAAAATTATTAATCACTTCGTAGTAATCTTAATATGAATGCTTTAGTCGTCTTGATCTAATTCTCTAATAATAATAGGGATGATGGTAATAATGACAATATTATTATCCATGAGATTTCCCACAGATCAAAAGATGATAAAATCAATTTTTTAATGATATAATCAATAAAAAATAACTTGAGAAATTACTAGTGTAATTACTACAAAATAAGTAAAATGTGCTTTTATTTAGACTCCATTTTTTAAAAATAATAATAGAGATGCTAACTCCCACAGATTAAAAGAGGATAATTTTTTTATATAATCAATAACAAATAATTTGAAACTTTACTAATGTAATTACTAAAAAAAAGTAATCTCATAATATTGACTGACTAATAAGAGAAGTTATTATGCAGTCTACACTTTTTGCGGCTGTTGCTAAGAGAAAAGGGGTTGCAGGTCTGAGATTAGACATGTTTCAAGGAATTAATGTCATGAGAGAGAGAGAGAGAGAGAGAGAGAGAGAGAGAGAGAGAGAGAGAGAGAGAGAGAGAGAGAGAGAGATGCTTAACCTTGATAGTTAATGGAAGCTACCCATTACCCTACATTTCATTGGTGAGAGAGAGAGAGAGAGAGAGAGAGAGAGAGAGAGAGAGAGAGAGAGATGCATAACTTTGATAGTTAATGGGAACTATCCAATTCCCTACATTTCATTGTTGAGAGAGAGAGAGAGAGAGAGAGAGAGAGAGAGAGAGAGAGAGAGAGAGAGAGAGAGAGAGATATGCTTAACTTTGATAGTCAATGGAAGCTACTCAATACCCTACATGTCACTGGTGAGAGAGAGAGAGAGAGAGAGAGAGAGAGAGAGAGAGAGAGAGAGAGAGAGAGAGGGGGGG
>NC_090736.1:148058496-148158496 GCF_036898095.1 Palaemon carinicauda | reverse complement strand
TATTTTCTTTTGTGAGTCATGAAGCTTTATAAGCAAAATCTAGCTCAGGAATTTGCCAGCTTATGCGTGTTAGATTTTTTTTCTTTTTCTCTTACGACTTCAGATAGTCAATCGTGATGCTCAATTGTCTATCTGTAACTCATGATGCTCAATTATCTATGTATAAGTTAAAAGGTCTTACAGGTCAACGATTTAACTAGTTTCGATAGTGTATAGCGACAAGAGTCGATGCGGTAAACATTTTTAATGTAGATGGGTTGAAAAATATAATTTATGACAAGAAATTGTAACATACAATTCTTATATTTTATGACTTAGTATACCTAAAGCGGTATCAAGCTGTAGTTTCACTTATATTACTTAATCACATAACACCTCAATTAAAACTCGCCTTTTCTAAATCGTGAAAAATTAAAAGTACCCTTTTTTTTATTATTATTAATGAAATACAAGAGACGCTTACTCGCTGCCACATGCATAGGACTAATCCAAGTTATGCAGTTTATATCAAATTATATAATAACACTTAATTTCATAACATAAAGTTTAGGCTACTTCAGTATCTAGGTCGGGTGACTATAGACTTACAACGACTGCGCAGAGTCCTTAACACTTCATTTCGTTAAAGCAATTCAAACTGCACTAGACGTAGACAGTTACTGACACTTGAATTCATTAAGAACAGTTCAAGCACAATCTAAGAGCTATATTATTACTCCAGTTCCCTAAGAACCGTTCAGCACAAATCAAAGTTATATTATAAGAGCTACCAGCGCCTATGGGAGACTTAATCTTTATCTGCCTTCCATAAGACTATCGCATGCATGTTGCCTAAGATTTTTCATAATTCTGACCATCCTTTACATTCAGATCTCCCTGGACAATTCCATCTTGTTCGTAATACTAGGCAGACAGTTAATTCTAATAGCCAGGCCTTCTTCATCATCAGGCTCAATACTACACATTTGTGGAATGATCTTCCTAATCGGGTAGTTGAATCAGTAAAACTTCAAAAGTTCAAAGTTGCAGCAAATGTTTTATGTTGAACAGGCTGACATAAGTCCTTTTATATTTTATATATGACATATCTGTTTTGACGTTTTTACTGTTTTTAGAATGATTTATTGTTAATTTGCTCTCGTCATTTATTTATTTCCTTATTTCCTTTCCTCACTGGGCTATTTTTCCCTATTGGAGCCCTTGGGCTTATAGCATCTTGCTTTTCCAACTAGGGTTGTAGCTTAGCTAATAATAATAATAATAATAATAATAATAATAATAATAATAATAATAATAATAATGATATGAACTTTCAAAGAAATATGTCCTCTTCTATTCCAAAACCAACATACGTACTAACAGTTAGTATAACGGGGTACATTACCAAACATAATAATAATAATAATAATAATAATAATAATAATAATAATAATAATAATAATAATAATAATAATAATAATAATCTGAACTTTCAAAGAAATATGTTCTCTTCTATTCCAAAACCAACATACGTACTAACAGTTAGTATAACGGGGTACATTACCAAACATAATAATAATAATAATAATAATAATAATAATAATAATAATAATAATAATAATAATAATAATAATAATAATCTGAACTTTCAAAGAAATATGTTCTCTTCTATTCCAAAACCAACATACGTACTAACAGTTAGTATAACGGGGTACATTACCAAACATAATAATAATAATAATAATAATAATAATAATAATAATAATAATAATAATAATAATAATAATAATAATAATAATAATAATAATAATCTGAACTTTCAAAGAAATATGTTCTCTTCTATTCCAAAACCAACATACGTACTAACAGTTAGTATAACGGGGTACATTACCAAACATAATAATAATAATAATAATAATAATAATAATAATAATAATAATAATAATAATAATAATAATAATAATAATAATAATAATCTGAACTTTCAAAGAAATATGTTCTCTTCTATTCCAAAACCAACATACGTACTAACAGTTAGTATAACGGGGTACATTACCAAACATAATAATAATAATAATAATAATAATAATAATAATAATAATAATAATAATAATAATAATAATAATAATAATCTGAACTTTCAAAGAAATATGTTCTCTTCTATTCCAAAACCAACATACGTACTAACAGTTAGTATAACGGGGTACATCACCATCGGAATAAAAAGTCACGAGGATCTTTGTAAAGAAATAACTTTGTTTATACAATTTCCCAGAATATCACTGAAATTATTACTATTCATTTAATAAAATCCCTTTCATAATGAAACCCATTATCACGAAGAATTAACGTATCGTAAGAAAGTTACGTTGCATTACGTTGTATGCTTCGTAGTAGATTAATAAAAAAAAATCCTTCTTCATTTAAGTACTTGATATATATATATATATAAATTTATGTATATATATATATATATATATATATATATATATATATATATATATATATATATATGAACCTCAGCAATTAAACATCAACAACAATATCATTATTATTATTATTATTATTATTATTATTATTATTATTATTAACCCTAGTTGGAAAAACAAGATGCTATGATAATAATAATAATAATAATAATAATAATAATAATAATAATAATAATAACAAGAACAACAACAAATAATAATAATAATAATAATAATAATAATAATAATGATAATAATAATAATAATAGCATACTTCATAATTCTCATCTGGATTCCCAGCAATACTTCTCGCAGAAATAAATTTATCGGAAACAATATTTTGCGTTTCGCTTCTTGTGACATTCATATATCATATATCACGATTTCATATTCTACATGATAATTAATTCTTTCATCTCTATAGAATAAAACGATTGGATAAGCTACTAATTCTACCACATACACAAGATGCATTCAGCTTTTCCTTTCGGTATTAAAGTTATGCATCTTAAGAAGCTCCACTTTTCTATGATATAAACAATAGTCTCACTTACCCAATTTCCCCATATAAACAATAGTCTCACTTACCCAAACCCAATTTCCCTATATAAACAATAGTCTCACTTACCCAATTTCCCCATATAAACAATAGTCTCACTTACCCAATTTCCCCATATAAACAAGAGTCTCACTTACCCAACTTCCCCATATCGACCACAGGAATTTTTGCAGCCATTGTGACTTTTTGGCGACTGATAAACTAAAAGCAGAAAAAACAGCCACAAAATCAACCAAATCCCAGAGACACTGAAGCCGGCTACTGGCGCTGGGTATGAAGGACGGCTGACACCTTTCTACTCCTCAACTCAATCTTATAGCCATAGCGACAGAGAAGGTTTCCAAGTTGCTTTATAGACTCATCATTTTTCTCTCCATTCGTTAATTCTACATTATTCGTTAGAAGCAGATTAATTCTTTGGAATGATTTAATTTATGGTAATTCATTACTTTGGTGAGATCTAATGCCAATTTAATGTCATTTGAAGTAGCTTCATCTATCTGTTACCTTCATTTTTTTTTCCAGATGGTTCACTCTTTATGTAAGCTATATTATTACAAGAATTATCCAATATAGAAATGAATATATGAAATAAAGAGTTGAACGTTTTTTTTTTTAAGTATGAAAAGTTATTTCATTCCGAGCTTCGCGTGAGAAGATTAATCAACACTTAAATGGACTTCATTAATATTGATGACAAACAGCCACTCCCTCATTCGCTCTCTCTCTCTCTCTCTCTCTCTCTCTCTCTCTCTCTCTCTCTCTCTCTCTCTTGTGCGCACATCGAAAGTATTTGAGGTTTGCAACTTTTCTGGTCACTGACGTCGACAATAACTCTATCTCATTTCATTTTACTACTTTTTTTTCTTCTAATGACGCAATAGATTTTCTGTAAAATGAACAAAATATATTTAACTATTAAAAATATTTATAATATATTTTAAGAGACATAAGTTTCTCTCTTTATCATAACCTTTACATTGATTTTGACTTTAATTTGGGGAGATTTTTTTAGCCTATTGGAAACGTCCCTGTTGGCAATGTATTGGACTGGGGTTCAAAAACCTGCTCAAGCTCGAAAACTTCTAGAAGTGTCTGCAACCTCACCATCCTTGTGAGCTAGGGATGAGTCATCAGCAGCCATTGTCTGGCCCTCCCTGACCCTAGCTTGAAAGTTTCACGGAAACTAAATAGTCGTCTTTTCTCATCGCGTTCCATTGGATGATTACGGATTGCTGTTATTGTGTTAATAGCGAGCGGAATTAAGCAAATCATTCATAAATGAGTAATTAACTTCTATGTTCGTATGTTCGCGCTAGTCCTGAATGAAATACACGTGGGTTTAAGTGGGCGTTAGGATTTGTGTTGTCGAAGAGAGAGAGAGAGAGAGAGAGAGAGAGAGAGAGAGAGAGAGAGAGAGAGAGAGAGAGAGAGAGAGAGAGAATTATTGTCACGTCGGTATTGTTAGAATGTTATTATACATGTAAACAATGGGCTGTGAAATTTCTGTGTATGATCAAGTTTGGTAACTATTTTGTACATGTATATGTGTAAGTGAGCGAGTGGTAGTGCGGTTTGTGTTTCAGTGTATCTTTCTGTGGGTACTGTGTTTACGTTTATTTTATTAATGTCCTCCTTCTTCTTCTTCTTCTTCTTTAGATTGCCCGGAGCTTCTCTCCGGACAGGGGCTTTTTGACGGTGCTTCTAGCCCCTAATGTCCGAATTGTATATGTGCGTAGACGTCATCTGGTTCCCAAATGTGCGAGGCGGGAGTAGGGGCCATTGTAAATATTCTTCTTCTTCGCAATCAGCTTTTCCCATTTCTACATGCGATCGCTGTTTCTAGTCAGCCTTCTCCATCATCCTTTGTCCTGTACATCTTAATTTTCTTAGACCCTTTTCCTTCATGTCATTCAATAATTTATCTTTCCACCTGAACCTTGGCTTTCCCCTCCCTCTTCTGCCCTCCACCTTCATGTTCATAACCTTTTTTACATACGTGTTCATCTCCTCTCCTGTAACCTGCTCCCCCCCACCCCCCACCTACCGAGATATTTTTTGGGGGGCTAGAGGTAGCGCTGTAAGCCACCCGAGAGATTTTTTTTTTCAAGTAACGAACATGATTTGGTGTATTCTAGTGCCATATATATCAGGTAGGCTAGTAGGTTGGCCTGGGCACCAGCCGCCCGTTGAGATACTACCGCTAGAGAGTTATGGGGTCCTTTGACTGGCCAGACAGTACTACATAGGACCCTTCTCTCTGGTTACGGTTCTTTCCCTTTGCCTACACAGACACCATATAGTCTGACCTAGCCTTTACAGATTCTCCTCTGTCCTCATACACCTGACAACACTGTGATTACTAGACAATTCTTCTTCACCGAAGGGGTTAACTACTGCACTGTAATTGTTCAGTGGTTACTTTCCTCTTGGTAAGGGTAGAAGAGACTCTTTAGCTATGGTAAGCAGCTCTTCTAGGAGAAGGACACTCCAAAATCAAACCATTGTTCTCTAGTCTCGGGTAGTGCCATAGCCTCTGTACCATGGTCTTACACTACCTTGGGTTAGAGTTCTCTTGCTTGAGGTTACACTCGGGCACACTTTTCTATCTAGTTCCTCATCCTCTTGTTCTCTTAAAGTTTTTATTGTTTAAATAGGAAATATTTATTTGAATATTGTTACTATTCCTAAAATATTTTATTTTTCCTTATTTCCTTTCCTCACTGAGCTATTTTCCCTGTTGGGGCCCCTGGGCTTATAGCATCCTGCTTTTCCAACTAGGGTTGTAGCTTAGCATTTAATAATAATAATAATAATAATAATAATAATAATAATAATAATAATAATAATAATAATAATATATGGATGATATTAAGGAAAAGGGATGACTTATTTTGCAATGTTAGTCAGTCAACGAATCTTCTGTGGCATCTTCAATATACAGTTCCATGATCTATATTTAAATTACAAACTTTCATACAGTATAAATAACGATAGAAATAAACATAACTATTTTATGTTGCAATATATTATAGTATTTAAAGCACGTAATTGAGACCCTAAATAATTCTGCAATGTAACAATAAAACCCTTTTACTCAAGTGTGTGTTATGATATATAAGGTTAGGGATGATAGCTAAAGAGGTAGAAAATAAGTGAAAGATAAGAATGAGGATGTTCTCGTTGTGGAAGTACTAGTGGAAAGCAAGAGAAAATATAGAAGGGGACAATACTGAATGAATTGATTGTTGAATGTATTATATGATAAGCAGCTCTTCTAGGAGGACACTCCAAAAATAACCATTGTCCTTTAGTCTTGGGTAGTGCCATAGCCTTTGTACCATGGTCTTCCACTGTTTTGGGGTTAGAGTTCTCTTGCTTGAGGGAACACTCAGACACACTATTCTATCTGATTTCTCTTCCTCTTGTTTTGTTAAAGATTTTATAGTTTATATTGGAGATATTTATTTTAATGTTACTCTTCTCAAAATATTTTATATTTCCTTTTTATTTCCTTTCCTAACTGTGCTATTTTCCCTGTTGGGGCCCCTGGGCTTATAGCATCCTGCTTTTCCAACTAGAGTTATAGCTTAGAAAGTAATGATAATAATAATAATAATAATAATAATAATAATAATTAAAAATTGCACTTTTATGAATTTGTTAGCAAAGTCTTGAGGATCAAATGCGGCCAGATATTCTCCTCGAACATGAGAGTTCTACAATTTTTCTAGTTTTAACTTTTAAAATATAGTATATCTGTAGAAAAAAAAAGTCTAATGGGGAAAATCAAAGGCTCAGACGCAGGAAACAATGTTTGATAAACTCAGGTAGCCGCTGCAAGCGCGTTAAAGTTTGCCAATCGCGTTTATAAACAATGGGGTATGTCAGTCAAAGTTTAAATGGAAAATTAATCTGATCACGAATCTAATGAAAAAATACACATATTTCTTTATAATTTCTTAATTGTTTTTGTTGCGTATATATTTATGATATTATTAGTAGCCTCATTTCTTGTGCGTGTTATATAAGACTTGGAGGAAAAAGGTATTTCTAGCATTTATGGTTTACTGCGAGTTGTTCGTGATTTTATTATAAACACCGAACTCTCTCTCTCTCTCTCTCTCTCTCACACGTTAACAAACGTGAAAGTGTTCAAATCTTTTGTCGCATATGAATCGTATCAGTAAACATTAATTAAGTTATTTACTCAATCCCTTTAGCTTTCCGAGCACCGAATGACTCAATCTGGTTTACAATACGCTTCCATTGCTTTTACTTTCCTTTTTTTTTTTTGACACAAGAAGGACACCGTAAGGGAATCGGGGAAGCACTTTTTCTTTTCGAAAATTGACTCAATCATCCTTTATAGGTTATAATAGGCCTAGCATTACGTACTTTACTTTGATGGCTGCTTTTCCGGTCCCATACGACAGGGGAACCCCACTCTCTACAGGACCTCCACTGTCGTTTTACCTTGTTCGTTCAGAGTATTTAACATTTCACATCACATATTGTCCATTTACTGTTAAATCGTCACTGTCAAAAGACTCATGAAATAAGGAAGTCTTCAGTTTCCTCTTGCGACATGGAGGAAGATTATTATTTCGAGAGATGTTACTAAGTATGGAGCCACCAGGTAGGAGGGGAGGTAGGCCTAAGAGGAGATTTATGGATTCCACAAGAGAAGATATAAGGGCAGTTGGGGTGACAAGAGGTGGACAGACGTAAATGCAGACAGATGATTTACTATGGCGACCCCTGAATGGGAGAAGCCGAAAGGAAAAGATGAGACCGGAGGATCATAATGGTGGAATATCCATAATCCTGCAATGAATAATAATGATTATAAATATTACTACTATCATTACTTATATAAATTATAACCAATTATGTTGTGATTTTCACCAGTTTATTAAATCTGCCCGATGTACTGGGCGGATCGCAAGGCCTTAAGGGCAATATTCCCAAAACTTTCCAGGATTTAATTAAAATACGGCGATAAAATTTACAATTTTATTACAAAAATAAACTCTGATAAAGACAAACAACATTCTTAAGCATTCAAAAAACTCACTGAAAAACAAGACTGACCCTAGGTAATGTAGCATGTGCTCTTCAAGCACAAAGTCCACACCGGACTCATTAACAAACTGAAAATAGTGCCAATTCGAATTCAATACACAACGAATCACACACCAAATATCCCTATTCTTATTTAACTCAGGATTCAGATCCCCAATCACAAGGATCTCTACACTAAACTGCGATATAAAAACTAAACATCTTGCACTCAAACTTCTACTACAACCAACCTGGTAGACAAGGTAGAGAGGAGAGATGACAATTAGAGGGGACTTACTTCGGTTGGGGACGTTGGATCAAAGAGGACGAGCTATCCTTGCAACCCCCGACGTCACCTTTTTGGCGCAATTTGCCCTGAACCTAAATTTCTACATTGGATTTTTTTAACATGTTACAACAGAATGACTTTATTTTTCCTAATCTTGAATTACCAGCAATTGATTTTATTAGTCTCAGCGCCTTCCTACCAGGTGGTTTCCTTTTTTGGCTCTAAACGTTCACGTCTGGAACTACATTCATTCGCCCGCGAGTTTCTCCTCTCCCTCCAATTTGACGTAGTCGTAGGCGGAGTCAAATGGCGGGAATTTCGATTGATCGGGTCGAAATTCCCGACATCCTCCACGCCCCAAAATAAGGAGCGATGAAACGTCGGTCAATTGGATGGAGCTAGACTCGGGGTGAGGGGAGTGGCTTACTCCGAGACTCTGTTAGGCTCGCTGCGTAGCGCTCCGCAACGACTCGAACAGAGTACGCACAATATACTACAGCAATGTTACCCCGGGGTAATAAACACAATCAATAATATACAGTCATATAACAGATCAAAATAGGCAATGGGCCTAGCAATTCTAAAGCACTCGTGTAATACACATAAGGAACAGCAGAAATAAGTGATATGTACACATATTACAATTCAATTGGCAAGCAATTAGGCAATGGGCCTAAGACAATTCAAGAAATGGTAGAAATGCAATCATAATAAGTCAAGTGCAACGACAATTAGGCAATGGGCCTAAGACAATTCAAAAAATGGCAGAAATGCAATCATAATAAGTCAAGTGCAACGACAATTAGGCAATGGGCCTAAGACAATTCAAAAAAATGGCAGAAATACAATCATAATAATTCAAGTGCAAAGACAATTAGGCAATGGGCCTAAGACAATTCAAGAAATGGCAGAAATACATGACAATTCAAATTCAGTCTGTCTCAACTCACAATAATCGAGACTTCTATAGCGCTGCTACATGCAGGCCGTTACTTAATGGAGTACAAGAGGGAGGGGCAGGTTCTGTGCAACGCTCGGTCTGTACGCACGAGAGACCATCCCGTCCCCGTACTCCACCCCTAAGCACTTCCAACCTCCGCAGATTCACGCACACCTCACAAACTCCACCCTCCCTACCTTCCAGATAGAACACGCCCCCTTTTCACTTACAGTTTGCAGCTACTTTTTATATATCGTCACCTTTCAGTAGACAGTCCATTAGTTCTCGCTGTTTCGCGGCAGCCCTTCTCAATGGGCGTGCAGAACGTCCTTGTGCGTTCGTCTGCTCTGTTTCATTTTCATTTTCACTTCTTTCACTAACTGCATAGTTCTCACCTTTCTCGTCGTTGTCGTTCGTTCCTGTGGCTGGTTGTTGAGTTGTCGTAGCTGTTGCCATATCCTGGTCGTTCCCAGACGTCTCCGCTATCCCTGGCATTCCGGCTGTCGAACTGTTCGCACCCTCTTCTCCGTCATCGCCGTCGTCTCCTTCATGGTCATCCTCAGAGGGGGCTATTTCTAGGGGAACCAGGTGGCTGACAGCTCGCAGCGATTCGACACCCTCAAACAACACTTTCGCCGAGCGTACGGCTCCGTTGTCGTCAGGATACGTCTCCACGACACGTCCCAGTGGCCAAGTCGCTCTCTTATTGTCCTGCTTCACTAGCACGATGTCTCCGGGGTGCAGCTTGGAGGGTTCCCCGGGCCGACTGTCGTGCCTGGCCCTCAAGGCACTCAAGTATTCCTTTCTCCAGCGTTCCCTAAAGGCTTTGAGCGAATCTGTCAATCTTACGTAACGATCACGTAGCTTCCGAGAGGTGAAGGTTGCGTTGAGATGGTCGTCCGGTAAGATCGGGGCCATGAGGTGGACTTGGTGTCCTCTTATCAAATGGGAGGGGGTGAGGACTTCATCCTCGCGCTCGTCACCGCTGTACATGAGCGGTCGATTATTCACCACTGCTTCTGCTTCTTTCACGAGGGTTAGCACGTGGGCGTCCGGCAGGTACTTCTTTCCGAGGGCTATCTGGAGGGTCCGTTTCGTTACTCCTATCAAACGCTCGAAGAACCCACCCTTCCAAGGTGCACGGGGCGTCTGAAACCGCCACTTTATGCCAGTTTTCCTCAGGAACTGCTGGACTTCATCCTCTTCATAAAGTCCCTGCAGGAGGTGGCTGGCAGCCTTGAAGGTTTGATGGTTATCGGACATGATGAGCTGTGGGGCACCGTGGGTGGCGCTAAACCGTCTAAGTGCCAACACGAATTCTTCTGCTTCCAAAGAGGGACAGAAGTCAAGGTACACGGCTCTGCTGGCCATGCAAGTTACGATAAGTATATACCCTGGCCGTGTTTCCGTGTGTATAGCTGCTGTGTGGTCCACTCCGACCGCCGTGAACGGTTTTGTGAGGGTGATCCTTTCCTTTGGCAGGGGGGGTGGTGGTGGCTGTCTCGTTAGAGGCTGGAAGGCCAGCTTGCATTCAGGGCATTGCCGCACGGTTCGCTTCGCAATGGAACGTAGACCCGCCACCCAACATTTCTGTCGAAAGATACCTATTAGAGTATTCACCCCACAATGCAAATGTAACTGATGTAAATAATTTAGATACATCCTAACCAAATGCCCTTTGGCTGGCAAGAGAATTAAATGATCAGTTTCTCCTACATGGGACACTCGTCCCCTGGTGCAGATGAGATTATCTACCAAAACTAAATTCAATTGTCTAGCAAAATTAGCAACTTCACGAGGGGGTCTGACTCCGCCCTCTAAGTAGGCATAAACAGTAGGCAAATAATGTTTTTGCTCTAATTTTACAACAATACTGAACGGATGCCGTTCTATCTTAGCAAACTTTAAAACTAGTCTGGCTACTCTTAACAAGAATTGGAACCCTACTTCCCTCTTCAGGACGT
Organism: Palaemon carinicauda; assembly: GCF_036898095.1. Classification (NCBI taxonomy): domain Eukaryota; kingdom Metazoa; phylum Arthropoda; class Malacostraca; order Decapoda; family Palaemonidae; genus Palaemon; species Palaemon carinicauda. Next base: position 148,147,233 of record NC_090736.1, on the reverse strand, counting down.
CCCAAATCTCGCCTGGGGGGGGTAGGACACATCTCCTCCCTTAACTCCTGCACCGCCGCTACTACGTGAGTTTGATGTAGTAAATCTTCCTCCTCGCAAGGAACAGGCCTTCCCGTGGTCCTGAGAAATTCTGGACCGTTCCTCCACAGGGGGTTAGCTTGCAATTGTTGAGCCGTTGCGCCTCGGGATAGGATATCGGCAGGGTTCTGCTGACTAGGGACATGGTTCAGACTGAAACTACAAACCTGCTGAATAAAATTAATTTCCGCCACTCTGTTAGAAACAAACACATTTTTATTAGACCTGGCATCGGGCGATGCTACCCATGCCAACGTTACCTTACTGTCGGTCCACATTACTATTTCCCGTGGCTCGATCAGATCCTTGAGCGTTCTTGCTAGTCTGCTGCCTAACAACAAGGCCAGCAACTCTAGCTTAGGGATCGTCAGCTTGCTCATCCCTTTCGGAGTGATCCGGGTTTTACTCGTTACCAGACTTACCCGATTGCATTCGTCCCTAGTATATGCTACTGCTCCATATGCCTTACTGCTGGCATCAGTGAACACATGAAGTTGTAAGCCTCTTTTTCCTATTGATCTTTGAAAGGTGATGTCGCTCACCGCTTTCAAATCATTCAACAATTCACTTGCCTCTTTAGCCCTCTCTTTTCCTAAAACATCATCCCAACCTACATTATCCTCCCATAGTTGTTGAAGGAAAAGCTTTCCCCTTACAAATAATGGGCTTATCAAACCTATCGGATCATATATGGAGACTAATAGGGAAAGTACCCTACGCTTCGTGGGCACCCATCCCTCCCCCAACTCACAGATCCCTTTGCTTTCTTTCACACACAATCTGTCCACGTCCCGGGCCCATCGCAGCCCGAGCACGTTCACACTCACAGGCTCATTCCACTGTCTCTCGCTATCGAAGGCCAAGTGATTGCTGGCCCACCCTTCTAAGGGCATACCCGCCCTTTTTAAGATGTTATGAACAGACTCATGCTCTTGCCTCATATGTTCTATATCTTCAAACGTGGCCAGATAATTATCAACATAAAAAGATTTTACTAAATCTGGGCGCCCTTCCTCTTTAAAATGACAATTTAATATTTGCTGTAGCAAAAATGGACTAGCTGTGATGCCGAACACCACGACTCTAAAGGCGAAGGTAAGCGCTCGACCAGCTGCCTTGCGCCACAGAAATCGTGTGTATTTGGCATCACGAGGATCTAACAAAACACGATGGAATGCTTTACTTATGTCGGCTAACATGGCATATCGATTCAACCTAAACCTTATAATTAAACTGTATGCTACTTCTACCAAATTGGGCCCAGGTAAAAGACATTCATTCAAGGACTTGCAACCTTGTGACTTGGCAGAGGCATTGAACACGATTCTAAGGGGGGTGGTACGGCTGTCTTTCTTAACACCAAAGTGTGGCATGTAATAACCTTCCACTACGGGATTTTTCACTTCTGATATAAAACCTGCTTCGAGATACTTATCTATCACTCCCTGATATTGTTCGAGATATTCCCTATCCTTTTTGAATTTTGTCTGCAACGACTCCAACTGCGCCATAGCGTTACGATAATTGGTTTCTGGCCTAGCATCCGACCCGAATGGTAGGCTAACCTGATATCCCTCAGGTTTTCTTACAACGCTTTGCGATACCTTTCGCACGGCCTCGGCCTCGCGAACAGTGTATTGCTCAGATGGGGCGATGCCAACACGGTCTAATCGCCACCACTCATCTACATCATACAGATATGGCTCGTCCGTGATTCTGCACACTCTCAACGTTCTTACTTGTTCGACCCTTTCCCCTTGGAACAGCCACTGTGGCACCTTCCCGTACGGGGACATACCATTATGCGTTAAGAAAAGATTTATCCCATCTACTTTTTCTACACCTATGACAAAATAGCTAAAATAATCAGCCCCAACTAATATGTGAACGTTCTTCATGGTATCTGATTGGTTTGCTGGATCGGCTAACGTGACTCCCTTGGTCAACAGATGCTGTCTGACTTTAACATAACCCACGTTATGTATCGGGACGTCCACGTGTTCGTGTGCCACCAATTTCATACGCACGATTCTTTTCCCCATTTCAACCCTGCAACTTACTACATCGTATTGGCCGCTTATTTCCTCGGAACCAAACGGAGCTATATTCAAGGATACTCTTCCTACCACCGGTAGGCCTAATTGACGGGCAATTTTTGCAGAGATGAAGCTCCTCTGGCTTCCTGAGTCGAGAAATAGGCGGACTCGCTTACTACCTTGCCTTTGTTGAATACCTGCCATGGCTGTTGGCAAGATAGTGCATGGGAGGTCCACATCAGACCTCTGCGCGATCTTTGCGCTCGTGCACGGCTTAGATTCTACTTTAACTTTAGATGGACGGGGGGCATTTTGGTTCTGTGCAGGCGTCGCATTTACTACGGGGCGGGACGTTGTTGATTGACTATTACTATGACTAGGGATTGATTGCGGTCTACCCGCGTCGCAAATCGCAGTGTGATGCTTAGCATTACAGTTTCTACAGGAATTTGATACGGGACATTTATCGCTACGATGGCCTGATTTCGTGCAATTGAAACAAAGACCCCTTTTTAGTAAAATGCGACGTCTAGCAGCTACGTCTGTCACTTGGCGACATCCGTGAGGCGGGTGCCGTTCGCTACAAAATGGGCAGGAATTTTGGTGGATGGGATGAGTTTTCGGTCTTACACTACTGTCTGGTCTTTTGTCACTCTCAAGACTGTCGCCTCTCTGCAATGCATCGTCTTCTAACATTCTTACTATGAAATCTATTGCCTCAAAAAACTCGTCCAACGTATAGTCGCATTTCCTCAAATGCTCTACCACCTTGCGGTATAGTTTTCCCTCTGACAATTTTTGATTAATGAGGCTCATGACCATGCCCTGGCCTAAGTCATTGGTACTAAGTCTTTTGATTTGCTCAATAATGATGGTCAACTCAAAACGGAACCTTTTTAATTCTACTGGGTTTAGTGACGGCACAAAGATGTTTGCTAACTTGCGGTGCAGAATCACGAGCGTTTGGTGCACGTTGCCATACTGCTTATCTAATAAATCTAATGCTACTCTATAGTTCGCGGCGGTTACACTCAGAGATTTGATAATCCGGAGCGGCTCTTTGCCCAACGTCCCCAATAAATACGTGAATTTAGACACTTCGTCTAAATCCGCTCTTCGATCCACGTGGATCGTGAATAATTCACGGTACGATGCGTACTCTTGCACTTCCCCTTCAAACGTGGGGAGAGGCAGCGGCTTCAACCTGGGGAGGGCAACATTCCCCGTTGAAGGGCCTTTCACTTTATCTATTCTATTGTACAATAGTGTGGAAGCGCGTGTCGCTTCACCTAACATATGCCTAATTCGGGCTTCGATACTAGACTCTAATTTAACTCTCTGGTTTTTGTACAACTCTTTAAGCTGTCGGACCTCTGCCTGCAACTCCGTTACCAAATTCTGGTAAACGGACTCGGAGTAGGTCTCTATCAGTGCCCTTTGCGTTTCGCTTAGCAAATCCTCCAGTAGGCCCATCGACGCCTCGATATGCACGATCGTGGACACAGCCATCTTAATTACTTTACTTTACGTTTGGGGGGGTTGGACAAGGCAAGGAAAAAAGGATAATTTAACGTTAAGGGACTCAAAGAACTGACCCACGGGGGTGATCGCACATCGGGACGTAGAGGACCTTAATTGTTAGTCTCTCTCTCTCTCTCTCAAAGGCTCATATTTTAAATTAGTCCTGTCCGGCTCTGGGAAGCGCTTGCGATCCGGTTCGAAGGACCAAATGTTGTGATTTTCACCAGTTTATTAAATCTGCCCGATGTACTGGGCGGATCGCAAGGCCTTAAGGGCAATATTCCCAAAACTTTCCAGGATTTAATTAAAATACGGCGATAAAATTTACAATTTTATTACAAAAATAAACTCTGATAAAGACAAACAACATTCTTAAGCATTCAAAAAACTCACTGAAAAACAAGACTGACCCTAGGTAATGTAGCATGTGCTCTTCAAGCACAAAGTCCACACCGGACTCATTAACAAACTGAAAATAGTGCCAATTCGAATTCAATACACAACGAATCACACACCAAATATCCCTATTCTTATTTAACTCAGGATTCAGATCCCCAATCACAAGGATCTCTACACTAAACTGCGATATAAAAACTAAACATCTTGCACTCAAACTTCTACTACAACCAACCTGGTAGACAAGGTAGAGAGGAGAGATGACAATTAGAGGGGACTTACTTCGGTTGGGGACGTTGGATCAAAGAGGACGAGCTATCCTTGCAACCCCCGACGTCACCTTTTTGGCGCAATTTGCCCTGAACCTAAATTTCTACATTGGATTTTTTTAACATGTTACAACAGAATGACTTTATTTTTCCTAATCTTGAATTACCAGCAATTGATTTTATTAGTCTCAGCGCCTTCCTACCAGGTGGTTTCCTTTTTTGGCTCTAAACGTTCACGTCTGGAACTACATTCATTCGCCCGCGAGTTTCTCCTCTCCCTCCAATTTGACGTAGTCGTAGGCGGAGTCAAATGGCGGGAATTTCGATTGATCGGGTCGAAATTCCCGACAAATTACATTGAAACAACCTCAAAGTAAATCTCAAGTGTGAATTTCGGGAATAATTAATTAGTAAAAAAGGGAAAAAAAAACTTCGACTGTGGAACATTAATGAGAAATAATGAAATTTAATAGTTAAAAAATTGAAAAGAATTGATTGATTAAAAAGAATAAAATGGAATTTGAGATAAAAAAAATAATTCTTATGGACTTTTAATCTTATTCAATTACGAATCATCTCTGCATTATTGACCAACAGCAAACAGCAAAAAGGAAAATGAAGTTTCTTAGTTTATTATTATTATTATTATTATTATTATTATTATTATTATTATTATTAGCCAAGCTACAACCCTAGTTGGAAATGCAAGATGCTATAAGCTCAAGGGCTCCAATAGGGAAAAATATCCCAGTGAGGAAAGAAAATAAGGAAATAAATAAATGATGAGAACAAATAAATCATTCTAAAAACAGAAACACCGTCAAAAACAGAAATATCATAAATAAACTATTAACGTCAAAAACAGATAATCATATATAAACTATAAAAAGACTCATGTCAGCCTGGTCAACATAAAAACATTTGCTGCAACTTTGAACTTTTGAAGTTCTACTGATTCAACTACCCGATTAGGAAAATCATTCCACAACTTGGTCACAGCTGGAATAAAACTTCTACGGTATAGTATTGAGCCTCATGATTGAGAAGGCCTGGCTATTAGAATTAACTGCCTGCCTAGTATTAAGACGAACTTTAACCAACGCTTCTGTAATCAATGGTGATTTATTTCTGAGTTCTTAATTATTGTAAGCATTAAAGTAACGTATAGTCATAGAATGAGTAAAGAAAAAAAAAGTGCATTATCTATAGTCCATTTCTTTTAGCGATGCATATTTGCACCGACTCGCAGCGATGCCCCTTTAGCTCGGAAAAGTTTCCGGATCGCTGATTGGTTGGACGAGATAATTCCAACCAATCAGCGATCACGAAACTTTTCCGAGCTAAAAGGGCACCGCTGCAAGTCGGTGCAAATATGCATCGCTAAAAGAAATGGACTATAGTAGGCCTATGTCAAAATGCCGTATATGTGGCTATCGAGAATATTTTACCCCGAAAGAAAAAATTTACCTCGATTCCTTGAAAATCCCGATTTGAGTTGACACTAATCTGCTGTTTAGTATGGTAAGTCCTACTAACATACCAATTTGATGCTTTAAACTCAAAGTGTGCGACTTTTTTTCCACGATTCGATTGGACTATAATACATTCATATAATCTGACCTACCACTGAACACCGTTCCAAAATCTGGTCTGTCATATAAGTTATTTCTAGTTTTCTTTCTTTTTAATTCTTTTTATAAAAGGCTTCTTGCATTGACCTTTTCTCTTCTTCTTTATCTATCCACTTCTCGAAACCTTCTCTTAGTTAGTCAGGGGCCACCCTCCCAAAATAGCATATTGATTCAGTCCTCTTTGTTTCACAGATTCATTCTGCAAAGGAATTCTTAGAACAAAATAAACAAAAGGACATATTCAGTGTGTACACTGCTCTAAATACCTCACCAGTTGCCTTTTCTGAGTTGCTAGCTATCCTAAAAATCTTGTTAACCATTCCAGTCATTACTGCTAGTAACGAGAGATTTTTTTGTGTTAAAACATGTGAAGAACTACAGCTGGAGATTAACCAGCTATCTTCTTTGTTGTTGATGGTCATATAAAAACATACGATTAAGTCATTTGATTTAGAAGAGCTAGTGAATGATTTTGCTTGCATGAGGCACCGCCGGTGCAGCATGAAACTTTTCCCTCCTGACTGAAATCATAGGATAGATATCCCCCGGGCAAAGCAGCCTGGGCTGTTATTCCCCTGGGGAAAATTTCACACCTAGGATTTTTCTCCCCCTATAGGTCATTTCTCCCCTTCCCCATTACATAGAAACTTTCTCCCGGTATCCCCCCCCCCCCCGCCCTTTCCAGACAGACACAGGTGGTAACCTGGGACTTTGAGTGGAGAAAACAGGAAAAAAAACATGATTATTTAACACTTTTGAGATTCGCAAAGGGCCACAGAACCTAACAAACTCACCCAATTTAACCTAGTAGTTCCCAGGTCACAGCCTAGCCGGACGGCCCTTGTAGGTCACAAGCCTGCCAAGATCACAGACCTAGTAGGGCCAAGCCCCTGACCTCATCCTAGGTCACAAATCTGCCCAGGTTACAGATCCAGCCGGGAGCAAGTCCCAGGACTGCCCTTTCCATGTCACGGACCCCTAGGAGGATCCAAGACCTAGACGGACCCCCTTTCCCAGGTCACAAACCTATCCAGGTCACACCTACCCCAGTTCCAAGGTCACAGACCTAATCGGGGTCTTGCCCCATGGACCCTCCTTCCTAGGTCACTGATTTAGGCGGCAGTTAAGCCCCCGACACCCTTCCCAGGTCACAAACTCTGAAAGTAAATCACAATTCATCGTTCATGCAGATTGCCATGCCTATGGCATGACACGGGCTCTTGTCGATAGGACAGCCCGTAAAAATCACAAATAATTCCTTCCCTTATGATTAAGACCTACGACTCTTTTTTTCTCTCTCTTTTTTTGGGGGGGGAGACACTTCAAATAGATAGATATTTAGAAGTTGTTTCAAATGTAGAAATACTATTCAAAATGTGGAAATCCAGAAAGATACTAAAACCTAAAACATTGGAAAAGCGAAAAAAAAAAATTTATACAGGGTTAATCAGGGTAGCAGTTACAAAGGTTACGACCAAACACACCGTAGCCTTGACTGGACAAATCACAACCAAACTCCAGCCTGGAAAATCAAACTTTAAATTTTCTGTTTTGTATTTTGTTGACCAAATAATCCCATTTAAGAGTGAAGGGTGAGTGGGCACGACCTGGTAGCCTCACAATAACTGGGAGCTCACGACTTCACCTGCAAAAATGAGGTAAAATTGGTTAATTACTCGTTTTTGAGTATCATGCGTATAGTGGCTTGATTGGAATGTTTGGAGCGAGTCGCTGTTCATAAAATAACAAAACTTGTATCGTACGAACTATTTGTTTGCACCAAAAACTAAATTGTCATTTTCGAAGGAAACGGGATTCTTCTCCTCATAGGAAATACATTTTTTTTTATTATTAGAAAATGTGAAAATGGACATCAACTAACCTCACTTCCCCCCCCTAACCTAACTTACAAGCCGTGTCCTTACCTACTTACCTAACAAGGGAGCTAACGCCCCCTGCGACCCCCCTTACACTGCCGCATTCTAAGTCAGCCGTAATCATACATGCAGGTAGCGGCTATCATACATATACCCCAAACGGACATCAACTAACCAAAATTTTCCCTCTAACCTAACCTACAAGCCGTCTCCTTACCTACTTACCTAACAGGGGAGCTAACGCCCCCTGCGACCCCCCCTTACACTGCCGTAGGGTAGTTTGTAGCGCTACGGCCACCCCCCCAAATGGACATCAACTAAGCTAAACTTTCCCGGTATTATTGTACTGTATTACAGGGCAATGTAACCTAGGAAAAAAACTACTTTTTTCTATAGAAAATATTCCGCTGTCTTCGAAAATGACTCTCGTTCCGGCGCAAATGAACAGTTTCAGAAATATATATATATCTATATCCTACGATAATGGGGGACCCCCAGTGGGAACTCGGGGTTGTGGATGGGAAAACATACTGGGGAAATGGTATATAATGGTAAAACAAGCCTTTTCTTCTCTATACATTACCTTCTTGGATTTATAATAAACAGAGGAAAAGACAAAACAGAATAACTGGATAAACTTTGGAGGCACCGTTGCAAAGGCCATGTCTCATGAACAAATACGGTAACCAGCGCTGCGAACGTGTGATGTAGAGCTGCGTAAAATGCTAACATTAGCAGTGTTTTTCATTTATTTTTTCTCATTCTACTTGTCGTTTTTAGTCGCTCCCGTTCGTTCGTTTGTACACAGCAAGTTTTGACCTTATGCGCAAAAAACCACGCATAATCTTCTCCTCCACCAATAGGATTTCTTCTTCTCTATTCGTGAAATGTAACTATTCATCTTCACCCGGTTTATTCAAGTATTTGACTTGATCCAGTACAACTATACCATTCCTTTTATGTAATACCCTCGTATACATATTACGTTTGACCCAAGAATTACTCGTTTTATTATCCGATATCTTATAAAATCACCTCATTTTATATTCCCATTAAATATTATTATCCGATATCTTATAAAATCACCTCATTTTATATTCCCATTAAATATTATTGTCCGATATCTTATAAAATTACTGTACTTCATTTTATATTCCCATTAAACATTATTATCCGATACAGTATCTTATTAAATCACCTCATTTTATATTCCCATTAAATATCCATTTTATCTTGCTATATTACTTTTATACATTTTGTTATTACCTTGTCTTGCCCAGATTTCACTTAAATTCTTGCTCTGGACAAGTTTCCCATTCTGGTTCATGCATGTTTACATTCTGGACTCCGCTGCTTTTCCGTTAACCAATCACGAACCCATACGTATGGAAAGTTTGCACAGGGGGGGCGAGGTAATATTTCCCAACCCCCACCTTCTAACAAACCCTTTTCCGTAGAAACCTTTGTCCAAGTCAGGTCTTTGTTAGTTTAAGTGATGTCTTTTTGCATATTTTACGATGGAAGTTTTAAAAACTTGTATCGCCTGCAGTAATTCATACTTGAAAATATTTTGGTGAATTCCAATGTTGATAATTTTCTTAAATCTCGTAATGTTAAAGCCCAATGTTTACAGTGTTCCAAGTGCAGTACAGTATTAAACTAAGACAAAGGAGTTAAGACGTAATAGACTCACAGTCACAGCACCCCGGTGATAAGTTTCAACGTCGCGGTCATAAAAGTAAGTCATTAATTTCTTTAATTTAAATGTGTTAGTTTTACTATTTTGTTAGCGTGCGCAGCTCAACATTACCGCTTGCCAGTGCATACGAGCTTGATGTTTTATTTTCATGCGAGCGTAAGCAAGCCTATGGCAGAATAAGAACCATTATATTTAGAGTTGTTAATGTTATCGTAACATTGCATGTTAGAGTAGCATTGCTAATGTTAGCATGTGCAGCTCAACATTACCGCTTGCCAGTACATACGATCTTGATGTTTTATTTTCCTACGATCATAAGAGAGCCAGTGGTGGAACAAGAACCATTATATATAGTGTTGCTAATGTTACGAACTTCTAGGTTAGGTTAGGTGGGTTTGTTAGGTTCTGTACCCTTTTTGTACCTTTTCATATATTGTGTAAAGTGTATATGGAAAATGTTTTGAAATACACATGCTAATATTACTGTAGCATTGCTAACGTTGGCAATGACACCGTAACATTGGTAACATTGCTAATGTTATCGTTCGCAGTACATACGTGAGTGAAGTGACATGGAATTTGAACAAGTCATTATATTTAAACATTTTAATGCAATATATATATAAAAAAACATTATATTTAAACACTTTAACAGAAAATATATGTCTTCCTGTAAAATATAACGTGATTTAATCGGTTTTTACCTTCATTTCATCCGTAATAACAGCAACCAGTTTGGTTACTTGAAGTTAGTCGAACTGGTTTTTCTGTTTGTTTGCGGTTGAAATAAAGGTCAAATTCAGTCAAATCACATTATATACTACAGGAAAACATATATTTTTCAAAACTCTGGTCGCAGAGAGAGATAACCAGTGATCTCCTAAAAGAGAGTAGTTCGAAGGTAAGTATGTTAGGAAAAATAAAAATTATTTAAAATTTTTGATATTTTCTGTTCGAAATCAGAATCTGTAATACAGTAACCTTACACTGCCGTATTCTAAGTTACCCGTAATCCTACATACACCCCAAAAGGACATCAACTAACCTAAACTTTCCCTCTAACCTAACCTACAAGCCGTGTCCTTAACTACTTAACTAATGAGGGGTTGGCTAATGCCCCCCTGCAACCCCCCTTACACTGCTGGATTCTGAGTTATCAGTAATCATGCATACAGGTGGTCGCTATCATACATACAAACCGACATACGGTATTACATAATAAATATTAACTGAAGTGCTATATTCATATTGAGGAAAATAAGCAAATTTTCTTTGTGTATTTACAGGTAAATAGATCTTTTCTGGTGCAAATTATAGGGAGGAATCTTTATATTTGTAATTCTAGAAGTTTTAAAATTCCAGAAGTTATGACTAAAATCACATTTTGGAAGTGAAACAAACTTATGGTTCCCTGCATATCCTAGGGTTTCCTGTCTAGTTCAGAATTGGTTTCCCAATGACTTTGCTCCTGAAACTTTTTTATTTTTTCAGACATATCTCTGTGTAATCAGTCCATAAAACTTGAAATCAAACTTCTCCGATGAGTTAACCCTTTTACCCCCAAAGGACGTACTGGTACGTTTCACAGAAGCCATCCCTTTACCCCCATGGACGTACCGGTACGTCCTTGCAAAAAAATGCTATGAAAATTTGTTTTTCATATTTTTTGATAATTTTTTGAGAAAATTCAGGCATTTTCCAAGAGAATGAGACCAACCTGACATCTCTATGACAAAAATTAAGGCTGTTAGAGCAATTTAAAAAAAATATACTGCAAAATGTGCTAGGAAAAAAATAACCCCTTGTGGGTTAAGGGTTGGAAATTTCCAAATACCCCGGGGGTAAAAGGGTTAAAATATGAAAACCGTTCATAAGGAAATTGTTATGAAAGTGGATATCGAAGTTATTCTTACTGCCGAATTAGGATAGAGTGTTAAAACTAGAGATTTAGGAGTCTTTGTATAACAATGGACAGGACCTAGGCATGCCATCGTGCATAGAATACTGTACCATCAAATAAAATTTCCCCTCCTAACTTAACCTACAAGCAGTGTCCTTGCCTACTTACTTAAAAGGAGCATGACTTAATTTTTGGACCTTACATGTAATTCACATGATAAATTCTCAGGCATAGTAAATGCAAGTTGGAAAAATATATGGTTAGTTTAAGTGGCGTCAAATTGAATTATTTTAAAAGGGAAACAAACACAAGAACACCGCCTAACCTAAAGATCCCCATCCAGCCTAACCTAGGAGCCGTATCCTTACCTACTTACCAACCAGACATCTCTTTAGACTGCAGTATCTTTGCCTATCCCCCTTTGACTGCCGTATCCTTACCTACTTAACTACAGTGAACCCTCGCTACTTCGCGGTTCGACCATCGCGGATTCACCACTTCGCGGATTTTTTCCATAACCCATATATATACAGTATATATATATATATATATATATATATATATATATATATATATATATATATATATATATATATATGTATGCATGTATTTATGTATATATGTATGTATGTATATATGTAGGTATGTATATGTGTATACATATAAATATATATATATATATATATAATATATATATATATATATATATATATATATATATATATATATATATATATATACACACATATATATATATATATACACACATATATATATATATATATATATATATATATATATATATATATATATATATATATATATATATAAAGTAGGAAGATGTGATGTAGTTCTAAGGGAAAAGTATGGGAAATATGTCTGGGTAATAAGCAAAGCTCTACCTCCAGTTTGTTTCTTCATTATGATCAGAGATAAATGTAAACAAAACATTGGTTGCCATTTTTTATCGTGCTTTTTAGCGTGTTTAGGAAACACATGATATAAAAATGCCTTTAATATTTGTGCCTGTTTTAGTTTAGGGTACTGTAGTACATGCATTAAGTGTTCTGTACTATAAAGGGTAGTTTGTTAACAGTACTACGTACAAGGGAAGGTTTTAAAAGTCTGAATATACATGTTGAATAAAGAGGTAAATATGGTGTCACTACTTCGCGGATTTTCACCTATCGCGGCCGCGTCTGGAACCTATCTACCGCGATAAACGAGGGTTCACTGTACCTCTCTTAGACCCCTGTATCTTTAGCCTACCATAAGTCGTAAGTCTCGACTCTCTGTTTGCTTCCCAAATGGCTTCACTCTGACAGGGTAACACTAAATTATCGTAATACTTCTTAAATCGTAGAACTAGCTTCATATTTGTATTATATGCTAGGTCCAAGAATTTATTTCTGTACTGTTGTAGTCTTTCTTCCCATGAGAATTCATAGACCTGCACGACTACGGAGAATGCGAACTTCAAGTTCCCTCTGCCTCATCTTCACTGCAACATCTGGTGAAATAGTAAAAGAAGTCATCAAAGAAGTGCAGAAAGTCAGATCAATAAGTCACATTCTCGTAATCTGGTGAAATAGTAAAAGAAGTTATCGAAGAAGTACAGAAAGTCAGATCGATAAGTCACATTTGTGTAACCCGTAACTTTTCTCTCCCAGATGGAGATATAGTTTGGTGCCCGCAACCCCTGAAAGTTGTCTCATAGTGCGAAGAAACATTAGCAAACTCAATCTTGTGTCTGGGTTCTCTTTATGGGTTTTTTCACATATTTTGCTTGTGCTTAGTCTTGTGCCAAGAGGATTGAGGGCCAAGAGTTGTCCAATAGCGGAAAGAAACATGGGTTCTTGCAACTCTCGTACAAACTGATTATATTGTACTCCTTGCTAGTCAGCATAGAAATGAACAGCTTTTCCTTCCCCCTTCCTGGATGATCTGTCTCTCAGAGAGTGGGAGATGTATGTGCTGTTACTACCCATATCCTCTTTGCTTGTTGCAGAGTTCCAGAGATGCCAATCGAATGGATATCTTATGTAACGACTGCCAGGGAAGGAGCAGTGCTGAGTCAAACCAAATCCTCCTAACAAGGAGGTGTTTGGTAAGAGATACAAGAAATTACATTCCTGCTATCAGTGTTAGGTATCATGCAAAAAGGACACAAAATACATGCATAGCTGGTCAGGACCAAAGCTGCCACCTTTGTCCCTGTTCTGCCTTGAGACATTCCTGACACAATCAGCATGAGCACGACTAACAAAGCAGCTGCTGAAGGAACCTGCCAAAGCTTAAGGAGTCTTTTTATTGTTCTTTTCTCTCAATTGAGCGACTTGAACCTCCCTCGACTGATCTCTACCCGCTTATGCGTTGCAGGGACAGTTCATACCGTGAATGTATCTGGTTGGAAAGACTATCCTAGTACGTTCTCACCTCATACGCGAGGCGAGACTGTATGTATCGGTAATGTTTCCTTCCCATAGAACATCAGTAACGCAGTACAGCTGTTCCCACTTCTGCTACCAAAGCTTTATTTCATATGAAACCCTGCATGAGTTCTGCTGATTGGGACATTGGCCGCTGCCTTTGTTTCCCTTTTTCTCATAGACATTTGGATGGCACATCATTAACGACTGCTAAGATGACTGCAACTTTGGACTGATGTTTTTGTTTCAACACAGCCTAGCTCACTACTAAATATCTTTCCGTTAACTCTCTTAATGAGGTTCCCCCCCCCCCCCCCCCCCCCGAGCTCCACGAACATTATCATCAACAGGCAGCAGCTTCACAAACACTACAACATTATCCACATGGATAATCACCACTTGTACTATATTCATGCACACAAGGTTTAAGAGAAAAAATCACCACCCACAGGAGCACTATCTCCATGTGCAAAAGGGTCCATGATTTGAGTTCCAGCTTGCTTCTGCTGTCTGAAAGCTCCATCCTTGTTTGAGTGGTCTCGTTGTGCCCAGTTACTACGTGATTGGTCTTCTTCCACTCAAGTTTTTTGGTGTGAACACCCTGATTAGTCTATTCCACTGTACATGTGGGAGGAACAGTACATGGTTGGAACGTATCTATCCAGGAAAATAATCCTGATACTATCTCTCCTTGAGGCAAGAGGTTATGTATTGGCTAAGATTGCTCGTGTTGCAGTACATGGTTTGGTCATTCACAGATCTTGTCACACTACACAATTGGACACATCTTCCCTGTTCTTCAGTGACTTTCTGGTCACAGAACTTATAGCATCCTCATTCCAGCTTTACCTGTGTAGGATAGTGGTGGAAGAGAAACCTATAGTGATTTTCATAACTTATTCAGGGTAAAAGATCTTCCCTTCACTAGTACAGAGATTCCTTACACTTCCCCAATGTTAAGTTTTCACTGGAAATTTTCAATTGTGTTTCCTTCTGGCATGAAATCTCCATGCACTAGTTCTCCGAAATCATTGTTTCCCATGGGACTGCCTGCATGATATCAGTAACTGCGTTAGTAAATCTTGCGACCAGTAACAATAGGATCAGAACTTTCTTACTGTTTGGGTACTGTAATCTTTACTTTAATGTTGCCATGGAGCTGCTACTGTATATTAGACACTTGTTAATTGTTCCTTTCTAGTAGTTCTCATTGTCTTTCTTTGCTGAGGAAGTTTCACTTGGTTTCTACAACAAAAGGCTGTCTTTTTGTTTTAGCTAGATCTTGGATTGAAGAGCTCGACATTTTTCCCCACCTGAATATCAACTTAGGCACAGGAGTAGCTTTGAACTGTGTTCCCTCCAAGAATTAAAGCCCCCTGGGAGGTTGCTAGAGTCCTCGGGTTTCTCAAGTGAACCTTCCTGTACCCCTGACAGGGGATCAGATAGGATTTGACTCTCTTAATACTCATGAACCTCAGTTTCATCATTACAGTGGGCATATCCTGTGACAATTAGCATGTTGCAAGTCTTTCTCAGCGGAGAAAGGACTTCTTTCTTCCTTGTTCCAGAGGCTGTGTCCAAAAGCCGGCTTCTAGTCCGCCATTACAGTACTCCAATCTCATGTCCTTTTCTGTCTCTTCCTTAAAAGTAGATTGCAGGATGACCCTATTTTGTCCTATACAAACACTGCAACACGTCTTTCTTCTATCCTCTTGTGGAGCATCAAAGACTCTCCTTCTCCAAAAGAGCAAAGATGACAATATGAAAGAACATTGCTTTTTAGGACTTGCACTTGTAGCTGTGCTGATCCAGTGAGATTCCAGAAGTACCATCCCACTTTATGCGCATGAAGTCTGGGGGTATTGGATCTACCCTAACCTTGAGGAAGAACCTTTCAGTGGTACTAGTCCTGAAGATACTAGTCTGGTACAACACATCCTTCGCTGCCCACTACCCAAGGGAGTTACCCGTAGGTCTCTGAATGATCTTATGCTTAGTCTTGCAGTAGCTACTCAATAGGTAGCATAGTGAACCAAATTACCTCACAGGACGTGATGTCGAACGTCAGTCGACACAGTCTGTTGTTGTTTGTCAGCCTCAAGACTTTCAATCTTTGCAGTCTCGACGTGACGTCGTTACCTCAGCTGTTGCTGCGGCTTCGTCGCATATTGATATAGCCTGTCAAGCGTTGCCTCCTCGGCATGCCTCTCCGTGTCGCGAGACTTTGCCGTTGTCGGATGAAGTTCCTTCGGATGAGGAAGTCGTTGATCCTCTTCCTGCTGATGTTCCTTTGGGGACTCTTTCGGATGAAGAGGAGCCTAGGGTTGCTCAGCCCTCCCTTGACTTTAAGAAGATCATGCTTATCTTTAAGGACCTGTTTCCTGATCATTTTGTTTCTGCTACTCCTCGTTCGCCTCCATCTGAGTTCACGCTAGGCCTAGCTTCTTCGACTCCGTCGTTCACGAAGTTAGTGCTCTCTCGCTCTTCTAAGAGAGCTTTGCGTTTGTTGGGCGACTGGTTAATGTCCAGGAGGAATTTGGGGAAGTCCACTTTTGCTTTTCCCCCTTTCAAATTGGCTTTTCGTGCGAACGTCTGGTATGACACTGGAGAAGTTCTCGGCTTGGGGGTGCCTGCCTCTGCCCAGGGAGACTTCTCAAGCCTCGTAGACTCTCCTCGTCGTCTGGCCATGAGACGCTCGAAAGTTTGCTGGTCCTCTTCGGATCTAGATCATCTCCTCAAAGGAATTTACCGTGCCTTTGAGGTTTTCAATTTTTTGGATTGGTCTCTGGGAGCCTTGAGTAGGAAGGTCTCGTCAGCAGACCGAGATGTCTCTGTTCAGATTATGTCGTGCATGGACAAGGCAATTAGGGATGGCTCTAATGAACTTGCTGCTACTTTCACAGCAGGGGTTCTTAAGAAGAGAGAGACTCTGTGTTCTTTTCTGTCTGCAGGTGTCACTCCTTGTCAAAGGTCAGAACTTCTCTTTGCGCCATTGTCTTCTCCCTTGTTCCCGCAGCAGCTTATTAGAGATATTGCAGCGTCTCTTGTACAGAAGGACACTCATGATTTAATGGCCACGTCTGCTCATAAGGCTGTACCTTCGTCTTCTTATGTCAACAGAACTAAATTTGACACTCCAGCGACAAGGTTTATCCCGCCTTTTCGTGGCAGAGCTCCCGGTAAGGGAGGCTCTCGTGCCGATAGTAAGCGGGGCAAGAAGAGAGGATCTAAATCCTCCCGTGGCAGAGTCTGACTGCCCACGTCCTCAGACAGCAGTAGGTGCCAGATTGACCAACTTCTGGCAGGCCTGGGAGAAGAGGGGTGCAGACCGGGAGTCTGTTTTGTTGCTGAAGGAGGGTTACAAAATTCCTTTTGTACGGAGACCTCCTCTAGTAAAAGATCCGATAGACCTCTCTCCCAGGTATCGAGAGGAGACAAAGAGACAGGCGTTACATCTTCAGGTGTCTCTGTTGTTAGAAAAGGGGGCGGTGGTGAAAGTCTCGGACCTTCAATCCCCAGGTTTTTACAACCGTCTCTTCCTGGTTCCGAAGAACACAGGAGATTGGAGGCCAGTGCTGGATGTCAGTGCTCTCAACGTGTTTGTTGTAAAAACAAAGTTTACGATGGAGACCACCAAATCCGTTTTGGCAGCAGTCAGAGAGGGCGACTGGATGGTCTCTCGACTTGCAGGATGCGTACTTCCACATTCCGATACATCCAGACTTTCAACATTATCTGAGGTTTGTGTACAGGAATGTGGTGTATCAATTCCGAGCACTGTGCTTCGGCCTCAGCCCTGCTCCTCTTGTTTTTACGAGGCTCATGAGAAATGTAGCGAAGTTCCTACATTTATCGGGGATCAGAGCCTCCCTGTATTTGGAGGACTGGTTACTCAGATCGTCGTCCCGTCATCGCTGTCTGCAGGACCTACAGTGGGCTTTGGATCTTGCGAAAGAGTTGGGCCTCTTGGTGAACATGGAGAAGTCACAGCTGACTCCCTCCCAAACGATTCTCTATTTGGGGATGGAGATACAGAGTCTAGTTTTTCGGGCTTTTCCGTCTGCCAACAGGATCGAGCAGGCTTTGCTCAAAGTCCGTCTCGTGCTAGAGAAAAACCGTTGCTCTGTGAGAGACTGGATGAGCCTTCTAGGGACGATTTCGTCTCTGGAACAGTTTATCTCTCTAGGGAGACTTCACCTACGCCCTCTCCAGTTCCACCTAGACTCCCATTGGAACAAGGAGAAAACTTTAGAGACGGTCTCGATTCCAATCTCCCATCCAGTCAAGACTTGCCTAGCTTGGTGGGACAGCAATATAAGACTTCGGGAAGGTCTTTCTCTGGCAGTCAAGAACCCAAACCATGTGTTATTTTCAGACGCATCGGATTTGGGTTGGGGGGCGACTCTGGACAGTCTGGAATGCTCGGGTCTTTGGGCCGCAGACCAGAGGAGCCTTCACATAAACTGCAAGGAGCTGTTAGCAGTCCATTTAGCACTGAGGAGTTTCGAGAGTCTGATTCGAAACAAGGTAGTAGAAGTGAATGCAGACAATACCACAGCCTTGGCTTACATCTCGAAGCAAGGAGGCACTCACTCCCACGCTCTTTTCGTTATCGCAAGGGACCTCCTCATTTGGTCAAAAGATCGAAACATCTCGCTTTTGACGAGGTTCGTCCAAGGGAAGTTGAATGTCTTGGCGGACTGTCTCAGTCGAAGAGGTCAGGTGATTCCTACGGAGTGGATGCTCCACAAGGTTGTGTGCAAGAGTCTTTGGATGACTTGGGGTCAACTAACCATCGATCTCTTTGCGACCTCGCTGACAAAAAGGCTCCAGACTTATTGCTCTCCGGTCCCAGATCCAGAGGCGGCCCACATAGATGCCTTTCTGCTTGACTGGTCTCACCTGGACGTTTATGCCTTTCCACCTTTCAAGATCCTCAACAAGGTGTAGCAGAAGTTCGCCTCTCACGAAGGGACCAGGTTGACGTTGGTTGCTCCCCTCTGGCCCGCGAGAGAGTGGTTCACAGAGGTACTTCTATGGCTGGTAGACGTTCCAAGGAGTCTGCCTTTGCGGATGGATCTCTTACGACAGCCTCACGTAAAGAGACTTCATCAAAGCCTCCCTGCGCTTCGTCTGACTGCCTTCAGACTATCGAAAGACTCTCTAGAGCTCGAGGATTTTCGAAGGAGGCAGCTAGAGCGATCGCGAGGGCTAGAAGATCCTCTACCATCAAGATCTACCAGTCGAAGTGGGAAGTATTTAGAGATTGGTGCAAGTCCTCCTCTATTTCCTCTTCCAGTACCTCTGTAGCGCAGATTGCGGATTTTCTGCTATATCTGAGAAACGGTCGCTCCCTCTCTGCATCCACCATTAAAGGCTACAGAAGCATGTTAGCTTCTGTTTTCAGGCATAGAGGTTTGGATCTTTCGAATAACAAAGATCTCCAAGACCTCCTTAAGTCTTTCGAGACCTCTAAGGAGCGTCATATTTCAACTCCTGCTTGGAACTTGGACGTGGTCCTACAGTTCCTAATGTTAGACCAGGTTTGAACCTTTAAATTCAGCCTCCCTGAAGGATCTTACCCTCAAGACACTTTTTTTGGTGAGCTTGGCTTCGACTAAAAGGGTCAGTGAGATCCATGCTTTTAGTAAGAACATCGACTTCTCAACAAATAAAGCAGTATTTTCTCTTCAACTTGGTTTTTTGGCCAAGAATGAACTTCCGTCTTGTCCTTGGCCTAAATCTTTTGAAATACCTAGTCTTTCTGAGATCGTAGGTAATGAAGTTGAAAGAGTGCTGTGCCCCATTAGAGCTCTTAAGTTTTACTTATCTAGAACTAAACCGCTACGAGGTTGTTCAGAGGCTTTATGGTGCTCCGTTAAAAAGCCCTCTTTGCCCATGTCTAAGAATGCGTTATCTTACTTTATTAGACTTTTAATTCGGGAGGCACATTCTCATTTAAGTGAGAAGGATCGTAGTTTGCTTAAGGTCAAGGCTCACGAAGTTAGAGCGATAGCGACTTCGGTGGCATTTAAGCAAAATAGATCCCTTAAAAGTATTATGGACGCGACCTTTTGGAGGAGCAAGTCGGTGTTTGCTTCATTTTACTTGAAAGACGTCCAGACTCTTTATGAGGACTGCTACACACTGGGTCCATTCGTAGCAGCAAGTGCAGTAGTGGGTGAGGGTTCTACCACTACATTCCCTTAATCCCAATATCCTTTTAATCTACTCTTGAAATTTTTAATCTTGTTTTGGGTTGTACGGAAGACTAAGAAGTCTTTCGCAATCTGTTTGATTTGGCAGCTGGTCAAAATGTTGTTTCTTGAGAGCGCCCAGATTAAGGGTATTGATGAGGTCCTGTTATAGGGGTGTTCACCCTGGATATAGCAGCTCCTGGGAGTCTTTCAGCATCCTGAGAGGATGGCTTGGCTTTGTGAGGATAGCGGACTAATGAGGCAGAGTAATCATCAGAGTCAGCTTCCTTACCAGGTACCCATACTTAAGTTTGTTTTTTTGAATATTTGTCAAAAACTCGAGCATATACGCCTTTATTGTTTTAATACTGGTCTCTACCCACCACCATGGGTGTGAATCAGCTATTTATATATTCACCGGCTAAGTTTAATATTTAAAAATGATATTTTCATTATAAAATAAATTTTTGAATATACAGTACTTACCCGGTGAATATATAATATTAAAGGCCCTCCCTTCCTCCCCGATAGAGACCCTACGGACTGAGAAGAACTGGTTTGGTTGAGAAGTATATGCGGTATCTGGCTGATAGTCGGCGCTGGTGGGCACACCCGCAACCTTCATGGCGATCGCTCGTGAGTTTTTGGAATCTGTCGGGCCGTCGGAGACGTCAGCTATTTATATATTCACCGGGTAAGTATATTCAGAAATTTATTTTTTAATGAAAATATCATTTTTTTCTCATCGCTTATTTATTTCCTTATTTCCTGTCCTCACTGGGCTATTTTTCCTTGTTGGAGCCCTTGGGCTTATAGCATCTTCCTTTTCCAACTAGGGTTGTAGCTTGGCTAGTAATGATAATAATGGTAATAATATTCTCTTCTTTTTCATCCCTCTTAATATGGATAGGACACTAGATGCAGGCAAACCTTCCTGAGGCATGTGCGTAAACTATAACCAAGGCCAGAACGTTATTCTTCGTTCGTCCAAATTGGACTTGCTAGCAAAAAAAAAAAATACCATAGTAAAAACAATAATAAAATAATAATAATAAAAATGATCATAAAACGTAAGTGATATAACCTAGATGACAGAGTACCAGATGGGCAATATTAACTTGAAAAACTATCGGAGCGAACCAGGCCAAAATGGCTGCCGTCACCGAGGAAGGCCAGGCCGCTTCCAAAATTAAAATCCACATTACTGGAAAGAAAACAAATGCCCGGTACTGAAAAAACTGTCAATACAAACTATGGTACTTAACATTGGTAAAGGTGAAGTAACAGCGTCAGTCATGATGAATTAACGACAAACATTTGAAAACACCAAAAGCACAAAAACAATTACGACTATGCGGGCAAGTCCAAAACAGAAGGATGACCTAGAGGGCGCTCGTGTGGGTGACGGTGGCGTGATCCAAGTGTGGTTTCTGGGGTCTTTGTTACGGCCCTTCCCTTTGATGATGGAGTTATCTAAATGGAAGACAGCCTGTGAATAGTGGTTTTCACACGCCCCTGATGTATACACGACACTCACGAGGTGCTCGCGCGAGGGTAGTAACCTCTGCATTCCATGCTTTCATCTTTCTCTGGTATATTTGGAAGATTTATATCAGAAAAAGTGTAAAGAAGGACTTTTTCACCGGGCGTCACAGGTCTCTCCCCAGAAATAGATTTTTCCTTCGTCAAAATCCCTTTTTCAATGTAGATTAGTTTTGTATTTTAAATGGTGGTTTCAGCCAAGCTGAAGTCCCACTCCTATTAAAGGTCTCAGGTTTGTATGGTTAGGTTAATAACATTACTCAAAATTTTTTTTTTTTTTTTTTCTATTGACAGTGACATCACCAACCCAATGAATGTGAGTTTAGGAACTCTAGATCAGGTGGCTTTGTTCACTATCAAGATGGTCAAGAGACTCGTAAAAAATGGCGCAGGAGGAAGTTCACAAAAGGTTAGTCTTGTATTTTTTTTCCAGTACTTTATAATGAAATATTTGTTCATTGTGTTGATTAGATCTTTAAAATCCTTCTTTTACTAAACTCATCTTAAACTGATACAAATCATTATATATTTGATCTTACACAAATACAAACCAGTGTCCTTTAAAGTGAAGAGTACAGTATATCTTGAGCTAAATGGAATGGACAATAAAAGTTTTAGCAAGGTAAGTTGCTACTTTTTTCTTGGGCTGCAAAGAGTAAGGATGTACTTACTTCTCTTCCTGACTATTGGATCTTTTCTTCAATTGCGATAGTTTTTCTTGAGTTTGCGAGCACTTTTGAGATATTGTTATAGAAAAACATGGAAAAGCTTTTTTGATAAAGGAATGCATTTTTATATAGAAATACTTCTGTTTTCTTCGAAAAATACCTTTATTTCCATCGCTAATAAATAGTTAATAAGATATACCTAAGTATATCCTACAGTAATTGGGTTCTTCCAGTGGAAGCATGGCGTTTGGGTGGGGAAAATTTATTGGCGAATCGATAAATACTGTAATGGTAAAACTAACCTTTTCTTCTCTATACATTATACCCTGGGACACAATAATAAATTCTAGAAAAATTGCATAAAATATTGGCATCCTATTCCCCCTGATAATATTTATTTCACTTTTGTTTACATTTTACAAACCACACGTATCCACTCCTGTTTGTAAAGTGTCTTAAGTGTGATTCCGAGTTATTTTTGAGGAACGACCAACACATTTTTTTTTTATCGTAAATCAACTCTGAGTTTGTGACCTGGGAAGGGGAGCCCTAGGGCTTTCCCTCATTTAGGTCTTTGACCTGGGAATTACTATTGTTATTATTATTACTTTCCAAGCTACAACCCTAGTTAGAAAAGCAGGATGCTATAAGCCCAGGGGCTCCAACAGGGAAAATAGCCCAGTGAGGAAAGGAGACAAGGAAATAAGAGAATTAATTACCAATTAAAATATTAAAAAAACATTAACATTAAAATAAATATTTCATATGTAAACTATAAATACTTTAACAAAATAAGAGGGAGCAAAATAAGATAGAATAGGGTTCCTGAGTGTACCCTCAAGCTAGAGAACTCTAACCCAAGATAATGGAAGGCCATGGTACAGAGGCTATGGCATTACCCAAGTTTGATTTTGGAGTGTCCTCCTAGAGGAGCTGCTTACCATAGCTTAAGAGTCTCTTCTACCCTTAGCAAGAAGAAAGTATCCACTGAACAATTACTTGGTAGTAGTTAACCCGTTAACCCCTTGATAGAAGAATTACTTGGTAATCTCAGTGTTGTCAGGTGTATGAGGACAGAAGAGAATATGTAAAGAATAGGCCAGACTATTCGGTGTATGTGTAGGCAAAGGGAAAATGAACCGTAACCAGAGAGAAGGATCCAATGTAGTACCGTCTGCCCAGTTAAGGGACCCAATAACACTCTAGCGGTAGCATCTCAACGGGTGGCTGGTGCCCTGGCCAACCTTATTCCTACTAGGTTAGATTAGGTGGGTTTGTTAGGTTCTGTAGCCTTTCACAAGTCTCAAAAGTGTTACATAATTGCCTTTTTTTCCTGTTTTTGCCCACCCAAATTCCCAGGTTCCCACCTGTGTCCGTCGGGAACTGGAGAGAGGATAACGGGAGAAGGGTTTATTTGCAATGGAACTAAAGGTCAAATTCATTGAAAGCATAATATTTACTGTTGGAAAAGTTTTTTTCATTTGAAATGTAGTTCCGTGTTGTTCGGTTTCGATCATGCTGGCTCTACTGTACTAGGAAAGAACTCTCCAGAAGTGATTGTCGAGACCCACTCGCATCGGAGGGAAGAAGAGCCTAGCCTTTTCAATGCCCCAATGATGCCTGAAGGTGTCCTTTTGATTGCCCCAATTATGCCCAAAGGTGATATGGTGGCAGACAGGTGGAGAACCCACTTTAGTGTTGGTTTGCCAACATTCTTACTCGTGAATGCAATGAACTTAGAAAGGCTACTGTGGGTTTTATAACAATGGGATATACACTTACTGATCTGTGCCACTCAAGGATTGAAGTACACCGCTAGAATTGGCATGGGTGGAACTACCTGTGTCGGTCTTTGGGCATTGGGAATTTTGAGACTTTCGAGCTAAAGAATTGATTATGGTTTACCAGATTGAGTAAGATCCTGCTTCCTGAATTCTCTCTACCAAAAAGATTTAAAGTACATTAGGTTTTGAGCCCATCTCCTTATTCAGTTCATCCCACCATTTTTTGCTGTGATGGTGTGATTGCCTGTGGACATACCCTTCCCTTGCTGGCAGAGGTGGAGGCAATGGTGGAGACTTATGTACTTGGTCTTTTGATGGTTCTCCAGGTTTCTACAGTTGGCTCTTCTTGATGGAGAAGTAAACCAAGGGCTGAACACTAGACCAGTCATTGACTTCTCACTGCTGAACAATGTTATTCATCAAACTCTGTTTGGTATTGAGATGGCAAGTGCCATATGATCTGCAATTAGAGAGGAAAACTGTGCTTCAAAATCTGAAGGATATGCATTTTCAAGTACCCACTCATCAGTCCTACCGGAAGCACCTCTTCATCTGTGAGGGAATAGTTTACAAGTTTCAAATCATGTTACAACGAACTATTCACCTCTCAAGTGTTCTTACTTGTGTTCATTCGGTTCTCATCTTGAGCCCATTCTTAACAGGATGTGTCTGTTGCGGGCTCTCAATGACTGGCTGGTCCTAGCTGTTACTTCGGGTTTGAGATTGGTTACTCTCCTTTTGTGCCCTCTGGGAGGAAACCAAAGAAGGGAGGAGACTCCTTTTTCCCCTCTAGGCTGGGCAGTCTTCAGGGGAAGTAGGAGTACAATACTATATTACTCCCCCCCCCAGTGAAGGTTATAGAACCCTGCCTCCTCCTTGAAAATGAACAATGACGTTAGCAGGGACTTGGATATGAGGTAGTTATTAAGGTTTGGTCTTGCTTAGACATCGATGGGGACCAGTGGGCTGAGAAATTGATGAAGGTGTTACCAGATATTAAGAAATCCATGACTTCTGGTAATGTGCTCTCATCTTCTGCTGTTCCACCTGCGGAGGCTGCCCAAGGGCTCTCCTCTTCTGCTGTTCCACCTGCGGAGGCTGCCCAAGGGCGCTCCTCTTCTGCTGTTCCACCTGCGGAGGCTGCCCAAGGGCTCTCCTCTTTTGCTGTTCCACCTGCGGAGGCTGCCCAAGGGCGCTCCTCTTCTGCCCTTCCACCTGCGGAGGCTGCCCAAGGGCGCTCCTCTTCTGCCCTTCCCCCTGCGGAGGCTGCCCAAGGGCGCTCCTCTTCTGCCCTTCCACCTGCGGAGGCTGCCCAAGGGCGCTCCTCTTCTGCCCTTCCCCCTGCGGAGGCTGCCCAAGGGCGCTCCTCTTCTGCCCTTCCACCTGCGGAGGCTGCCCAAGGGCGCTCCTCTTCTGCCCTTCCCCCTGCGGAGGCTGCCCAAGGGCGCTCCTCTGCTGCCCTTCCACCTGCGGAGGCTGCCCAAGGGCGCTCCTCTTCTGCCCTTCCCCCTGCGGAGGCTGCCCAAGGGCGCTCCTCTGCTGCCCTTCCACCTGCGGAGGCTGCCCAAGGGCGCTCCTCTTCTGCCCTTCCCCCTGCGGAGGCTGCCCAAGGGCGCTCCTCTGCTGCCCTTCCACCTGCGGAGGCTGCCCAAGGGCGCTCCTCTTCTGCCCTTCCCTCTGCGGAGGCTGCCCAAGGGCGCTCCTCTGCTGCCCTTCCACCTGCGGAGGCTGCCCAAGGGCGCTCCTCTTCTGCCCTTCCCCCTGCGGAGGCTGCCCAAGGGCGCTCCTCTTCTGCCCTTCCACCTGCGGAGGCTGCCCAAGGGCGCTCCTCTTCTGCCCTTCCACCCGCGGAGGCTGCCCAAGGGCGCTCCTCTTCTGCCCTTCCACCCGCGGAGGCTGCCCAAGGGCGCTCCTCTTCTGCCCTTCCACCCGCGGAGGCTGCCCAAGGGCGCTCCTCTTCTGCCCTTCCACCCGCGGAGGCGGCCCAAGGGCGCTCCTCTTCTGCCCTTCCACCCGCGGAGGCGGCCCAAGGGCGCTCCTCTTCTGCCCTTCCACCCGCGGAGGCGGCCCAAGGGCGCTCCTCTTCTGCCCTTCCACCCGCGGAGGCGGCCCAAGGGCGCTCCTCTTCTGCCCTTCCACCCGCGGAGGCGGCCCAAGGGCGCTCCTCTTCTGCCCTTCCACCCGCGGAGGCGGCCCAAGGGCGCTCCTCTTCTGCCCTTCCACCCGCGGAGGCGGCCCAAGGGCGCTCCTCTTCTGCCCTTCCACCCGCGGAGGCGGCCCAAGGGCTCTCCTCTTCTGCCCTTCCACCCGCGGAGGCTGCCCAAGCGCTCTCCTCTTCTGCCGTTCCGCCCGCGGAAGCTGCCCAAGCGCTCTCCTCTTCTGCCGTTCCACCCGTGGAAGCTGCCAAAGTGCTCTCTACTGTTCCACCTGCCAAAGTTGCAAATGTACTCTCCTCTTCTTCCGGTTCTACCTTTGAGAGGAACACAGCATCTGTAGAGGATACTAGATCCTCTACCCGTGGTTTCATCACTGCGGCCAAGATATCTTTGACTTCGACGTCTGGCAAGGGGAAGAAGTGTACACCTCCCATTTCCCCTCGTAGCCCTGTTTCTTAGACTGTGCAATCTAAAGGGACACCAGCTGCTCTGAAGAAGCAGCCAACTGTCAGGACTTATTGTGCAAAGCCTTGGTCAGACCTTGCTTTACGTACAAGAGAGAGGGGCAGTGCTGTACCACCTACCGGCCTCAGGAAGATGAGTTGGTATTAGTTACTGGCTCCTGGTACCAGTACTCCTTCCCCTGTAGGAACGAGTATGCACACTTTTGGTCAGGACGATAGCTGCCGCCTTCGCCTTCCACCTGCTTTATATAGCTCTAGAGAGAAGACTTCTCTTAGAAGGATGAAAGCCCACCTGAGGGATCCATGTACATTGAACGACCAACGAGATTATCGATCATGAGAGCAGATGAATGACGATGGTACACAGCTACTACATAGTCGCCTAAACATTTCTCAATATGCATAATCTCAGTTGCAGGTCCTCCTAAACTAGGTTTCCATGTCCAAGGTCAATATATGCATGGTGTCCGTACATACACAATCCATACACAAGAATTCCATGCGGAGTCTCCACAAGCAAGGCCTTCACACACATACCACAGACAAAAGGTCTTCATTCTCCTTTTCACCACGAACTAGATCACTTGCACTAATTCTGCACCTGCATGATCACTGCGTGATAGGTCTTGTGACCGATCAACTCTATAGTTCTTCTAGCACAAGGACACCTGCGGATAGGACTACCCGCTCAAGAGCTTCAAGAGACTGAACTTCATTCAATCAGAGTTCTAGCGATTCCTCTTATTATTATGACACAAGTCTGAGGACATTGATCACTTACCCTTTCCTATAGCTTGAAGCCATCATAATAGGCTTCTATGTAGTGGGATCTCCCTACACAATGATATAGTTCATCTTCCAGAAACATTCCAATGCGAAAGATTGATAATCTACAAGGCACCCTCTTGCAAGGCGATTACTTTTCCTGCATCAGAATAACGTCCATTAATTGGTGCTTAGGCGCTCCTCAAGGATTGGAGCTTGCCCTTGAGCTGCCTTGGTTAGAGCTTGCTCATGTGGCTTTAGATGGTGTTAATTCCCAGATTTCTGGTCTGGAGGAATTTGTCCCATACTTTCTTGACAGCTGCGTCAATATTATGTTCCCGAGGATGCACACCCTTATCTTTGGATTGACACAGCAGTGACAACGGTGATGCCATGGACCCCATTGAAGAGAGTTGAGTCTGGTGGAACAATGTTGTCCGCATCAGTTTGCTGCCATGGAAACTACTTCCATAGCTAGCCTCCAGGTATCTTAGGGGATCAACCAGTGGTCAGGAGTTGTTGCCTACTTTGCAACATCTATTGAATAGTAGTAGTTTACTGTCTTCATCCTGTTGGCACAAAAGATGTCATCTTTATGATGCATTAGTCTGCTAATCAGTTTGCAAACTGGGCCCTTTAGAGAAGGGATACTGTACCTTCTGCTTTGCGATGCAAGTTGGTCAACAGGAGGCCCTCATGTAAAGAAACATATCAGTGTTTGAGAATTCAGTCCAGTTCCCACTACAAGATATCAACACAATGGTGAAGTGGATGAATGAAAGCCAAGACTGCCTCATCCATCTAGCAGTTATCTGTAAGGTAACAATCGAAGCATGACACCTGCTGCTCCACTCAAGTCTGGTTGAAAGAAGTTGCCAATGTTGTCTAGGGCTAAGTCCACACTACAGTCTCTTCTGCATCTGCTGAAGAAGTTCCTCTATAGAATATTCTTCCTTCCTCCTTGGAAGAATGGCCCGTGCCCCAAGGAAGCTGCAAGTAGCATTTCCTGCCGTGGAACTTCAGTTCCTGTGTGGGATGTTTCTTATCCTTAGGTCATGGGCACACACCTCTTGCTAACCTGAGAGGGGCATCATAGGGTCTTTTCTTCAAGACTTTTCTCTGCTTCAGCAAGAGAATTGAAGAAAAAGAGGAGCCTTGGTATTATGTGGATACCACCTTGAGATATTGACTCATGCATGAAGAGAGCTTCAAGCAGTCTTTCCTATTCTGAGGCTTTGGTCCTAATGGCATTGGCATACGCTGCTATTGCTAACCTGGGGTCACCACAGAAGTCTTTTCCTCAAGACTCATTTCTGCATTGGCAAGAATAGTGGTTTTATTCTCTTCCTTTCAAGCTTTTCAGGGATGAGGCTTTTGTTACCTCAGTTGTCTCAGACTGTATGACTAAGATCCAGTATCTCTTAACACCAACTCGAGACAACTCTTGATCGTATCTCTTTGTGGGTTGACACAGTTACCTGGTGTTACATCATGACACAGCAGTGCTACTCGAGGAGGATTCGAGACATTACATGAGAGTATCGCAGCCTTCTTATTATCTCCATCAGGAACAAGAAGAAAATATCTAGATGCTTCCTTTCTTTGTTGCGGCTGTGCTTGCAGGTGTAACTTTGGCGAGTGTAGGCTTATGATATCTCAATTAAGATCTCATAAGCTTAACTCGGTCAGGGGGTTTCTGGTTTACCTGTTGGCGTACATTTATCTGAAGATGATTGACCACCTTGTCTTTTGGTACTTTGCAAAATTTTCCCACAGTCCCTTGTACTCTTGTCTTGGGTCCTGAGGGGGCTGCTCAGTAGTTGTGTAACACTCCCAGCTCCTCGCTGGACTTGGTATTCACCCCATCTAAGGTAACACGTATGGCATAGGTCTCAAGCAGAGGTAGAATGGCTAGCTTTTCTATCTTTTATCTTGTTTCCCTCTCAATAGGATGCAGCAGCCATAATAGTTGCACACTGGTTGAATGTCTAGTGCTATAGAGTTACGTGACAGCACCCTTTCTTGCAACTATGTCTTGTCAAGAAGCAACTCCTTCATCCTCCTGGCAAGAAAGAGGATGGCTAGGTTAGTGTTTTTAACATTTGATGTTCCTGGTTTGACACTTCTTATTCTATATTCCTGTTAGGGTGGTATGTTTTCCATGTCCTTGTACTTGCATGATTTTCAGCTAGTTCTGGTTGAAGCCCTAACTACTACTACATCTTGTGATATGCTGTTAGGGCTTTGGAGTCTGCTAGCTAGCTCCCATACAGTTCCAGGAAGAATGAAAGGTCTAGCAAAGAAAAGAACCTTTCAGTTTTGTTCTTGGGGAATTTCCCTCGTCAATGAGTGCCACTCTACTTTAATGGGAGAAAGGTTTTTATAAGTAGAAAAACCAAAAAATCCACAGAAAGTAATCTGTATTTTTCTTAGCAATACAAACCCAAATCATTTAAATCAAATTTCCCACTCCAACAACCCTTCTCAGTCCTAGGCTTAAGGACAAAAGGGGCTATTTTGTGACGGGTTGGTGGGCAGGGCTTCCCCCTTGTCATCAGTCATTAACTACCTTGTTAATGAGTAAGTGAAACTAATAAACGACAGTTCTGGAGTGGCTGAAGACATGTCCCTATTTTAAAGGCCTTTTTGTAGAGGGAATTTTATCTATGACTCAAGGAAATAAATTGAATGACAATAAGAGGGGAAGTTTTTTAAGTGATTTTTGGGGAAGGAAGTAAATACTGGAGAAGTGGGAGACAATTATCCTTCTGTATCTGTAATAAGCAATATGTCTCTTGGCCTAGGCAGCATGGCATGCATAAAATAGTATAGAATATTGAAATGAATTAATAGTATTCAGTGTTTACTTTATTTGAAGCTTTAGGAAATGCAGGTAATTGATTGGTGTTGGTTTGTGTAATGATATATGTTATTTACTTTATTGAGACTTTGAAATTAAGAATATTTTAGAAAGTTTATTCTTTCAGTAAGTTATAAACTGTATATATTTAAATTTTCTTTGCTTTTTATAATATACATACTGTATTTTATAGGATTTTGAAATTAAGAATTAACAAAAATGTTTATTCTTCATTCAGTAATTTATGAACCATGTTTCTATCTCTTGTTTTCAGCAGAAGTTTCTATCCTTTATTGGGAGTGTTGAGAATCATATCAAGCGTTTGAACTTAGACAGAGACATGTTTTTCAGCACCATCAGAGATTACTCAAGAATTTTTCGTCAAGAGGTAAGAAATTAGACTTAACCCTTTTACCTCCAGGCTCTTTGGAAATTTCCAACCCTTAACCCCCAAGGGGTTATTTTTTCCCCAGCACATTTTGTAGTATATTTTTTTTAAATTGCTCTAACAGCCTTAATTTTTGTCATAGAGAGGTCAGGTTGGTCTCATTCTCTTGGAAAATGCCTGAATTTTTTCAAAAAATTATCAAAAATATGAAAAATTTTATCGCATTTTTTTGCAAGGACGTACCGGTACGTCCATGGGGGTAAAGGGATGAGTTTTGTGAAACGTACCAGTACGTCCTTTGGGGGTAAAAGGGTTAAATAACTTATAAGAATGTAAGTTGATTCTACACAATTTGTTGTATCTTTTTGGATACTGATAATTTTTCACCTTGATTTTGTTATGGCTTTCGTTTTATTGTTTTGATATTCTTTTATAGGTGTCTTGGAGGAAAGTCACAGAATTCGGAAAATGCTGTCCTATCATCTTGTGCATATGTACAATAGTAGCTACCATTGCTTTTCTTATTCTTTTTGTTGTCTCTTTGTCATTTATCTACAAATTTGAATAGCTTGAGAATAGGAGATTATCCTATTATTTTTGCAGTGTCTTTATTTTGAAGCAATATTGTATTCTTGATTTCATAACCTTATTTTTAGTTCTTGATGTTTTAAATTGCATAACCAGAGGATATAGCAGCTTGAATCAAAATTACAGCAGAATGTAAATAGAATTTCTAAGGCAAAACAAATTGGGAGGTAAATAAGTGATAAAGAGAAAATTTGAAGTACATAGTGAAATTTAAAAGGAAATTCAAATGAGGGATAAAGTCTATGTAAAATCTGAAATTCACTGTTTGGAGTGAAAAATTATAGGTAAAATTCAAAGGAATCTTAACATTATCTAGGACATTAAACTGCTTGACTCAAAGGTTTCACTTCCCTAGGGCCTCTATAACTTGAAGGGATAGACTCTTACTTAATATAGGACACTGCATCGACTTGACTTGTGGCCCTAACACCCATCCCCCTCCGGATGGTCTTTACTAACCTTTCTTAAAGATATTTCTTGTGTAGTATGTTGGCAATTGTTTAAATTCATTTTATTTTTTTTTTGTTTTTACTGAATAGCTGTTAAAGTATTCAGATATGATTTTGGTTAAAATCTAGTATTTCTGAACTATAGCTAACATATGCTACATGTATTTTGTAAAATATAGTAATTAATTTAAAGGCTTTGACCTTTTTTCATATGCTCTTCTGTATAAGTAAATTTAGTTTATAACTTGGATCATCTTAACATACATCATCTAATTGTATATATATGAAAAGCGTGTTTTATTTAAAAATATATTCCACTTGTAAACATTGTTTTTTGAATTATTAATTAATTTTTAACTTCATTTTTAACAGTTCTACATACTAGTTTCCATCATGGTTGCTGTTTTCTCATTGATCTGTTTCTTTGTAAGAAAATGATAGGCATTGTCATGTGTGTGGCCTAGTGAAGGTAAGCTAACTGAAAATCTTAAACCACTACTCTGTCCTGGTTCTCTTATTTCATAGCATACTTTTAACGATTTGTTGATTTGTTTACCTTTTCTTTTTTAAGTCTCTTTAATCTATACTTGATTATATCAATGAAATTTACTCTCTAGTCCTCATGCTTTAATCATGAGTCATTGGCTTCCCGACCTCAAACAAAAAATTTTGTTTTTATGAATAGAACTTACCTGGCAGTTATATATACATAGCTAATAATCTCTATTTCGGCAGAATTTTGCTAAACATGGCAACCGCCTTGTGGTGGTTGTGTGGTTACACCCGTTAAAGGGTGGTAGGAGGAATCATTCCCGTTTTCTGTTCCTCAGTTCATCTCTGCCGGTCGGATCGACAACACGTTGGTCCGTCATTAAGAGATTTTCTTTGCTTTCCCTGTATCGGTGTACCAGTCTGCTATTTGGTGAAGTACTCTGATTTGGGGTTTTGGCAATTGTGTTTTTGTTATTTCTTTGCTTTTTTGCTGTTTTCATTATGAGTGAAAAAAGTCATTACCTTTTCTGTGCGAATGAGGAATGTAAGGTGAGACTACCGAAAATGGCGGTAGACCCTCACACCGTGTGTTTGAATTGTAGGGGTTTTGTTTGTGCCCTTAATAATAGGTGCGGGGAATGTAAAGTTTTGGATGAAAAGGATTGGTTGATTATGAAGCGCTATGTGTGTAAACTAGAGCTCAATAGAGTTAGGAGAGCTTCTAGGTCTAAGTCTAAGTCTGTTAGTGGTAAGGAAGACGAACTTAGTGTAGATTTATCTTTTGAACCTATAATTGATTCCTTTTTGGAAGTTGATCCTTCCCTTGAGTTAGTAATTCCTGCTCCTCCTACAGGATCCGTATCTGCGGATGACCCTCGGTACGCTAGCCTGGCTGCCGAGTTGAAGGCCATTAAAAAACAACTGGAGGCCTTTAAAGGTAAGGATAGTGATAGTGCTTGTGTGAGTGCAGTGGAGGTGGCGACTGACCGAACCTGTCATTACCCTAGGCCTAGACCTCGACCTCTACCAAGCTCCCAGGACCAAGGGAGAAGGTACGTCGACAACCGAAAGGGGGTGAGAGGTACGTACCCTCGGTCAGCCGTCGCCTCTAACAGCCCTATTGCCGATTCCCAGGCTGTTCTTGACCGTCACGGAAAAGACGTGACGGATGTGTTAATTTCTTCTCCGAATTCACCCAGACGTAAATGGAAGTTTGAAGCATCAAGACCTACTAAGAGGAGATGGAACTGCGACGAACTGTCTCGTTCTTTCTCTCCCGGTTCTAGCAGTTATGAACCTTGTCCGTCGGAGGATGATTTCGACTCCGTGCCTGTGAAAAGGGTGAAGCCTAAGCCTACTGCCAAAGATCCTCCCCCTTCTACGAGTGTTATTCGTCAACCCTCCCCTTCGGGGCCGCAAGACCCAGCTGATGTTGCTAAATCCTTTATGTCTGTCATGCAGGAACAACTTTTTACGTTAGTGCAAGCATTTAGCCGCCCTCACGCCCAGTCTGATAGACGTAAAGACGACTCGTTACCTATTAAGAAGTCTGCTTCTAAGAGAGAACGGCGTTCTTCTCTAAAGAAAACTTCTCCCTCTCTGCGCCAGGATGAGGAATGTGTGCTTTCACAAGGCGATACTTCTTCTCGATACCAGGACGATACGGTTTCTTGTTCTCGATACCGGGACGATACTATCTCGAACGATACTGCTTCTCGTTCTCGATGCCAGGACGATACCGCCTCCCGTTCACGATACCAGCACGATACCTCCTCTCGTTCGCTTCGCCACGACGATACTGCCTCTCGTTCACTACGCCAGGACGATACCGCCTCTCGTTCACGACGATACCGCCCCTAGTTCTCGACACCTGGACGATACCGCCTCTCGTTCACGACGCCATGACGATACCGCCTCTTGTTCTCGACGCCAGGACAATACCGCCTCTCGCTCTCGGCACCAGAACGATACTGCCTCTCGTTCTCGGCGCCAGGGCAATACCAGCCTGCCTCTTCGGGACGATACTGCCTCTCGTTCCAAGGATTCTTCTAGTGCTGGGCTCCAGGATGCAACCCATCTTTTGCAGGACGATTCCTTTGATTTGCCATTGTCGGATTCTAAGGAACCTTCTTCTCGTTCGAAGAATGTTGCAGATGTGGATCAGGACCTTGAGGAGGTTTCTGATGACGATGATAAACCTGCCGACGCTGCTGGAGATTACAAAGTTCTCTCTCGTTCCCTTCTTGAACTTTTTGGAGAGGAATTCCAACCTGCTACCCCTCAATCTCCTCAATCCCAATTTAACAGAAAGAAGGACAAGAAACAGTCGGCCTTCATCAAGATGAAACTGTCGATTTCCGCAAAGAAGTCTCTTGCAAAGATTGATGACTGGATGAAGGAGCGGAGACAAGCAGTTAAGACTTCCTTCTCGTTTCCACCAGCTCGTCTTGCTTCAAAAGCGGGTATGTGGTATGAAACTGGGGAACCTTTGGGTCTGGGAGTGCCTTCCTCCTCCAAGGGTGACTTCTCTGGCTTAGTGGACTCTGCTAGAAGGCATGCTCTCAACTCAGCCAAGGTCATGTGGTCGATGTCGGAGCTGGATCATCTCGTCAAAGGTATTTTTAGAGCTTTTGAGGTTTTTAGTTTTCTAGACTGGTCGCTAGGGACTCTGGCAAGGAAAACTGACCGGTTGAAAGGAACTAGGGACCTTACCAGTATTATGTCCTGTATGGACAAGGCCCTCAGAGATGGGGCGAATGAGTTGGCTGCGCTGTTCTCAGCTGGGATCCTAAAGAAGAGAGCCCTGCTTTGCTCTTTTACTTCAAGGTCTGTTACCATTGCGCAGAAGTCTGAGCTTCTTTACGCCCCCCTGTCTCAACATCTTTTTCCCGAGTCCCTGGTTAGAGACATTACGGTTTCTCTGGCCCAAAAAGCCACCCAAGACATTTTATCTCGTTCTGCTCGTAAGCCCTTGGCAGCCACTCCTTCGAAACGGGAGGAAAAGAAATTCCAGCAGCCCTTTCGGGGCAGGACTACTTCTTCAAGACCAGATTTTAGAGGAAGAAGGCAAGAATCAGGACCAAGATCTACCAGGGGTTCGTTCAGACCTCGCTCCAGAAAATGAAGTTCGTCTCCTCCAGACAGTAGGCGCAAGACTGTCAGGTTTTTGGCAGTCTTGGAAGAGGAGAGGGGCGGACACCTGGTCCCTCTCAGTCATCAAGGAAGGATACAAGATCCCCTTTCTGAAGAAACCTCCTCTCGCATATGCTCCGCTGGCCTTAGTAGCCCGGTACACAGATCCGGGGAAACAGAAGGCCCTAATAGACCTAGTCGACCAAATGCTAGACAAGGGAGCGATAGAATCGGTTCGGGATCTATCCTCCCCAGGCTTTTACAATCGCCTGTTTCTAGTCCCCAAGAACTCGGGCGGATGGAAACCCGTCCTGGATGTCAGCTCTCTCAACGTTTTTGTGGAGAAGACAAAGTTCTCCATGGAGACGACTCAGTCGGTGCTGGCATCAGTACGTCCAGGGGACTGGATGGTGTCCCTCGACTTGCAGGACGCATATTTCCATGTCCCCATCCATCCGACTTCAAGGAAGTACCTGAGATTTGTAATGCAGGGCAAGTGCTTCCAATTCAGAGCTCTTTGCTTCGGTCTCGGCACGGCTCCTCAAGTCTTCACCAGGATAATGGTGAATGTGTCATGCTGGCTGCATCAGGAGGGGATAAGGATATCCTTCTATCTGGACGATTGGCTGATTCGTTCACGATCGAGGGAGAAATGTCTGGAGGATTTACGGAAGACTTTTATGATGGCTCAAGATCTAGGCCTGGTCATCAACAGGGAGAAGTCTCAGAGCAAGCCGAATCAGACTATTCTCTATTTGGGGATAGTTCTGAATTCAGTTCTTTTTCGGGCTTCTCCCTCACAGGAAAGACAGACCAAGTGTCTCGTAAATGTCAGAACTTTCCTGGACAAGAAGAGGTGCTCAGCGGAGTGGATGAGTTTGCTGGGGACTCTATCCTCCCTCGAACAGTTTGTCTCTCTGGGGAGACTCCATCTAAGGCCTCTTCAGGACTTTCTTTCGGAAACGTGGAACAGAAAGACGCAGGAAGACTCCTTTTCCTTCCCCATTCCAACAGAAGTCAAGCATCTTCTGAAGTGGTGGCTGGATCCAGCCTTGTTAGGGGAAGGGATCTCCTTACACAAGAAGAACCCAGAGTCAGGTTGGGGGGCAACACTAGGAAGCAAGGAGGTCTCAGGCTATTGGGAAGGAATTCAGCTGGAATGGCACATCAACAACAAGGAGCTGATGGCCATTTTTCTGGGGCTAAAGGCCTTCAAAGACTTGGTGTCTGGGAAGATTGTGGAGGTCAACTCAGACAACACCACAGCTCTTGCTTACATCAGGAAGCAAGGGGGGACTCACTCTCTGTCTCTGTTCGAGACAGCAAGGGAGCTCCTTTTTGGGCGAAGGAGAACAAGATAGGTCTGCTGACAAGGTTTGTTCAGGGACAGAGAAATGTGAGGGCGAACATGCTCAGCAGGAAAGGGCAGGTCCTTCCCACAGAATGGACCCTCAACCAGCAGGTCTTGTAGTCTCTGGAGGCTGTGGGGGAGACCCCTCATCGATCTTTTCGCCTCCAACTTATCCAAGAGGATCCCCAACTATTGCTCCCTGGTTCCGGACAAGAAGGCAATAGCAGTAGACGCCTTTTTGATGGATTGGACGGGGATGGACACATATGCCTTTCCCCCGTTCAAGATCATCAATCTGGTAGTCAGGAAATTCGCTCTCCTCGATTCGGGACGAATGATCCTGATAGCTCCTTTCTGGCCGATGAGGGAATGGTTCACGGAGGGGGTGGACTTGTTGATGGACTTTCCAAGAAGCCTCCCTGCAAGTCCAAAGCTGCTCAGACAACCCCACTTCGAGAGGTATCATCAAAACCCCCTCACTCTCAATCTTACTGCCTTCAGACTATCGAGAAGCTCGTCAGATCGAGAGGATTTTCAGCACAAGCTGCGAAAGCTATCGCCAGAGCGAGGAGGTTCTCTTCACAGAGGGTCTACCAGTCCAAGTGGGAGACTTTTAGGGCTTGGTGTAGGAAGCACAAGATTTCCTCATCCACTACCTCTGTGAGCCATATTGCGGATTTCTTGTTGTACCTCAGGCAGGACGCTAAGCTGGCTGTGTCCACTATCAAGAGGTACAAAAGTATGCTCGCTTCAGTCTGTCGGCATAGAGGCTTGGACTTGTCTCGCGATAAGGACTTACATGACCTCTTGAAGTCTTTTGAGACAACCAAGCAGGTCCAGTTAAAGCCCCCTTCTTGGAACCTTGATGTGGTATGAAACTGGGGAACCTTTGGGTCTGGGAGTGCCTTCCTCCTCCAAGGGTGACTTCTCTGGCTTAGTGGACTCTGCTAGAAGGCATGCTCTCAACTCAGCCAAGGTCATGTGGTCGATGTCGGAGCTGGATCATCTCGTCAAAGGTATTTTTAGAGCTTTTGAGGTTTTTAGTTTTCTAGACTGGTCGCTAGGGACTCTGGCAAGGAAAACTGACCGGTTGAAAGGAACTAGGGACCTTACCAGTATTATGTCCTGTATGGACAAGGCCCTCAGAGATGGGGCGAATGAGTTGGCTGCGCTGTTCTCAGCTGGGATCCTAAAGAAGAGAGCCCTGCTTTGCTCTTTTACTTCAAGGTCTGTTACCATTGCGCAGAAGTCTGAGCTTCTTTACGCCCCCCTGTCTCAACATCTTTTTCCCGAGTCCCTGGTTAGAGACATTACGGTTTCTCTGGCCCAAAAAGCCACCCAAGACATTTTATCTCGTTCTGCTCGTAAGCCCTTGGCAGCCACTCCTTCGAAACGGGAGGAAAAGAAATTCCAGCAGCCCTTTCGGGGCAGGACTACTTCTTCAAGACCAGATTTTAGAGGAAGAAGGCAAGAATCAGGACCAAGATCTACCAGGGGTTCGTTCAGACCTCGCTCCAGAAAATGAAGTTCGTCTCCTCCAGACAGTAGGCGCAAGACTGTCAGGTTTTTGGCAGTCTTGGAAGAGGAGAGGGGCGGACACCTGGTCCCTCTCAGTCATCAAGGAAGGATACAAGATCCCCTTTCTGAAGAAACCTCCTCTCGCATATGCTCCGCTGGCCTTAGTAGCCCGGTACACAGATCCGGGGAAACAGAAGGCCCTAATAGACCTAGTCGACCAAATGCTAGACAAGGGAGCGATAGAATCGGTTCGGGATCTATCCTCCCCAGGCTTTTACAATCGCCTGTTTCTAGTCCCCAAGAACTCGGGCGGATGGAAACCCGTCCTGGATGTCAGCTCTCTCAACGTTTTTGTGGAGAAGACAAAGTTCTCCATGGAGACGACTCAGTCGGTGCTGGCATCAGTACGTCCAGGGGACTGGATGGTGTCCCTCGACTTGCAGGACGCATATTTCCATGTCCCCATCCATCCGACTTCAAGGAAGTACCTGAGATTTGTAATGCAGGGCAAGTGCTTCCAATTCAGAGCTCTTTGCTTCGGTCTCGGCACGGCTCCTCAAGTCTTCACCAGGATAATGGTGAATGTGTCAGGCTGGCTGCATCAGGAGGGGATAAGGATATCCTTCTATCTGGACGATTGGCTGATTCGTTCACGATCGAGGGAGAAATGTCTGGAGGATTTACGGAAGACTTTTATGATGGCTCAAGATCTAGGCCTGGTCATCAACAGGGAGAAGTCTCAGAGCAAGCCGAATCAGACTATTCTCTATTTGGGGATAGTTCTGAATTCAGTTCTTTTTCGGGCTTCTCCCTCACAGGAAAGACAGACCAAGTGTCTCGTAAATGTCAGAACTTTCCTGGACAAGAAGAGGTGCTCAGCGGAGTGGATGAGTTTGCTGGGGACTCTATCCTCCCTCGAACAGTTTGTCTCTCTGGGGAGACTCCATCTAAGGCCTCTTCAGGACTTTCTTTCGGAAACGTGGAACAGAAAGACGCAGGAAGACTCCTTTTCCTTCCCCATTCCAACAGAAGTCAAGCATCTTCTGAAGTGGTGGCTGGATCCAGCCTTGTTAGGGGAAGGGATCTCCTTACACAAGAAGAACCCAGAGTCAGGTTGGGGGGCAACACTAGGAAGCAAGGAGGTCTCAGGCTATTGGGAAGGAATTCAGCTGGAATGGCACATCAACAACAAGGAGCTGATGGCCATTTTTCTGGGGCTAAAGGCCTTCAAAGACTTGGTGTCTGGGAAGATTGTGGAGGTCAACTCAGACAACACCACAGCTCTTGCTTACATCAGGAAGCAAGGGGGGACTCACTCTCTGTCTCTGTTCGAGACAGCAAGGGAGCTCCTTTTTGGGCGAAGGAGAACAAGATAGGTCTGCTGACAAGGTTTGTTCAGGGACAGAGAAATGTGAGGGCGAACATGCTCAGCAGGAAAGGGCAGGTCCTTCCCACAGAATGGACCCTCAACCAGCAGGTCTTGTAGTCTCTGGAGGCTGTGGGGGAGACCCCTCATCGATCTTTTCGCCTCCAACTTATCCAAGAGGATCCCCAACTATTGCTCCCTGGTTCCGGACAAGAAGGCAATAGCAGTAGACGCCTTTTTGATGGATTGGACGGGGATGGACACATATGCCTTTCCCCCGTTCAAGATCATCAATCTGGTAGTCAGGAAATTCGCTCTCCTCGATTCGGGACGAATGATCCTGATAGCTCCTTTCTGGCCGATGAGGGAATGGTTCACGGAGGGGGTGGACTTGTTGATGGACTTTCCAAGAAGCCTCCCTGCAAGTCCAAAGCTTCTCAGACAACCCCACTTCGAGAGGTATCATCAAAACCCCCTCACTCTCAATCTTACTGCCTTCAGACTATCGAGAAGCTCGTCAGATCGAGAGGATTTTCAGCACAAGCTGCGAAAGCTATCGCCAGAGCGAGGAGGTTCTCTTCACAGAGGGTCTACCAGTCCAAGTGGGAGACTTTTAGGGCTTGGTGTAGGAAGCACAAGATTTCCTCATCCACTACCTCTGTGAGCCATATTGCGGATTTCTTGTTGTACCTCAGGCAGGACGCTAAGCTGGCTGTGTCCACTATCAAGAGGTACAAAAGTATGCTCGCTTCAGTCTGTCGGCATAGAGGCTTGGACTTGTCTCGCGATAAGGACTTACATGACCTCTTGAAGTCTTTTGAGACAACCAAGCAGGTCCAGTTAAAGCCCCCTTCTTGGAACCTTGATGTGGTTCTTAAATTTCTGTGCACCAAGAGATTTGAGCCCATCTCACAGGCTCCCCTTAGGGAGGTTACGAAGAAAACCCTCTTCCTTTTGGCCTTAGCAACAGCTAAAAGAGTCAGTGAAGTCCATGCAATTGAAAAGCAGGTAGGCTTCAATCTGAATGGCGCAGTTTGTGCCTTAAGATTAGACTTCCTCGCTAAGAACGAGACCCCTTCTAAGCCCTGGCCAAGGACCTTTGAGGTTCCTAATTTGACTAACCTAGTGGGTCAAGAGCAAGAGAGGCTCCTCTGTCCAGTACGAGCCCTCAAGGCCTACTTGTCTCGCACAAAAAATGTGAGAGGCTCTTCTAGCTCCCTGTGGTGTTCTGTGAGAGATCCTCAGAAGCCCCTTTCCAAGAATGCTTTGTCTTTTTTCCTGAGGGAAGTTATAAGAGAAGCGCATCTCTTGTGTGAGGAGGAACACTTCGGACTTTTAAAAGTGGAGGCTCACGAAGTGAGAGCCATTGCGACCTCGCTTGCTTACCGCAAGAACATGTCGGTCAGACAAATTATGGATGCGACATTCTGGAGGAGCAACTCTGTGTTCGCCTCTCATTACCTCAGAGAGGTGAGAGTGGATTATGAGAAATGCTATACCTTGGGCCCATACGTAGCTACGGCTTCTGTATTAGGCAAAGGAGTTACTACCTCCCCTCAACCTTAGTTTTGTATACTTGTGCGTAGGTTGGTGTTTTTATTGGTTGTCTGAGGACTTCGACTTGTGTAGTCACCTCAGTCTAGTTAGATAATTTTTATCTACTTTGCAAAAGTTAGGTGGTTGGTTTTGGTTAGGTTGCAGTTTTTATATTGGGCAATAGGTAGTCCTGAAGTCTAGTCAGATTGTTGGTCTCACCCCGTTGACCGACTCGATTGAGTGTTTTCAGCACTGCAGGTCACATCCTGGCTGACACTCCTAAGGGAAAGCAACTCAATAGGCAGGAACCTTTGAAGTCAGCTACCTTAGTAGGTAAGGAATCAAGGTGTTTTTTTTTTTATCCTACAACTTTTTTGGTTGTTTCCCCAACGATGTTTACTGTCTATCACCCTCCTCCAAGTGTGTTAATCAGCTATGTATATATAACTGCCAGGTAAGTTCTATTCATGAAAATGGAGTTTTTATGATAAAACAAAGTTTTATGAATACTTACCTGGCAGTTATATATACATTCGAAGGCCCACCCACCTCCCCTCAGGAGACAGGTCGGGCATAGATGAACTGAAGAACAGAAAACGGGAATGATTCCTCCTACCACCCTTAAACGGGTGTAACCACCCAACCACCACAAGGTGGTTGCCACGT
Organism: Palaemon carinicauda; assembly: GCF_036898095.1. NCBI lineage: Eukaryota > Metazoa > Arthropoda > Malacostraca > Decapoda > Palaemonidae > Palaemon > Palaemon carinicauda. The sequence goes on along the minus strand of NC_090736.1, from coordinate 148,105,475 downwards.
TTAGAAAAATTCTGCCGAAATAGAGATTATTAGCTATGTATATATAACACCCAGGTAAGTATTCATAAAACTTTGTTTTATCATAAAAACTCCATTTTACTCAGCTGTCTCTCCTTTCTCCCCTCCCCTGTAGACCCAATAGGTGATGTCAGGGGACAGACATACACCAAAGCCCTGGTGCTACCAAGGACTACATATAATCTATATTGGCTTTAGATTTTACAGTAGTCCGTCAGCTATTGTGGGTGTTGGACTCCACCCCCCCCTCCCCCACAATTGCTGGAAAACCACAAAGTAGATACAGAAATTTAAAATATTTTTTCTTGAATTTCTTTTTCCATTCAAAGTTTTTCATATTTTTTTTGTACAAACTTAGTCTTGTGTAAACCCTCCTAATACTTATAAAACAGATACTGTACTCTTTTAAAACACTTTTTGAGCCAAAACCTACTTGTACTGTAGACAGATTCTTCCATATACATAAAGGAAAAAATTTAAATCTAAACATGCTTTAATGTGTGTACTGCTCAGCCAGGCTACGCTGTTGACCAAACTGTTATGGCTAAACTGGTAATGTATCTAATCAGGCATAGGGGTTCACAATTTTTCTTATAGTGTATACAATGTAGATTGTAACCTTTTGTTCAAGGTGAGGTATTCTTTGATGAGCGGGCGGGAGGGCTGTCTTTTCTGGCATAATTCTTGGTTATGCCTATGAATATATTGGAGAGAATGTTTAACTCTTCGCTCTTTAGTTCGTCCTTTGCAGAAGCTTCTTGGCATATATACCTGGGTTGGTACCATTGAGTGTTCTTAGGGAATAGTGAGAACTATGATCTAAACTGAGGAGTTTTATTCAGGGTTGGAAACTATTTCTTGCAGACTGCTGACGAGTGACCTAAGCAAGGCGTGGCCTTTATTAGGAATTGAGGAAGTTGGTAGCCAAGGCTATTTTCTCCCCAGTGTCACCAGTGGTGAGACCAGTGAAAACAGCATTAATCATGATGCCAAAGTCTCCATGATATCAGTACCCAAAGGCTTCAAGGCCAGTAAACCTGCACTTACTCACAGTTCTTGGAAAATATTTCTTTGAAAACAGATTTTTGAAAATAAGTATCTTCGAAAGGCAAATACTTCGCAGTAGAATATTTTTGACCTGCCAATAACTCCGAATCACCAATTCAGAGCAATTTTCAGAAATAAATAAGTTTTCTCTCTCTTTCTTTGTAAAGTCTGTTTTTGTATATCATTTTGATAATTGATTTCAAAGTGAAAACACCCTACTTGAAGATGGCCGAATTTGTGAAGAGCTCAAAAGGATATCGATTTGTAAAAAATAAGCCAGTGAAGAGCAAAACATACCGGAAATGCAAAGATTTTGAAAATCTGTGTAAAGGCCGAACAATAATGGTAGGCAATGAGGTAAGGACTGTTTCAATAGAACATAATCATGCAGTCGATCCTGCAAGCACGAAAGCTTATAAATTTATGAATAAAGTTTTTATTACTCCTTTTAATACTGTATTGTTAAATTCAATTTTTCAATATTAAACTTACCCGATAATCATGTAGCTGTCAACTCCGTTGCCCGACAGAATTCTATGGAGGGATACGCCAGCTATCACAATACTAGAAGGGGGTGTACTTACCAGCGCCACCTGTGGCCAGGTACTCAAGTACTTCTTGTTGACACCTCCTCAATTATTCCTCTGTCGTGCTTCCGGCAAGACGTTCTGGGATACGCTTATGATCTTCGAGTATTTTCACGGCTAATTGGTGAAGTATTCTCTCAGATTTCGGCTGTCGCTTTACTGGAAACCTTCTTATATTAGCTAGATAGCTTTTATATAGTCCTGATTAACGGTTAACGATCTTTTGCTTGATTTTGGAACCCCCTTTGGCTAACTCTTTGGATTCAAGATGTCTGACATTTCGCAAGCCCCCTCCCATAGACGATGTAGGTCTTGCAATAGGCGTATTCCGAAGGCCTCGGTAGATCCTCACACCGCTTGTTCTGACTGTAGGGACAGGCCCTGTCAGTTAGAAAATCGATGTGAGGAATGCGCCGGACTTTCGGAACTGGAATTTGTCCGTCTTTTGAAATATTCAACTAAGTTAGAGAGAGGTAGAGTTAGGAGGAGTTCTTCTCACTCTTCACTTTTTTCCTCACCTCATGATCCCCTACCTTTTCCTACCCCTGTAGTGGCTACCCCCGAACCTACTATTTGCCCTCCGCCTGATATGTCTGTTGTTTTGCGTGCTATTCAGGCCTTAGGCGATAAAGTAGAGTCAGTGGTAAGTGATCATAAGTCTCTGATGGCCGAAGTCAAGGAACTTAAGGTCAAGAGTGCAGTGGGTGGAATTAGTGCCAGTGCTGTGACGAGTGCTAGTGTCAGTGCAGTGCCAAGTGCTAGTGTCAGTGCCAGTGTGGTGCGTGAGGATATTTCTGTGCGAGCCAGTCGTCCTCCCAGTCCGGGACCTCTTGCAAGCTCCCAAGCCCAGGGGAGAAGCAATGTCGAAGGGCATAAGGGTTCGGCAGGCCTTGTTAGGCGCACAGAAGTATCCTCGGTGGTTGCGGGCGTGTCTTCCAAAGACCGTCACTCCCACCTGCAGACGATTGAGCCCGTCTTTTTCTCGTCCGCTGATCAACTGTCAGGGAAGAAACGGTGGTCTCAGGTCTCGAGACCACTTAAACGCAGAGTCCAGTCCGCGAGTGCTCAGCCAGGTTGCAGTCATTGGCTCAGCTCTGACTCGCCGCAGTCATCTGTCGACTGCACTCCGCCCAAGAGGAGTAAGGTTCTGCCACAACAGAGCTCGACTGTTAAGGCTTTACATCAGCCTACTGTAGTTTCTGCCGACCCCAAGTGGACTCTACTACAGTCCATGCAAGCACAGCTTTCGGACTTGATGCGTGAGTGTCGGGCTGAGAGTGTTGCGCCTCCGCCTCCGCCTACACTCCCTCCGCCTGCGCTCGCTCCGCCTGCGCTCGCTCCGCCTGATCGCAGTACCACCTGCCAGGCGTACGATGTTGAGCCACGTTCTGAGTTTGCTGTTCCCAGTGGTGTTCAGCCTCCGCCTTCTTTAAGGCAACCTTTACAATGGGATCAGGAGGATTATACCTCTCTTCCTCCGCCTCCACTTGCTGCTCCACCAGTGGTGCAACACTCGGTTGAGGTACAACAACCTCTCCCGTCCATGAGTCAGTCTCCTCAGCTCTCGTTGCAGCGAGCTCAACCCTCCACAAGGCAAGCACCACTACACCTTAGCCTTGCGCCTCAGGAGCCTCAGCTTGCGAGACATTTACCTTGTTCTGCGCAGCCTCTACCTCATCGCGCTCCGCTCACACCACAGGAACAGGAACTTGCTACTCCGCTTCCGCCAACCGCTCAGCAAGCGCAACCCTTGGGTTCAACCACTCATGCTAGGAGTCAGCCTCTTCCACCCATGCGCCTTCCTTCTGCTTCGTCTTTTATTCAGCCTTTGCAGTCTGAGCCTCAGGTTTTCCCTCAACAGTTACTTGAAGAGGAAACCACTAATATTGTTCCTACTCGTTCTGACTCTGCTGTTCAGCATTCTTGTCCGATCTCTTCGCTACACTCTGGTGATGAGGCGTCTGATGATGAGGCGGCACACCTGGATCCCTCGTCAGACGTGGATGAATCCAAGCCTTCTCCACAGTCTATTGACTTTCTTAAGGTCTTGGCTCTGCTTAGGGAGGTTTACCCAGACCACTTTGTCTCTGCTATTCCCCGCTCTCCGCCATCTGAATCTTCGCTGGGCATACAGCAAGCTAAGTCCACCTATACTAAGCTAGTCCTAGCAAGGTCCTCTAAGAGAGCGTTAAGGATCTTAGGGGAGTGGCTGCAGACTAAGCAACACCTTGGCAAAACTTCTTTCATGTTCCCTCCGACTAAGCTCACTTCGAAAGCGAGCGTTTGGTATGCCACAGGAGAAGCACCAGGCTTGGGAGTACCTGCCTCTGCCCAGGCTGACTTCTCAAGTCTGGTAGACTCGCCTCGGAGAACTGCAATGAGGCGCTCTAAGGTTTGCTGGACCTTCTCAGACCTTGATCACTTACTGAAGGGAGTATTTAGAGCATTTGAGATGTTCAACTTTCTAGACTGGTGCCTGGGGGCCCTCAGCAAGAAGACCTCTCCTGCGGACAAGGATTCTACCATGCTATTAATGTCCTGCATGGATAAGGCCATTAGGGATGGATCTGGTGAGCTTGCGTCGATGTTTGTATCAGGGGTTTTGAAGAAAAGAGAACAGCTGTGTACCTTCCTTTCCTCCAGCATTACACCTTGTCAAAGGTCACAACTCCTTTTTGCTCCGCTCTCGAAGTTCCTCTTCCCCGAAGAGCTGGTTAGGACTTGTCTGCTGCCCTGATACAAAAGGACACACACGATCTTGTAGCCTCATCGGCTCGTAAGTCTAAGGTTGCTACCTCAGTCCCCAAGACTTATCGCTCCCCAGTGGCTGATACCCCTGCTACGAGGTTCATACCGCCCTTTCGTGGTAGAGCCCCCAGCCGAGGAAGCTCCCGTCCAGACTCTTTCAGGAGCAAGTCTAGGAAAGGCTCCAAGACATCTAAGGGAAAAAACTGACTCTCCGCATCTCCAGACAGCAGTAGGAGCCAGACTCAAGATCTTCTGGCGAGCCTGGGAGAAGAGAGGTGCAGACGCCCAGTCTGTCAGTTGGCTGAGGGACGGTTACAGGATTCCATTCTGCCTCAAACCACCTCTGACCACATCTCCCATCAACCTCTCTCCCAACTACAAAGAAGAGGACAAGAGGCTAGCATTGCACCAGGAGGTGTCGCTACTTGTGCAGAAGAAGGCAGTGGTTATAGTCCGGGACCATCAATCCCCGGGCTTCTACAACCGTCTCTTTCTTGTGGCCAAGAAGACAGGAGGTTGGAGACCGGTGCTGGACGTCAGCGCGCTCAACGCGTATGTCACCAAGCAGACGTTCACGATGGAGACGACGAAGTCGGTCCTAGCAGCGGTCAGGCAGGAGGACTGGATGGTCTCGTTGGACTTGAAAGATGCCTACTTTCACGTTCCTATTCATCCAGACTCCCAACCTTTCCTGAGATTCGTTTTTGGAAAGGTTGTCTACCAATTCCAAGCCCTGTGTTTTGGCCTAAGCACAGCTCCTATGGTGTTCACTCATCTGATGAGGAATATAGCAAAATTCCTACACTTATCGGACATCAGAGCCTCCCTCTACTTAGACGACTGGCTGTTGAGAGCCTCCACGAGTCGTCGCTGTCTGGAGAATCTCAACTGGACTTTGGACTTAATCAGAGAACTGGGTCTGTTAGTCAACATAGAAAAGTCTCAGCTCATTCCCTCCCAATCCATTGTGTACCTGGGAATGGAGATTCGGAGTCAGGATTTTCGGGCTTTTCCATCGGCCCCCAGGATAAGCCAAGCCCTAGAGTGCATCATGAGCATGCTGAAGAGGAGCAGTTGCTCGGTGAGACAGTGGATGAGTCTCACAGGGACCCTTTCATCACTGGCCCTGTTCGTCGAGCTAGGGAGACTCCACCTCCGCCCTCTTCAATTCCATCTTGCAGCTCATTGGGACAAGGGTTCGACTCTCGAAGCAGTCTCTATCCCAATCTCCCAAGAGATGAAGACCACTCTCCTGTGGTGGAAGAACAATCTCCTTCTCAGGGAGGGCCTATCATTGGCTATTCAGACCCCCAATCTTCATCTCTTCTCAGATGCATCGGACTCGGGCTGGGGTGCGACCTTGAACGGACGGGAATGCTCGGGAACGTGGAACGAGGAACAGGAATTGCTCCACATCAACTGCAAGGAGCTACTAGCAGTTCATTTAGCCCTGCTGAACTTCAAGTCCCTCCTGCTAGGCAAAGTGGTGGAGGTGAACTCAGACAACACCACAGCCTTGGCTTACATCTCCAAGCAAGGAGGGACCCATTCGAGGAGCCTATACGAGATCGCAAGGGACCTCCTCATTTGGTCAAGAGGTCTAAACCTCACTCTGGTCACGAGGTTCATTCAGGGCAATATGAACGTCTCAGCAGATCGCCTAAGCAGAAGGAATCAGGTCATTCCCACGGAATGGACCCTCCACAAGAGTGTGTGCAACAGACTTTGGACCTTGTGGGGTCAACCTACCATAGATCTGTTTGCCACCTCCATAACCAAGAGACTTCCGCTGTACTGTTCCCCTGTTCCAGACCCTGCAGCAGTTCATGTGGATGCTTTTCTACTGAACTGGTCCCATCTCGACCTTTACGCATTCCCACCGTTCAAGATAATAAACAAAGTTCTGCAGAAATTCATCTCGCACGAAGGGACACGGCTGACGCTGGTTGCTCCCCTTTGGCCTGCAAGAGAATGGTTCACAGAGGTACTTCAATGGCTAGTCGACATCCCCAGGACTCTACCTCTAAGAGTGGACCTTCTACGTCAACCTCACGTAGACAGGTTGCACCCAAACCTCCACGCTCTTCGGCTGACTGCCTTCAGACTGTCGAAAGATTCGCTAGAGCTAGAGGCTTTTCGAAGGAGGCAGCCAGTGCGATTGCCAGAGCAAGAAGGGTTTCCACTCGTAGAGTCTACCAATCTAAGTGGGAAGTCTTCCGAAGCTGGTGTAGAGCCAATTCAATATCTTCTACCAATACCTCTGTGACCCAAATAGCTGACTTCCTTCTACATCTTAGGAATGAGAGATCCCTTTCAGCCCCTACGATTAAAGGGTATAGGAGTATGTTGGCTTCAGTTCTCCGCCACAGAGGTTTGGACCTTTCTTCCAACAAGGACCTTCAAGACATTCTTAAGTCTTTTGAGACGTCTAAAGAGCGTCGTCTATCCACTCCAGGCTGGAACCTAGACGTAGTCTTAAGGTTCCTTATGTCACCTAGGTTCGAACCTCTCCAGTCAGCTTCCTTCAAGGACCTTACCCTCAAGACTCTTTTTCTCGTCTGCCTTGCAACAGCTAAGAGAGTCAGTGAGGTTCATGCCTTCAGCAAGAACATTGGTTTCACGACCGAATCTGCAACATGTTCTTTTCAGCTCGGATTTCTAGCAAAGAACGAACTTCCTTCACGTCCTTGGCCTAGATCGTTTGAAATACCTAGCCTCTCCAACATGGTAGGTAACGAACTAGAGAGAGTTCTTTGCCCTGTCAAAGCTCTCAAATATTATCTTAAGAGGTCTAAACCTATTCGAGGACAGTCAGAAGCCATAACTCCCATATTATCTAAAGTTTTTGAACGTCTTCTGGCAAAACGTCTTAATAGGTTTGCTGAAGGTAATCATCTACTCCCTAGTTTGCAATTTGGTTTTCGTAAAGGCCTTGGAGCATGTGATGCCCTTCTTACAATCTCCAATGCTGTACAGAAATCCCTTGATTGTGGTCGGGAAGTTCGTATGATTGGCCTTGATTTTAGTGCTGCCTTTGACCGTGTTAATCACGAGGCCCTTATTTTCAAACTGGAACAGTTGGGAGTGGGTGGGTCGTTTCTTAGCATTATTACTGATTTTTTAAGTAATAGATCTCAAAGAGTTGTTGTTGATGGGCACCATAGTGATTATAGGAATGTGATATCCGGTGTTCCACAGGGTAGTGTTCTTGGCCCATTACTTTTCATACTATATACACATGACATGTGGTTTGGCCTAGAAAACAAGCTTGTTGCATATGCAGATGATGCTACTCTCTTTGCATCAATTCCATCCCCTGAATGTAGATCTAGGGTTGGTGAATCCCTTAATAGAGATTTAGCTAGAATTAGTGCATGGTGCAAATTATGGGGTATGAAGTTGAATCCTAACAAAACTCAAAGTATGATTGTAAGTAGGTCAAGGACGGTGGTTCCTCAACATCCGGATCTCAGTATTGATAATGTTTCTTTAAATATGTATGACTCTTTCAAAATTTTAGGTGTGATTCTCGACAGTAAATTTACTTTTGAGAAACATATAAGGTCTGTGTCTTCTTCAATTTCACAAAAAATAGGCTTATTGAGAAAGTCTTTCAAGATTTTCGGTGATCAATCTATTCTGAAGAAGTGTTTTAATTCTTTCATTCTACCTTGTTTTGAGTATTGTTCTCCTGTCTGGTCTTCAGCTGCTGATTCTCATCTTAATTTGTTGGACAGAAACTTACGGTCTATTAAATTTCTTATTCCTGATCTAGATATTAATCTCTGGCACCGTCGTTCAATTAGTTCATTATGTATGTTGCATAAGATTTTTCACAACTCTGACCATCCTTTACATTCAGATCTCCCTGGACAATTCTATCCTGTTCGTAATACTAGGCAGGCAGTTAATTCTAATAGCCAGGCCTTCTCCATCACGAGGCTCAATACTACGCAGTACTCTAGAAGTTTTATTCCATCTGTGACCAAGTTGTGGAATGATCTTCCTAATCGGGTGGTTGAATCAGTAGAACTTCAAAAGTTCAAAGTTGGAGCAAATGCTTTTTTGTTGACCAGGCAGACATAGTCGTTTTATAGTTTATTTATGACATATTTGTTTTTGATGTTGTTGATAGTTTATTATATGACATGTCTGTTTTGACGTTGTTTCTTATTTAAGAATGATTTATTGTTAATTTGTTCTCTTCATTTATTTATTTCCTTATTTCCTTTCCTCACTGGGCTATTTTTCCCTGTTGGAGCCCCTGGGCTTATAGCATCTTGCTTTTCCAACTAGGGTTGTAGCTTGGATAGTAATAATAATAATAATAATAATTATGGTGTGCCATCAAGAAACCTTCGAGGCCCATGTTCAAGAACGGGGTTTCGTATTATATAAGGCTTCTGATTAGAGAAGCCCACTCTCACTTAAAGGAGGAAGACCTTGCATTGCTGAAGGTAAGGACCCACGAAGTAAGAGCCGTAGCTACTTCGATGGCCTTTAATAAAAACCGTTCTCTGCAGAGCATAATGGATGCAACCTATTGGAGGAGCAAGTCAGTGTTTGCATCATTTTATCTTAAAGATGTCCAGTCTCTTTATGAGAACTGCTACACCCTGGGACCATTCGTAGCAGCGAGTGCAGTAGTAGGTGAGGGCTCAGCCACTACATTCCCTTAATCCCATAACCTTTTTTAACCTTTCTCTTGAATGCTTTTATTGTTGTTTTTATGGTTGTTACGGTAGGCTAAGAAGCCTTCCGCATCCTTTTGATTTGGCGGGTGGTCTATTCATTCTTGAGAAGCGCCTGGGTTAGAGGTTTTGTAGAGGTCCTTTAGTAGGGGTTGCAACCCTATATACTTTAGCACCTTTGGGTTGATTCAGCCTCCAAGAGGAACGCTGCGCTCAGTAAGGAAGACGAACTTAAAAAAGAGGCAGAGTAACGGTTCAATTCGACTTCCTTACCAGGTACTTATTATTTCATTGTTATTTGAGATAACTGTTATATGAAATATGGGATACTTAGCTATCCTTTAATCTTGTACACTGGTTTTCACCCACCCCCCTGGGTGTGAATCAGCTACATGATTATCGGGTAAGTTTAATATTGAAAAATGTTATTTTTATTAGTAAAATAAATTTTTGAATATACTTACCCGATAATCATGATTTAATCGACCCTCCCTTCCTCCCCATAGAGAACCAGTGGACCGAGGAATAATTGAGGAGGTGTCAACAAGAAGTACTTGAGTACCTGGCCACAGGTGGCGCTGGTAAGTACACCCCCTTCTAGTATTGTGATAGCTGGCGTATCCCTCCATAGAATTCTGTCGGGCAACGGAGTTGACAGCTACATGATTATCGGGTAAGTATATTCAAAAATTTATTTTACTAATAAAAATAACATATTGTTACTAATAATCTTCTTTATCATAACTTCAGACGAAAAAATAAAAGAAAAAATATACAAAATATATCTAACATATATAATATTCAAAGAAAGTGCATGCAGATAACTTTTCTATTTTGGTTTTCAAAGTAAAACACTTTCGAAGTGAATGCAGTTCACACTTCGAAGTATCTAATTTTGAAGATATGTTTTCGAAGAAATGTCTGTGAATTGGTGAACCTGTGCCATTCTCCCATATTCTTGTCATCCCTGTTCTTGTCAACCCTGTCTATGTGACCTCGGGTTCCGAGGGTACCCCACTCCAGTGACCCATTTCTGTGTTTGTAATGGGTTCCAGTGAGAGTGCCTACAGCTTTCTCATTATTATCATTATTATTGTTACTAGGTAAGCTACAACCCTAGTTGGAAAAGCAGGATTCTATAAGCCCATGGGGTCCAACAGGGAAAAATAGCCCGGTGAGGAAATTAAATGAATAAATAAACTAAAAGAGAAGTAATGAACAATTATGATAAAACATTTTAAGAACAGTGACAATATTAAGACAGATCTTCCATAAAGAAACTGTAAAAAGAGACTTATGTCAGCCTGTGCAAAATAAAAACATTTGCTGCAAATTTGAAGTTTTGAAGTTCTACTGATTCAACTACCCAATCGGGAAGATCCTTCCACAATTTGGTCACAGCTGGAATAAAAATTCTAGAATACTCTGTTGTATTGAGGGTCATGATGGAGTAGGCATAACTATTGGAATTAACTGCAAACCAAGTATTACGAACAGGACAATACTGTTCAGAAAGATCTGAATGAAAAGGATGATCAGAATTATGAAAAATTATATGCAATATGCATAATGAACTAATTGAACGACGGTGCTGGAGATTAATATCAAGATCAGGAATAAGAAATTTAGTAGACCGTAAGTTTCTGTCCAACAAATTAAGATAAGAATCTGCAGCAAAAGACCAAATAGGAGAACAATATTTGAAACAAGGTAGAATGAATGAATTAAAACATTTGTTCAGAATAGATTGATCACTGAAAATATTGAAAGAATCTCAATAAGCCAATTTTTTTGTGCAATTGAAGAAGAGGAAGACCTAATGTGTTTCTCAAAAGTAAATTTGCTGTTGAGAATCATACCTAAAATTTTAAGAGTCATACAGAGTTGAAGAAAGATTATCAATGCTGAGATCCGGATGTTGAGGAGCCATTGTCCTTGACCTACTTACAAACTTTGAGATGTGTTAGGATTTAACTACATGCCCCATAATTTACACCATGCACTAATTTAGCCAGCTCTCTGTTGATAGATTCAGCAATCCCAGATCTACATTCATTAACAGGGATACCCAGTGTTGTGGTTCCTGTCGAAGCAACACCTGAGGTTCTCCGCCTTAAGAGAACTTTGTCATCTGAGGGGAATGTTGGCAAGCGGTAGAACCAAGTTAGCTCATCTTCCCCTTCCAGTTGATTCTGACCCTTCTCAAAAGTCAAAGGCCATTCATAGTTGTAAAAATATGCTCTTGGCAAGACCACCTCTTTTCAGGGGACCTTGGACTCTTTTCACAGCCTTCTTAGGACTTGGTCAGTTTGCTGTCTAACTGAGGATTTACAGATTTCATTGACCATTGTTTTGTGATCCCGGTCCTCCCTAGAGAGCTGGTGCCATGGCCCCGTAGGAGTCGGGGTTATTGCCCAGTGCTTCTTCCCCTGTGGTGCCTAGGCCCAGATCCTTGGCTTGAATACCTCGATAGCCAAGCTAGCAGGAGATGTACTCCTGCTGTAGGCCAGGTAATGGAGGACCTTGGGCACCATCTTCCTCCTTTAATATTTGGATGTGGGAGTTCTAATCGCTTTCTATATTCTGGATACTTGGAGTATTCTGAATTAAGAAAATTTCATTTTTTGGTCATTGTCAGCTAGTGGCCATTTGTAGGCGGTTGTGACATGGTCCTGTGCTAAGAGCACATGGCTGGCTTTTGTCTTTGATTTGGTCGGTGCAAGAACTTTTACTCTCCAAAATGACCATGAGCCTAGTCCTTCCCAGTTATGTTAAAGGATCTATCCTTTTGACATAATGCTCTTATAAGCAAACTGCCAAGTATTCGTCCCTTGCGTGAGATGAGGACAATCAGGAGTCTGTATCCAAAGGTACCTGATCTGGCCTAGTACCAACAGAAGCAGAGAACCTATAGTTGGAGTATGCTTTGTGGAGGTTCTTGCACAAATTTGTGAATGCAATGAACTGGGTGTGGCAACCATAACATTGGTTTTGGTAGGTTCTTGGTCATTATTCTGCATTTGGGTGCCACTCAAAGCAAGAGACGTTTTCTGGAGCTGCAGTGGTCTGTTCTTGCTAGATAGCCCTGGATTGAGTAGGAGATCTTATCTCTTGATTGGAGAACGCTCGCTTCCAGTTGATCAAAGCTGATAATCTTTCCCTCATATCTGGGCAGAGATGTTTTATAGACCAGTCTTCTGTGTCAGCACTTCTTGAGGTTGTCCCCTCATTGTATGCACTGACTGGGAGTCTTTTCTTGGAAAGATTCTGATCAAAGAGCATGCCCATCTTGGTTTCTAAACCTGTGGTCATGGAGACTTCTGTAATGGCCACCCTCTGAGCATTTCCGTGGCTTGAATAGTGGTTAGGCACCGTGATGTACATTGTGAAGAACGTGGTTGTCCAATCCTTACTCCTGAGATGTATAAGGGGAGACTTGCTGTCTAATGCACAGAGATATTTTTTTTTTATCACACCAGGAAGCGAACTGTTGGGTTATCTAGTTTTTGAAGGAGAGGGATGCTCTGCTATCTCAATTTGCAAAACTACCTGGTTCAGAGGTACTATCAGTACTATGGAATGCTCCAGTGCAGAGTCCAGGTCATTCTTGCTGAGGAGTCACGTTCAGGTGGTGATGAAATAGAGATCTGCTTTGCAGGACTCCCTGATCCACCGTATAGTTCTTCTAAGGGATCTGGGTCTTAGAGGGCATCTGCGGACAACCTTCAGGTGTGGCCATGTCTTTGGGATTGGTGGGGAAGGTATCCTTTTCCTAATCTAGTCTCCGATCAGGACCCCTTTCAACTTCTTTTGCTTTCGAGGATTATGTGTATGCACAGTCTTTTCTAGGTCCCCCAGCCTCACTAGTTCAATAAGGGGGTGGGTAAAGGGGTCCACTTTATATTAACTCTCCCTCTACTACTGCGGTAAATAAGAGTTGCACAGAACAAAACAGTCTTAGGTAGTGAGTGTCCTTTGGGACAGGTACTTACTACCTTTTCTAGACTGCTGACCATACCCTATCCTGCAAACTGATAGTAATCATAGATATCCTCCAGTATCACCAAAAATCCTAGTGCTGTTAAAGAGGTGAAAGGTATGTTGGAGAAAATTCTAGCCGAAGACATTGAAGATAATCTTATGGCTTCTACAGTCAAATATTGGGTAAGTCAACCAAGGGCTGGAGACTGGTCATCAACCTCTCCCCTGAACCAGTTTGTACAGGATGGAATGGGAGGAACTGTACTTGGTTCCATTGAGGAAGAAAACTTCCTGCCTTTAGTGGAACTGCATCCAGTACTTCAAAATACCCATTCAATACAGTAGTCCAAAATACCCACTCATCAGTCCTTTCAGAAGTATCTTGGCTGCTTCCTCAACAGTGGTGTACCAGTTAAAGACCTTTTGTTTTGACTGCTCACTCTTCTCCAGGTGTCCACTCAAGTGTTGAATTGTATGACAGCTTTGGTCTCACTCATACAGAATACGTCATCTCATGTGCCTGACAATTATTGTTCCTGGCCTTCATAGAGAGACAGTTGCTACAGGATAGAGATAAAATTTTCACCTTTAGTTGGGATCTGGAGATAAGGATAGATTGGATGGATAGGAGTCTAATTTTACCCAAGCACAGGTTGAATTACCTGAGCATGCTGATAGACTTTCAAGTTCATTCTTCAGGGCAGTTGGAGGCATCGCCACCCTTGTGTTGGAGGATTACTGGTCTGTCTCCAGGAGTATCCTATTCAATCCTGTTCCAGGGGGATAGGAGGTACGGACCAGTCTTAAATGGAGCCTAGAGAAAGGTAACCTCACCAGGTGTTATCAGGAGTGTGTGTAGATCTGCCTCCAGACATGATATTGTTCTCAGATGCATCAAAGTGGGGGTGGGGATTTCACTTGAGCAATCTGGTAGTGTCAAATATGTGGTCAACAGAAGAAATACACCTGCATAAATGTTATATGGATAAAAACATTCAAAGAATATTTGAGGAAACACTGTTGTATTGATGAACATCACCATCACTGTTGCAGTATGTCAATCAGCAAAATGGCCTGGTGTCCTTACTTCTTTGCAAGTTGACGAAGCAGGCGCACATCTGGTCAGTGACTTGCACCGTAGAGGTGTCGGCCAGAAACAGCCTACGCCTTTCCCCTGCTCAACCTGATTCATTGGTAGATCAATAGTGTTTTGATCACGCTAGGTCTTGGCTTAACTTGCTGCTCCGAAGTTGCCCACAAGCCAAGTGGTATCCAGATCATAGGCTTAGTACTGTATTTGATCTTCACCAAGAAGGGCCTCTCAGTCACAACTTGGAAAAGGTGCTGCTCAGCCTTGAGCTTTCTCTTCCAACCGAAGAGCATAACCCTCTATGCTTATTAAAAATATCAAGCAGTCTTGCCTACCCCTGGGTCTCAGATCCCCAGATTGGACATAACCTGTGTTCTCCAGTCTTTTTTTTCTGTACCCCATATGAGCCTTTAAGAATGCCATTAGACAAAATTCTAACTCTCAAGACTGTGATTTTTCTAGATTTAGCTTTGGTGAATAAGAGTTGGCAAGTTACATGGATTCTCTTAATTTATTCCACTAGGATGGAAGATCTAAGTTTTGTGCCAGATTTATGGTCAAACCCAGAACCCATCAACATGCCCCTCACTTCATATAGCATCGATTGATAGTTGAGAGGAGATGCTTTTGTGACCCAGAGGGCTTGGTTGCTATCTGAAGAGGACTCAATATAACCCATCAACATGCCCCTCACTTCATAAAGCATTTATTGATAGTTGAGAGGAGATGCTTTTGTGACCCAGAGGGCTTGGTTGCTATCTGAAGAGGACTCAGTATCTCGGGCTTGGAGTTTTTGAGACTAAATTCTCACCGGCAGAATGAAGAAAAGGTGTCAAGAACATTCTGATTCTGCCATTGTTAGACAATCGAGAGAATATGCTTTGACCTTTGAGGGTGTTTAGGTACCATCTTGAACTAGGGCTTGTGAAGTCAAGGATATTAATCCCACTTTAGACTAAAGAATCTTGCAGTCGCACAGGTGATAGTTTTGAAGCACCTAACAACTTTAACAGTTTTAAGGGAGCATACCTATAAGTCATTCAACACTTGTTCTAGAGCCTGTGGTAGCAGCTCTAGTAGTACTGTAGTGTAGTCAGCGTAGCTCCTGTACAGAACCGGAAGCATCTGGTCTATGGTGTGTTTGATGTAAGTCATGAGGAAAGGTGACTGGCGCTTCTGTTACTCTCCTTTCCGTCACTTGGACATGAATCATTTGTACCATTAAGTGTTGGATCTAACATTGATACTGATAATCTATATTTCTAAGCACCATTGTTTTTAGACTTGATCTGTAAGAAGTGGTCCTCCTTACCCTCCCCTTATGAAGCGAAGGATGATGAAATGAACTCCTATCCATTGGCCATCTTGCATCAGGCATTTCATTTCACACTACGTTTCCCCATCCTGGGGAAAGATTTCTTCATCAACCAAGAAGCAGGATAACCAAGTTGTGGCCTGTCCCTGGCAACCTACTTATCCCACTGGTCAGCTGATAGGTTTCTGGAGTCTCCTCCTTCATTCTCGTACAGGACTAGGGAGACTAGCATATTCTAAGGAAAAAAGAGAACCAACCACTTTGGTTTTTGCAGTATTTATTACCCACCAATCAACTCTTCCTATTTTAAAGAATGAAAGCATTATATATATATGACATTTCAAGTAATTTTTATTTTTTTCCTATCTATACAAACCAGAGTTTATTAAAAGTTTAACATCCCACCTCAACCGTCCCTGTTAAGGCCTAATCTGAAGGTCTAAATTGAAGTCTTTTTCCAAGAGAATGGAGGTGCTACTCTCTTCAGATAGTTAGTGGGGTGGGGGGGGGGGGGGGCACCTCGCTCACAAGCCACTTTTTTTTTTTCTTTTTAGCTCGAAAGAGAATGGATGTTGTCAGTTCTCCCCTACTTGACTCTGTTTAACAACTATAATAAAGAACCAACTGGCCTAAAATTTTGAACTTATTCTTTCTCTTGTATAAAAGAGTGGGCATTCTCTAAGAATGCAGATTTGTCTAGACAGGGAAGGGTGCTGTTTCGGCACCTTCATGTCTACATTGGAGAATAATCCACATGTGCTTTTTTCCTGCATGCAGGCAGTGGCCTCCCTCCCAGCAGTAGCAATTTAGTTGACGCAGGAAGAAGGCAAAGAGGGATTCTTCACCTTCGAGTTTTCCTCGAAGTCAAAGAAACCTCGCCAACTTACTCCTGTGGCTCAATCCCGTCACTTCGACAATGCCCCATCGGTTTACTCCGGTGATCGATTTTGTAAGAGTTGAGGTGTCTTGACTCTGGGACCTGTGCCTCTATATCTGTTTTGGTGCTATCCTTCGGGTAGGGTATGGAGTGGACCATCTGGGAAGTATACTCTCTTTGTGCCGAAAGTGGAGAATGCAAATTTCCTCTCCGTATGATACTTTTTTAATATTCTCAAGTAGGTAAACCAACCAAACAAACAACAACAATAAAATAAAATGCCACCCTTGACTATGGACCCTTCAAAAAATGACTCCCCGTCCCCTGGATATGCCGACTCCCCCCCCCCCCGGCACTGTTGACAACCTCTGGCAATTCAATTAAAGAAAATTCTGTTGACGACTTCGGAACTAGAAAGGACAATTCTTCCAGTACTTGAAAATCAAGTAATTTGGGCAACACAGGAAAACTTGAAATCCTGCATATTACCCAAATTGAATTGGACACAGGTTACCATGTGATATAATTATAAAGCATTTAAATATTAGGCGTTAATCAGAGAGAGAAGAACGCGACTCGAAGATAACAAATGGGATTCTTGGATAACCTTTGATACTCATGATGAAGCATTTAATGCAATATGTGATATGAATATTAAAATCAATGATTTGAATATTAAAGGTGCTCCTTGTGATGGGGTACCTAAAGATCTCGATGTGTACAAATCTGAAGATTGGATAGATAAAGACATAGAGGTGGTTGTGCCCTCCCAGAAAAAGCCAAAACCACCAATGTGGCTTGTTGCTCAATCAATAGGGGGCACAAGGAATTACTAAAAGATATGTACATTTCTTCAGAAGAAAGCTGGAACGATTGCATCTGAAGATATATCTCAGTATGGAAAGAATAGTTTTCTCATACATGCCAAATCATACACACAATCCACTATATTATCCAATTTAAAGACAAATAGCAAAGCTGTCAAACCCCACCAAAATTTTAGTTATGGAAGGGGGTTAGTTTTTAGTAGAGACTTATATAAATCTATGGAAGAGGAGATGCTGGCCATGTGTCCATTAACATTGTGGAAGGTGCATAAAGTTCCAGGATGCTGATATACCTTTCCACATTGTGATGGAAAATTAAAGAATTAAAGTTTGCCTTTTAAACAAGCCACTTCAATGTTTCAATTTTTTCAAATTTGGACACCCTTCCAAAGTCCGCAAAAATTAAAAGATGTATAGCACTTGCTCTGATCATCACCATGGAGATTGTACACTTAAGGCCAGGTTTTTAATCTGTAATTTGAATCATAAATCTACTGACAAGAGTTGCCAGCAATATAAGTTAGAAAAGGCTGCTCTCAATTAATCTAGTATTGAGCATATGAGTGGGGCATGTCAAGAGACTATTGAATAGATCAACAAGCTATTCCAAGGCACTGAAATCAGGAGGAAAATTACTGCAGGAGACATCTAGCCCACCTATTACTGCCAGTAGTTCACAAAAAAAAAGAAATATGACCTCTGGTAACAATCTGCATGATGAGGCAAGAATATTACCTCTTAAGGCTTTGCCAATTGCTATCAAACCTTTGTTCCCATTACAAAGGAAAATACTAACATCTCTCAGGCTCTATCTTTGCCTGATTTGATAGAAGTTTCACCTAAAACTAAATTATCAGGTGTATCTGTTGTGGAGATGGCGAAACCTGATAAATCACCACATTTTAATCGGAAAAGAGAGAGACTCCCATCTCTCTCATCCCCTTCCATTAAGAACACCATAGCTATGACATCAAATATCTATGATGTTTTTTCTGTTGATATTTCAGACCAACAAGAAAACAACTTAAATCAATCCAAAATTTCAAGTTGAGGTCCACCATCCCCCTCAACAATTAGGTCAAAAGAACATGAAAAAGGCAAATATAAAACCTAATTTATCAAGACCCTCTTTTAAGAAGCTTACTGGAAATAATGTTAAACCAAAAACTGCAAGTGGGAAGACCTCATCTAAGATGTCTTCAGAAAATAAACCATAGGTTTTTTCCTCCATTTTGCAATGGAATTGACAGGTTTTAAGGGCTAAATATGAAGAACTTAAGCTCCTCATTCATGAGCACTCCCCCATAATTATATGTCTACAAGAGAGCAAACTTGATGATAATTCTCTTCCTCACGAATATAGTAGCTATAGGACATTATATGATCACCGAGTAGGGAGCCATGGCGGAAGTCTCATATACGTTTGTTGAGATGTTCCCCAAATAATTTTTGTGTATTCGTACACCTCTGCAGGCAGTGGTTGTACAGATTGATATAGGGATGAAATATACAATTTGCTCTCTGTACTTGCCTCCAATTGATAATTTTTTTTCTGATAATTGAGTAGAAGGAATTCAATAACTCCCTCAACCTTTTCTATTACTTGGAGATTGGAATGGTAGACATCTTTTATGGGGCGATGTTTTAGCAAACACCAGGGCCAATATTATATCATCAATTGTGGAAAATGAGGATATCGGACCTAATACAGGAGAGCCCACATACTGTACTTTCATATTCAGACAGGTACTCTGTCATGCATTGACCTTTCAGTTGCAAGCTCTAGCTGTCTTCTTGATTTTGATTGGAGGATATTAGATGATTGGCACACTAGTGATCATGTACCAATCATTATAAAAACCAACAATGGTCCCCCTTTACAAAGACAGCCGTGATGGAATCTTGACAAGTCAGACTGGGTTAAATTTTGTGAGCTAAGTGAAATCAAGGGTAGTGCAGAACAATTTTGAGTGTTGATAATGCCATAGACTTACTGAATGGAACTCTTCATACAGCAGGAATCCATTTGATTCCCAAAACCACAGGGTTATTCAAACGACGACCAGTCCCCTAGCGGTCTTTAGAATTAATTGCCTTGCACAGAGCCACAAGAAAATCTTTGACTAGATTGCGTAGCCATACAGAGGAGAATTTGATAATATACAAAAAATGTAGAGCACAGGTCCGTCGTGCCATGAAAGAAGATAGGCGCCAATCTTTGGTATCTTTTGTTTCCTTAGATAACAGTAACACACCATCATCTTCTGTATGAAGGAAAGTAAAAAAGATAGCAGGAAAATTTACCAACAACCCACCACGAGTGTTTAAGGTGAATGGTCAGTATATGACTGAAGCAACTGAGGCTAGCAATGCCCTGGCTGATCATTTCTCAAATGTGTCCTGAAAGTGTGTAGCAGCTCCTGGTCACTAGTATGGGAGTATTGAAGAAAAGAAAATTTTCAATTTTGCAACAAGAAGGGAAGTCATACAATTCTCCTTTACTGAAAGAGAATTTGATTCCACACTTGCTACTTGTAATGATGCAGCCCCTGGACCCGATGAAATTCCATATGCAGTGATTAAACGTGCCTGTTAATACCAAGTTATTTATTTTAAGCATTATTAACAAAATATTGTATGATCATAGTTATCCAGGTGTTTGGGAACTAGCCATTATTTGAGCCTTTTTAAAACCTGGTAAGGATAAGTTTTTAGCAGCACACTATCGACCAATTGCATTGACATCTTGTTTATATAAATTCATGTAGAGAATGGTCAGTGTAAGACTGAAATGTACCTGGAAAAGAAGGGTATTTAAATCACCTATCCAGTGGGGATTTAGAAAAATGCACTTGACTGATGTGTTGATATGACTTGAGGGAGTCCGCTATTTGTGAAGCCTTAACTTCCATACAGCACCATGTAACAGTGTAACAGTCTTTTTTATCTTGAAAAGGCATATAATACTTCTTGGAGGTATGGTACACTTTAAACCATTGATAATTTGTGATTACGAGGAGAGCTACCATTGTTCATTTAATCATTTATTTCACATAGATTTTTTCAAGTGAGAGTGGGTGAAGCTCTGTGGGAGAGGAAATGTCAGAAAGGAGGAGTTTCCAAGGGTAGTGTGCTAAGTGTAACCCTGTTTGCACTAGCCATTAATGGGATATCCTCAGTTATTCCTCAAGATATTCTCAACACTACTTGTAGACGATCTCTCCATACCATTTGCTGGAGCTAGAATGGCAATAGTTGAGAGAAAACTGCAACTCTTGATTGACAAAAGTATTCAGTGGGCTGATATTGTTGGGTTTAAGTTTTCGACAAGCATAACTACGGTTGTCCATTTCTGTCATATTCTGGGAGTACATCCAGACCAGGATATATACATCAAAGGTCAACGGATCCCATGTGTAAGTGAAGCTAGAATTCTAAGGTTGATATTTGATTGTAGGCTTACATTGGTTCCTCACTTTGAAGCCTTAAAAGTAAAATGTCTTGAGGCTTTGAATCTGTTAAAAGTTTTGCCCCATACATCATGGGGGTCAGACTGCAAAACTTTTTCAATTATACAAGGCCTTAATTTTTTCTAAAATTATTTATGGGTGTGAAATAAACTCCTCAGCCACCCCAAGCTGATGAAAAGTTTTAGATTCTATACACCATGCTGGTATCAGATTGTCCACAGTAGCCTTTAGAACTTTGCCTATCCAAAGCCTCCTTGTTGACGCTGGAGAATTGCCTTAAGACTTTTACCGGATGTTTTCTATTGTCCGGTATTGGTTTAGGTTGCAAAGACTTCCTAACTCTTTATCCCGTCAGACTGCCACTTTGTAAGGCATTGTAGATATTTTCAGTTGCACCCAAAATGTCCTCAACCTTATGGTTTCCAGGTAAAAACATTAGTAGATAGTCTAGATATAGGTAGAAATAAAGTGTTCCCAAGTAGGATATCAACCCCTCCGTGGAAATTACCAGCAATATCTTTTTGTAAATATTTTATCGGCATAAAAAAGAACATGACTAACTTAACCAGGTCACTCTTTATGGAACTTGTTAAAGAACATAGAGAATTGACTTTTGTATACTGTATACTGATGGCTCCAAATCTGATGCTGGCTTCGGATTTGGAGTATATAGTGCTTTAAATTGTAGAGTTGCACTTCCTCTTGTATCCTCTATGTTTACTGCCAAACTATATGGCATTCTAACTGCTATTGAGAAAATAGCGTTAAAAGACGAGGGCAATTTTACCATTTTTAGTGATGCAAGAAGTGTCCTACAAACTTTAGAAGATTCTGATTCCAATAACCCTTTAGTTTTAAAGATTTTATAGCGGCTTTTTATTATTGGACTAAGGGGTATAGCAGTTGAATTTTGTTGGGTTCTGGCACACGTACTGTAGATGTGTCTGGAAATGAGAAGGCAGCTTTACTGGCAAAGAATGCTACAATTGAGTTGCTACCAAGAAGGTATCCCATTCTCTGTAATGATTCTTTACCTAGCATTAAGAATTTGGATTATGATAATTGGCAACAACATATGGATAATTTAGTTGAAATAAGAAGGGAGAAATAAGGGATTTTGACGAAGGAAAAATCTATTTCTGGGCGAGAGACCTGTGCCGCCCAGTGAAATGCTCCTTATGCACCATTTCAAAGGAATATAACTGCTAATATTACCAGAGAAAAAATGTATAGGAATGCTAGGTTGAACTAGCTCGCTCACCTAATGGTGTCGGTATAGACTGGGGCGAAATACCAGAGGTCTCGTACCATTTAGACTTCTCCTCTTCGAAATCCCTCAATAGTGAGGTGCAGTTCAACCTCCCCTGCCTCGCAGACCAGTACTACTAACTCAACCCACGCTTGCCCATCACTCCTTTCAAGCACCTGATTCATATAAGTCCAACGTATTTTTTCTCGTGTTTTCCCTTGGATTTATCATCAACTTTCTCTCGATGGCCGATTCCCAAGATACCCCATCGAAGTTAAGTACTTTATCCATGAGTTTTAGCGAGATTGGGCAGTGTAAACTTTGTTTTTATTATTGAGAAGTGTTTATATATGAGCGGCGTCCCCGTTCTTACTTTCGCCTCTGCCCTTTGTCTCGTTAGTTCGTCCGTCATTAATATTCGTTCGAACCTTTAGGAGTTTTTTCCTTATATTCATATAGTACACCGACTTTATGCTTTCATATAGCATTTATTTTATGTTATCCTATGATATCGGTGTTAGCGTTTCATCAGGAGTAGGTTATGTTGGTATGCCTGCATTCGTGCATGTTGGTGGATAG
Organism: Palaemon carinicauda; assembly: GCF_036898095.1. NCBI lineage: Eukaryota > Metazoa > Arthropoda > Malacostraca > Decapoda > Palaemonidae > Palaemon > Palaemon carinicauda. Next base: position 148,082,996 of record NC_090736.1, on the reverse strand, counting down.
CGTCACCATTGAGATTGTTTCGCTAGTTTTAGGAGCGTTAATATCGACCATCTCACTTATTATTAGTAAAACTTTTTGTTTTATTACGCTCCACCTAGTTTTACATTTGGTTCGAGTGGGACTCTCGCGTATTTTGTTGTTTTTACTGTTCGATCTACCGCTTCAGTAACTAGGTTGGTACCCCTGCTTTCCATCTCCTGATGGCATCATGCTCTTCCCTTACCACTCGCCCGAGTCCCTCTCTCGCCATATTTTTTCTGCATGCCTAACCTTACTTACGTGATTTCGCTTTTAATTCATTAATTATTTTTATGTATTTGTGCATTGATATATTTATTGCTTTACTCCGTTATGATCATATTTTTGGGATTTTCATGTCATGTTGAGGGGATCTCCAGTTGGTAGCCCTGTCTACCACTGCGCACTGGCGATTCCCCGGTACCATTACCCCCCCCACAGGTTGGGGAGGCTATTCCATCCCCCCCCTTCAGTGTACACCCTTCCTCTCACTCGATGGTTGTTGGTTATGACATACGGGTCAAGTATGCTTGTACCTCAGTCTTCCCTCAACGTTCCGACATATTGAGGACTGAGTATACCAATGGGGTATGACTTAGTCTCATTCATTCATACCGGGCGGTTTCGTCTTCCCCCTCCCGTCGCCCCGATTGGCCATCGGTCGGGGAGGGGGAAGGCCGGGACCACCGGGGACTATCACACGTGATTAGTCGGTATAACTGCACCTTGGTGTAACCGAATGTTATATCCCTTTGGGGATACAACATGATGCCCCGAAAGTGGGAGACTATTTTTGTTGTCTCCGTATTGGTCACACTCGGTTGACACACGAGTTTCTGCTAAATGGCCAACAGTAATCGTATTGCAATAACAGTTTGGTACCTTTAACAGTGAGGCATTTGTTGACCGAATACCTCAATTATAGCAACTTAAGAATTGGATATCTGTTTTAGGCTCGAGGTGAGGATGGCAGGTTCATCCTTGCCAAAATTCTTGGACATGATGTGTCGTACTATGCTAGTGGCATTTTTAGATTTATTTCAGAATCACGTCTTCTGAAAGCTATTTAACTTTTATAATATCTTAGCTTTTGTGGTTTTAATTGAATATTCTTTTATTCTTTATATACAGTGATACCTCTGGATACGAAAGTTTCTGCTTACGAAAAATTCAGGATGCGAAAAGTGATTCGAAGATTTTTATGCCCCAGGATACGGATAAAATTTCAGGATACGAAAACCTTAGGAGATCCCAACTCTTCGCCGAGAGTAATTTTAAAAAGCGCGCGCCGCCAGACTTTGAACTTGGGTAGACTCACTTACAGCCTCCCGCTCACCCATTGGTTATCTCCCTACTCAGACGCTAGCTGACGCCATAAGATCCTGCTTTCCTATTGGTCGGCAACTATCCCAGCTTGCCTACGCACGGGCGTTCATCTCTCTCTCTCTCTTTTCGTTCCGACCGCGGTATCGTTAACAGACATTGTGTTGTGTGCTTTCGCTTGTTTGACTTAGTGTTAATATACAGTACATTCGTACGCCACGTGTTATCGTTAATAAACATTCGTTACTGTGCACTGTACTGTATTAGTGTTTACTATACATAGACTGTATATAACGTTACGTAGTGTATTATATTACGTATTACTGTAGCCATGGGTCCCAAGAATGTTGCCGAAGGAAAGAAGAAGAAGACGATGCTCTCGATGGAGACGAAACTTGAAATCATTAAAAAGTACGAGTCTGGCATGCGTTTAAGTGCGATCGCCAAGGAGTATGGCCGGAATCCGTCTACGATAGGCACCATCCTGAAGCAGAAGGCGGCCATCAAAGCAGCAACACCTTCTAAGGGCGTCACTATTTTCTCCAACAAGAGAACGCACGTGCATGACGAGATGGAGAGGCTGCTTCTTGTGTGGATCAAGGACAAAGAGATCTCAGGAGACACCATCACTGAGACTACAATTTGCCAGAAGGCCTCCGCCATTTTCGGTGATCTCGTGAGTGCTCAGGCCGAAGAAGGAGCAGGAGAAGGAACATCCCAGCAGGAACCCCCAGAGTTTAAGGCTTCTCGTGGGTGGTTCGAGAAGTTCAAGAAAAGGACTGGCATCCATTCAGTGGTACGGCATGGGGAGGCAGCCAGCTCGGACACGAAGGCTGCCGAAGCCTTTGTTAAAACGTTCGAAGAGTTGACTCTGCAGGAAGGCTACAGTTCGCAGCAAGTTTTCAATTGCGACGAAACTGGGCTTTTCTGGAAGAAAATGCCTCGTCGGACATTCATCACGGCGGAGGAGAAGAGGCTACCCGGACATAAGCCTATGAAGGACAGGCTTACCCTTGCTTTTTGTGCAAACGCCAGTGGGGACTGCAAGATAAAGCCCCTGCTGGTGTACCATTCAGAAAATCCCCGAGCCTTCAAAGCCCACAAAGTCATTAAGGAGAACCTTCCCGTGATGTGGAAGGCGAATGCAAAAGCCTGGGTAACGAGGCAACTGTTCATTGATTGGGTGAATGTCTGCTTCGGTCCGACTGTCCGAAAATATTTGGAAGAAAAGCGCCTCCCTATGAAATGTCTGCTGGTGTTGGACAATGCTCCAGCTCACCCTCCTGGCCTCGAGGAATATCTTCTGGCCGAGTATTCCTTCATAAAGGTCCTGTATCTACCGCCTAACACCACCCCTCTCCTCCAGCCCATGGACCAGCAAGTTATTTCTAATTTTAAAAAATTGTACACGAAGCATCTCTTCAAGAGATGTTTCCAAGTCACAGAGAGTACAAACCTCACTCTGCGTGAATTTTGGAAAGATCACTTCAACATCGTGATATGCCTCAAACTCATCGATCTCGCTTGGCAGGAAGTTTCGAGGCGTACCCTAAACTCATCTTGGAGGAAGCTGTGGCCTGATGCTGTCTCTGCACGAGACTTCGAGGGGTTCGGGAAGCCTGGAGGAGAAGCCGAGATCGTTGACGATCCTGAACCAATTCAGCAGTCTGAGGTGGCTGACATCGTACATCTTGGTACGTCCATGGGGCTGGAAGTTAGCGCGGAAGATATCGATGAACTTATCGAGGAGCACCACGAGGAGTTGACGACGGACGACTTGAAGGAGTTGGAGACGATGCAAGTGAGTGATGTTCAAGAGCAGTTCTCTAGCGGTGATGAGGAGGATGTTGCACCTTTGAAAATGGCAGACATTAAGGAAATTCTTGCATGTTTCCATAAAATGGCAGACTACGTCGAAAAGGAACATCCAGAAAAAGTTTATACCAACCGTGCGCTTCAACACTGCAATGACGTTTGCCTAACGCATTTTAGAAATGTGTTGAAAAGTAGGCAGAAACAAGCTTCAATGGATAGTTTCTTATTAAAGAGGCCAGCGGTATTAGTAGGCCAAGACGAAGGTGAAAGTAAAGAAAAGAAACAGAAAAAAGAAAGAGATGAAGAAGTAGAAGGTGAAAGTAAAGAAAAGAAACAGAAAAAAGAAAGTGATGAAGAAGTAGAAGAGATTTAGAAAATAAGAAAAACGTAAAGTTATAAAAAAGCAAAAAAAAAAAAAATTCAATTTTAAGTTTTATGTTACCGTTAAGTGTTAAAGTAATTTTTTCTTTCATTTTATAGTTTTCCATACGTAATGTTAAGTGTTAATTATTTCTGCCATTTTTTTATTTCGTAAAGTTTAAGTGTTAATGTGTTAAGTGTGTAAATTACTGTACGTAGTCTGTCACTTGTTACGTTTTCTGCCTTGTGCCATCCTCCTCTGCCGCGACTTCGCTATCGGACATCGTCTCAATCAAAAGGTAAGTTTCAACTTTTTTGTTACACTAATTAACTGTAACCTTTTTTTCAGAGTGTACAGGTACAGTATCAATCATTAATTTAGGTGTACGTACAGGTACAGTAACAGTACACCTTCACTGATCTAAATGCTTTACGTACATACAGTACCGTAACTTTTATACAGTACGTACCGTAGTAAAGAAAACGGACCGTTTTCTTTGGGTTTGGGGGGGGATAACTTGGCTATAACTACATTATTGAATAATCTCATAGTGGTTTCTGGAATGGATTAGGCTGTTTTTAACGGTTGTGTTAATTATTGAATGATAGAAATGGCTGCAATGCATGTTTATTACTACAGTTTAGCGTGTTTATGAAAGAAAAGGTGACTTTTTATAAGGCTTGGAACGGATTAGGCTATTTACATGTAAAACGCGACTCAGGATACGAAAATATCAGGATACGAAACCGCATCCTGAACGGATTAATTTCGTATCCTGAGGCATCACTGTATAATGAATTATATTGGCGCTAATGACCTTAGATGTCAGGATGCCAGAAAACTTAAAATCAATCAAACAATCAATCATGCCCCGAATCAGGGACCAGCTATAGTCCATTTCTTTTAGCGAGGCAGATTTGCACTTACTCGCAAAGGTGCCCTTTTAGCTTGGGAAAGTTTCCTGATTGCTGATTGGTTAGAATTATCTTGTCCAACCAATCAGCGATCAGGAAACTTTTCCGAGCTAAAAGGGGACCGCTGCGAGTCGGTGCAAATATGCCTCGCTAAAAGAAATGGACTGTAGTTGATCTTGGACTTTCACCCACCTAACTGTGAGTGTCCATAGTAAAGACCTGAAAGGTTTGTATTTGGTGCCGGAAAAAATAACAAATTTGGAAATGATTTGTATTTTTCCAAGCCATACAAACCAGAAGCTCTTAACGCATACTGGCCTGCCCATCACCCAACCCCCAGGAAGTCCTGCCTGCAATTGCAAAGGGGCTTGTGTATGCTATAGTACTGCTTGTGTGAGCAGATTGGTTGGTCTACCCCCCCCCCCCCTTAATTAGTGGAGGGGAGTAGCACTTCGTTAAAAGTTTTACAGCTAGTTTCAGCTGTCGCCGAAATATATCTCCATTGCTCTTTACAATGGAAAAATACAAATTATTTCCAAATTTGTCATGTGAGTAATTTTACTGTATTAATTATTATTTTTTAAAATTTCAGTGGCAAGGTCAGGAAGTTGTATTCAATAACATGCTCATTGTCACTGCTCTTAAAATTGGAATAGAAAGCCTTTGGACACCTGATAGATTCCAACTTTTTATGGAGAGTGAATTATCGGAATTAGTCTCGTGGGTTTTTCCCGATGAAGAGATCTGCTTTGCTCTGAAAGAACTTGACCAGACGGAGGTCGCTTTTGACTATTTTGCCAGACATTCTCCAAACTTAGAGAAAGTTTGGATGCCGTTGAGTGATAATAATAGTTTTATCAAATGCTGCAAGCTAAGGTATGTAGTGAGTTTTTGATACAAATAAAATTCTTGCCCTGGAATATAAAGTTAAAAATATATAAATGATCTTGATAAATTGGGTGATCCCCCGGCCAGACTTTTGTAACATCCCATACGGCAAGTTGGGTAAACCTATGGCATATTAGCCCAAGACTGTATTGTACCTTTCTTATATCTTTCAAGATAATGGGATGAATATAAAGATATAATTTTCATTCAAAATTGATAAAGATAATTTTCAAGAGATGGGAGTTGAAACTGTACAGTAAACATTTTTGCTTTTCTTCTTCCCAGTGCAATGGAGTGATTTTATGATAATACAATTAGTATAAAAATGCAAAATTTCATTCTCCGAGATACATATACAGTATTGAAAAGAATGCAAAATAAAATAAATGGTTATACATTTTTAGAGAATGACACACATTATAGGCAGTAACTGCGTTTACCTGTATCCATGAATAATTTAAATCTAATTCATCTAGGCAAAGGAAACTTTTATAAGGAAAAAGATGTGAAAAAATTGATGAAAATAACTTACATTAACTTGCACAGATAGAATGATTTATTGCCCATGAAGCATTGCTAAGGTACATCTTTGAGATTCAAAGTTGAAAATATGACAGTTCCTGCCTATCATGTGTGACATAAAATAAGATATATTGTTCAGAATTTGGAAATTAGTTTTTTAAGTTTTCTTTTAATTTTGTTCTGTATTATCTTACTTTAGGTTTAGGAAATAAGAAAGATTGAAATTCATTAAGTTTTATGGAAATATCTTCATTGCCGTACTTTACTTTCTCATTATCTTCGGTAAAGTCACTTTATATCCCCCCTCTTTGCAAAAGAAAACCATTTGCCCCAACACCCACAATGTTTTTCTATTCAAAGGAGGTATGAGAAGACAGATGTTCCTATGCATATACCAACCTTTAGTCTTTTAAGATAGGAAATGTCTTCAGCAGAACAGGAAATGTTGAAATAATTTTTGTTCCGTAACCGAAATACAAACCATGCTATTTACATTGGGTTTACTTTCGGCGTAGCTTAAATTGACGAGCTAATAGATTTTAACCAGGGTTAACTACCCCTGCGCTAGTTAGCGGTGGTAGGGGAAGGAGTAGCTTGCTACCCCTCCCCCCCACACACCGGTGATTTGCTTCACTTCACTTTTGGCTTGGACAATGAACAGACGTGTCTGTCTATCGTCCTCGTTTTGACAGCCTTAATTTTTTTTTTTTGCTTTTCTTTAGCTGTGTGTGTTTGAAATTGGTCTCGCCCTTGGATGTCCATCATGCGCAAGTGCCCTGGTATTGCCAGTCGCCCTAGCGGTACCTTCATGTCTGCGGTGGATACTGATCCTCACACCCTTTGCCCGCAGTGTCGAGGCCGACAGTGTGATAGAGAAAATACATGTAGTGAGTGTAGGGAGTGATCTGCCTCCCAGTGGGAGAGGTTTGGCCGCCGGCGTAAGAAGAAGTCCAAGAGAGACCGTTCTCCTTCTGGGGTTGCCTTGAAGGAGGAAGGCTCTCGGGACTCTTCTTCCGCCGCCCAAACCTCCTCCGAAGCTCCCCCTCGTCCGGCTCCTAGTGAGAGACCGCCGAATGGGAGCGCAGGCCCTACTTCTGTTTCCTGACCTTGGGGTGTGGGAGAGGGCGTCGCCTCCCATAGCGGGGCGGCTCCCCCTCCTCCTCCGGCGGAGGTTTTTGATAATGATCATGTGTCTCATGATGATCTTTTTCAGCTTTGGGCTTCCTTGGGGCTTAAGGGCCTGCCCTCCAAGGAAGCCCTGTTTGACCTTGTCCAGTTGGGGGCCGCTGTTAAGCAGTCGCGGGTAATAGCAGAGGTAGACCCTCTGTCCATCGTTGACGTGGTGGCAGAGGCTTCCGATGGGTCTGGTCAAACCTCTGCGGCTCCTAATGTGGATGACGTTGCTGAAGGCTCTCCTCCCCCTTCCGTATATCCTTCGAAGGGGGAAGGGAGTCCCACGGGCTCTCCTGTGGCTAAGCCTCCCCCTTGGGGGAGCGCTCTGACTGAGACTCCTCTTCGGAGGACTGATGATCCTGACGACCTCCCTCGTGGCCGCCTTTGCCGTAAGGCTCATCGTCCGCTTCGCCGCAAGGGCCTCCCGTCTCCCTATAAGGGTGCTAAGAGGCGCCTTTTCGAATCTTCGCCTCTGTCCTTCGATGGGGACTCTCCTCGCCGTAAGCAACCTGCAGCAGCCGCTTCCTTAGACCTTTCCGGGGATCGTTCTCGTTTTCCAACGCCTTCCAGACCTTCCGCTTCCGGTGCAGATGGCCAGCAGTCTGACCTCGTCAGCCGACGGGCAACGGTCCCTTCGGGGCAAAGGGATGTCGCCCACGGTGTTGGTGCTTCTCTTGCGCGTCAAGGTTCCCCTGCGCGCCCTCCTGTGCGTTCACGCGTAGTAGCGCATCAGCGCTCTCCTGATCGTCAGCGTTCTCCTGATCGCCAGCGCTCTCCTGATGATCGTCGCCCCATTGCTCGCCAGCGCTCTCCTGTGGACATCGAACATCCTGCTGTTCCTGCTGTGCGCCCAGCGCGCCATCGGTTTCCTGAGCGCACTAGATCTCCTGCCCGTCAGCGCGCATCTGCGCTTCCAGTTCCTGACACTCGCACAGCTGACCTCAACCTCTGCAGGTAAACCATGCTTCCTTGTGCTCCTAGTATTAAGCTTAATACTGTCGCGTCCCCCATACCCTGACGAGGTGGTATTGAGAACGTCCTATCCTGGATTCCTATCTAAAGTACTCATGGTCAACTTCATAGGACGAGTCACGCTCTTTCTTCCACACACAACTTATGTAGGCCACACGTTCCTTGCGAAGCAAGGAACTTGTGAGGTGCAGGGGCTCCTTTTCTCAAGTGCTACTCACTGGGAGGCGGAGCCCCCGGGTAAAGCCAGTCAGTAAGGCTGGGGACTTTCCACCCTTCCTAAGGGGTAAGTCACCCAATGTAAATAGCGTGGTTTGTATTTCAGTTACGGAACAAATGACAAATTCGGAGATAATTTGTATTTTTCCTAACCATACAAACCTTAGCTATTTACTCATATTTGCCCGCCAGCCCTGTCCCCCAAGTCAAGTCCTACCTCTAAGTGAAGTGAAGCAAATCACCGGTGTGTGAGGGGGGGAGGGGTAGCAAGCTACCCCTTCCCCTACCCCCGCTAACTAGCGCGGGGGGGGGGGGGGGGTAGTTAACCCTTGTTAAAATCTATTGGCTCGTCAATTTCAGCTACGCCGAAAGTAAACCCGATGTATACAGCTAAGGTTTGTATGATTAGGAAAAATACAAATTATCTCCGAATTTGTCATATTGAAATCATAGAGGTATTTAGCAATAGGTGGTGAGCATGGGAGAATAGACCCACCCACTCTCATATCAAAGATTCTTGGCCTCTGTCCTGGCTGCAGTATGTAAGGTCATTCTGTTGCATTCTATGCATCCTATCCAAGATTGTTTAATCTTCTTTTCATCCCATTTACTTTAAATAGTTGATATTGACTTCGTATTAATGAGACGAAGGAGGTATGAAAGTGAAAGATGGACAATTGGTTTATGGTTAAACATGTAATTGATTCTCACACATTGCACCTAATAGGGGGTATTATTGTTCGCAGTTCTCCATATATGTTTAGTGTAGATTGTGGGGTCTTTATAAAGATGAGAGTATTCTTTGTGGAGTGGAAAGGCTAATTGTTCTCCCGAAATATTCCCGGTAATGTCCATTGCAATGCCGGATACACTGTTTAGGACTTTGTTCTATTCATTGAGGTTACTCTTCGCTGAAGCTTCTTGGTACACATTCTTGGCTTGGTCTCATGAAGTATGATTCAGGAGCATGTAGAACTCTGATCTACATTAAGGAGTTTGTTTCAGGTTTGGTATAGTGTTGCACTCCAGCAATTGCTTAAAGTTCATCCTTGCAGACTGCCAACATTGAGTAGCCTAACGAACGCTTGGTCTTTCGTAGGTCATGCAGGTAGGCACTTTCATTTTGAGAGATCTGGTAGATAAGGCTACTTCACCCCTTTTCCCCAGTAACCCAAGTGGTGACTCCAGTGATAACAGAGGTGATCACAGTGCCAGCAGTATCTGTAGGCTTCTACTACATTGGAAGCAGTGCTGAAGCTGGAATGAGTAAAGAAAACTCTTGGGATAGTAAACCTGTGTGTTGCCCTGATTACCCCTGTTCCTGACACACTCCTGCCTATTGATAATGTGCCTGTGACCCTAAACCAGTGACTCCAGCTCTGTTTGAGTGCCAGCCTACCACTTTCCCTTTGGCATTGATTCTCAGTTCTGTTTTACCACAATCTCTGGATTGTCGTCAATTGGGAGAAGCGTTTTCAAGCCCAAGAGAAGGACTTGGGTACCTGGGGTTGATGATAGACTTGTTTGCAACACACCTAAACAGGAAGCTCCTAGTGCACTGTTCTCCAATTTCTAACCAGGCAGCAGCGATTGAGGATGTTCCAACATCCCTGGAGCAACTTAGGTGGTTACAGTATTCCACCGTTTTGTCTGATTTGTAGGGTCATCAACATTGTTGGAGACCCCGAACATCAGGATGACCCTGGTGAGCCAATCTCTTTTGTCAGCCCCACCTGCAGAGATTTTACAACTCTGATGTCCCTGTCACTTCACACGTGAAGGGCTTTTCATGCACTGCAAGAAGGATTTCTGAATATTTACGCAGATCTTCTGCAGTAGTCTACAATGGGAAGTGGGCCATCTTCTGCAATTGTCATTGGTAGGATGGCTCTCCGGTCAGAGCTTCTCTGCCAGTTATTGCTTATTTCCTAGTCATTCATAGCTGGGAGAAGTACCTCTCAGATAAATAGCTATTGCTTAGCCCTGACCAGGTACTGAGACTAAAAGGGCTTTCCACCTCATGGGAACTGTCCATGTCTTCCACGTGAACTTCAACCTCTTGAACAAGACATCATGGAGGTCTGTAAATCTCTCAAGAGATCCCCATTAAAATCTCTCAAGGAGGCATCAGATCACAATCTGACACAGAAGATTGTGTTCCTACTTGCCCTGGTATTAGTGAAGAGTCTGAGAGTAATACTGCATTGCATATGCCATTGGCCATACTAAGGGATGCTAGGAGGCCTCTTTTTTGTTTTTTTCCTCAGTTTATAGGGAAAAGCACAAAATCCGGTGATTCAGGAATCCTAGGTTCGAGACCTTCCCTATCACCCTTATGAAAGTAACTAGCATTAGAGGTGATCAGCTGTTTTGTCATGTGATGGTCTTGAGATGCTACCTCAAAAGGACTGTGCCCTGCACTAGACCAAAAACTATTAACAAAGTTCTGGGAAGGTCAAGAGACAGATCTCAAAGAACACCATCTATTTCTGGCTTCAGGAAACGATTAGGTGTTCCTGTGCCTGGGATGATGCTCAAAGAATTGCACTCTCAAGAGTGAAGGCACATGAAGTCGGGAGTGTCTGCTCAACCTTAGCCTTTAGGAAAAATCTGTCTGTGACACAGGCCATGAAGGCCAAAGACTGGAAATGCCAGACAACCTTCATTGCCACTTTCAGGAACACTCCTACAGGTCACTGGATACCTTTTCTCAGAGACTGATGGTAGCCAATAATCAGGTGGTGTAGTATTGCATTTTACCTTTTCTTCCCCTCTCTTGGGATGCAGCAGTAGTGCTGTTACGTTACTGAACTGGATACTGAATGGACAAAGGACTTGTATACATATTCTTTAATCATATAATGCCAATACACTGAACAACATGCTATGGATATAGATTCTTCATTGACTTAGCTACCTATTTTGTTGAAGACCTACCCTAACTCTGTTTACATCCCTAGGCACAGTTGTTAGGGCGTTGATGAGTCACGACTTTCTCATCTCTTAGGACCATAGTTCATCGAGCTCTCCCTGGTCAGTAAACCAAGCCTGCTTTGGTCATAGGAACGTCTCCCTCCTAAGGATGAGTTTTGTATTGAAGGTCGATGGTTTTTTTTATTACTTGTAGCAACAAATCACAAATTTTAAAAGTAATTTGTATTTTCCCCAATCATACAAACCTCGGACCTTTAAGTTCACGCTCTGGTTCAAGGCCTTTGCAAGCATTAGGTCAAAGGCATAGTGGAATTCCCCTTATGAGGTCCTTGTTGTTCAGCCATGAGGCTAAATAGTCTTTTCTTGTTCTACTGGAACCAGCAGGTGAGGGGTATTGACTCTTAAGTCACCACTGGAGGGATTGCTGGTGGAGACACCCGCGAGGTACAAGCTTTCCCAATGATGAGAGATGTCCCAGAAGACGTTGCCAAAGTTAAGCCGGAGGTTCTTGTTATGAAACTATTGTGCTACCTGAAGTATCTGTCTCATAGAGGACAGAATCAACCAGTAGCCTTGATACCTCAGCAGATGAATCTTGTTCTAATGGGCCCAAGAAGAGCTCAGCATGAGTGATGGCATGAACACTTAAATAGCATTAGACAATCCATAGTACAGAGCTTTGAATTAGTACAGTATAGTACTCTCTGAGAACAAAGCGGAGGTCCTTTCTGTAGGACAGTTTATTGGTTTGCTGAAAGTATGTATTCTTTATGTCTGTAGAAAGCATAAGTATTCTCTACCGATGAAAGACCTTGTTTTGGTAGATTGATGACTGATCTCCAGCCCTAAGTTGACTAAACCAGAAAAAACATGATTTTAGAAGCTTGGAGAACAGTCTTGTATGACTTTTGGTGTTATGTGTTTTCATCATCTTACCTCTGCTGCTATGATTTAAGCTCTTGATGATTCCGGATGGTAGGTCTTGAATGTCATTGGTATTTTGGGGAGAGGATGGCTAGAGAGAATGAACAATAGGAGACATCTGTCACACAAGCTTCACCACTCGATTCTCGCCTCAGTGTCACTGCTAATGTTGTTCAACGGCTTGACAGACATTTCCTCCTTGCTGCACCTGTAGGAGGGGAATGTAGACTTCAGTGTCCCCTTCCTCCATTTCTTCCTCTTAACACTATTTCTGGACTGGCCAGGTTAGGGGAAAAGGCAGAGCGTTGTTGATGCCTTCCCTGGAGGAGGAGACTGGAGATGCAAATCTGGCCATGGACTCTGCAGGAGTCTTCATAACCTAGGACTTCATGGGAGGGAGTCTGTTTGGTTTTCTAGGTGTAAGTGCCTTTGAAGAAAAGGGCCTCTTAAAGGTAACTGGTCAATGGATTAAAGTGTACCCCCACTCCGCTTTTCCATTGTGTCATCCGTTTACCTCTGCAGGAACAGGACTGGTGTTTCTAACACTCGTATTTTCCTTAGCACTAATGTCACCTCTTGCCCCACCTGCCTGGCAAAGTGAGATGCAACGGCATCCTTTCTTGTAAAGATCTAGTAGACCAACTAATGCACCAAGAAGGTCACAGATTTGGCACTCTTCTCATGGTATGCCAAATTCTGGGTCTTTGAAGTATGCCACTGCACCTGACCAGAGGTTGATCCAGGAGGTTGTGCGGAGGCTGACGATGGAAGCAACTTCCATGGCAGGAGGCTAAAGGGCTGAGAATGACATGACCTCTTGTTTAAATCTCTCTACTGTAGTCCCTTCTGTCAACATGGGATCTTCTGGATGGCTGGGTAGAGAAGGGTCTGCATCCTCTGGTATGTAGAACAGTCTTTGTTGAAAGTGTTGGAGGTAAGATCGTGTTCGATCTGATAGAGCATGAGAAATTCCTGAGTCCAGAAATGTGGATATTGACGCTATCTAAAGCACTCCGTGCAGTTCCGACCCAGTCAATTTTCTTGTGTGTTACAATCCTTGAGGGGTCCCAAAGTGCCAATCAATGATTGTCCTCTGTCCCTTGATGGAAGTCATGGCATCCTCCCCAAGTACCTCTGCTTCATCCTAGTATACTAGTATACTAGTTCTAAGCCATGTTCTTTAGAACTTCTAATCCTTCCTAAGTCTTGATGAGTGATCACACTTGCTTCAGCTTGGGGTCATGCCAACGGCTTTAGTCTCCTGAGATACCTGGACGATTGGCAGATTCTGTCCTCCCAAAGGTTGTTGCTTCAGGATGGAGAGAGATTTCTATCCTATCATGGCGATCATGGTCATTCATAAAAGTTTATTCTTATGTCTTAGCAGATGATGGAGTACCTGGTTGTGCTACTAGACAAGCCTGCAGTGTGAATCTGGAAGGTAGCATGGCCATTTCTCTGAATAAGAACTTCCAGGTCAACCATGGCAACGCCTTCTTGGACACCTCTCGTCATTGGAGAAGCATATCCCTCACGGGCATTTCCACCAGCAATCGCTTGAGTGGTGTCTGAAACATCACAGGTCAGCAACTGAAAATCTTCCACACCTTTTTCTGTTAGAGCATGACTTACAGGACAATCTGGTCTTTTAGCTGAACGACAAGTTCCGCATCCTCTCATATTTTCTCCTCCTGGAGATGCTACTGTTGAGATGCATCCAAGGAGGAAATGACATAGCCTCAGGAAACTTGTCCGAAGAAGAAAAAAGTATGCACATCAACCTGTTGGAAATTCAAGCAGCACTTCTCGCATTACAAGCTTTCCATTAGTTTGATAAGACATTTGGTAGTGTTGAGCAACAATGCCACAGCAGTGGCCTACATCAACAACCAAGGGGACACTGTTTCAGTCCCTCTGCGAGTTGGGTAAGCAGTCACACACTTGGGCATTCAACAGTGCGGCAGAAGTGTCAATGTTTTTTCGGGGTGAGAGGATTGCACTGTACCAGCAGACATGCTCAGTTGCCTGGGACAAGTTTTAGGATGGTTATGATCCTGTCATCTTCCAGAAACAGACTTTTTGTACTGTGAGGTCACTGTTGATAGACATGTTTGCCACACAACTAAAGTAAAGTTCCTGGTTTTCTGCTCTCCAAATGCATCACCAGTGCTGTCGAACCCTTTCCAACATCTATGGGTCAACCTAGATGTTTACAATTTTCTGCTGTTAAGTCTGATTTGGCAGGTAATTGGTAGTATCAATGACTCAGAATCTTTTAATGACCCTTGCGGCTCCCAAGTGGCCACACTCCGAATGGTTCCTATACCTGCTGAGCCCCTAGTCAAGGTACCAAGAGAACCACCCCAAGGGCCCAACCTAATTTGTCTGTCCTATGTGTAGAGGTACCACAACTGGCATCCCTGTCACTTCACGGGTGGCTACTATCCAGCATCTCCTCAGAGTGAAAGGCATTTTGTGGTGCACTGCATGGGAGATGTCTGAATATCTGTGAAGATTGTGTTTAGCTGTCTATGAGGGGAAGTGGGCTATATTCAGTGTAAGATCCACTTGGCAACTAATAACTGATTATTTAGTGTACTTATGTCTAGAGAAGCTCCTGTCAGTGGTGCAAGTCTTAAAGGCTGAAAACCTTCACCGATTCCTTCTTTTGTGAGTACCCGAAGATCCCGAGTTACTTCTGACAAGGAATCTCTTGTTTAAGATAGTGGTTGTGACATGCATCTAGAATTTTCAAGTTATTTGTATTTTCCCTAACCATACAAACTTGTTAACTTAGTTAAGGTCAAAAGTGGCTGCTCAGTGGACTATCGGGTGGGTGAGCTTAAACACCACCTGACAATAGTTACCACCACCTAGTTATACAAGTTAGCAGCACGAGTTCCAGCTAATAAGCTTAAACACCACGCGACAGTAGCTACCACCACCTAGTTCTAAAAATTAGCAGCATGAGCGCCTGCTAATAAGCTTAAACACCACCTTACTGTAGCTATCACCAGCTAGTTACAAAATTTAGTAGCACAAGTCCCAGCTAATAGTCTTACTTTTATTAAAAGACTCAAGTTTGTACAGTTAGGAAAAATACAGTTTACCTGTACTTCAGAAATTTGATATTTTTCAACCATTTTTCATCTTTATTGAATGACTTGGAGATCAACTTAAGGTTGTGTAACATAGATTTTATTTTTCCATTTGATTTTTTTTAAGAATGAGGCATAAAGTCGATCAGATGGAAAGAGAGGTTGCTGTATTAATGAAACTATTTTACAAAATTGTGTTTTTTGCTCCCCTTACGCTCCGTTATTTGTTTCAGAAATCTGCGTATAATTGAGTTTGCTGGCGGAGTTTCGGATAAAATTATTTGCAATGCACTGTGGAACACTGGTAGCAAGAAAAGTGACAAAATATTAGACTTGGCATTAACTAAGGTAAAACAAGTGCCATTCTATCATGTTTGTTAAAACTTGTGATTAGGCTGAGTATTAATGTGATCTTATGTCATTTAGGGGAATTTATTAAAGTATGATCCTATGAGTATGCAAACCTTTATCTTTAAAATAGGGTTATGTTATCAACATCGCTGGAGTGGCTCATGAATCAATAGCTAGGTTGTTGGTAATGACAGGTGGCGCAAGGGGAAGCCCCGCCTACTTTTGATTTTGGTTGCTCTCTTCATTGTCAATTTTTTTCTTAGGTCTGTTTGATAAGTTTTGTATTATTATTACACATAAGGCAAACCATTGATCTTTATTATTAATATGACTTCATTGAAGCTGGAAACTATTGTTAACCCTTTTACCCCCAGGCTATTTGGAAATTTCCAACCCTTAACCCCCAGGGGGTTATTTTTTTCCCAGCGCATTTTGCAGTATATTTTTTTTTAAATTGCTCTAACAGCCTTAATTTTTGTCCTAGAGAGGTCAGGTTGGTCTCATTCTCTTGGAAAATGCCTGAATTTTCTCAAAAAATTATCAAAAATATGGGAAAAAAAAAAATTTATAGCATTTTTTTGCAAGGACGCACCGGTACGTCCATGGGGGTAAAGGGATGGCTTTTGTGAAACGTACCAGTACATCTTTTGGGGGTAAAAGGGTTAAACTTTTAACAGGATAAACATTGGTTGTGCGTTGAGCGGGAGTTGGGATCTCTTATCCAACAGGTAGAGCAAACCTCTCTCTAACTTCATCCACTGGATAGTACAGATGTACTTTTCAGCTCTTAACTTCATCCACTGGATAGTACAGATGTACTTTTCAGCTCTTAACTTCATCCACTGGATAGTACAGATGTACTTTTCAGCTCTTAACTTCATCCACTGGATAGTACAGATGTACTTTTCAGCTCTTAACTTCATCCACTGGATAGTACAGATGTACTTTTCAGCTCTTAACTTCATCCACTGGATAGTACAGATGTACTTTTCAGCTCTTAACTTCATCCACTGGATAGTACAGATGTACTTTTCAGCTCTTAACTTCATCCACTGGATAGTACAGATGTACTTTTCAGCTCTTAACTTCATCCACTGGATAGTACAGATGTACTTTTCAGCTCTTAACTTCATCCACTGGATAGTACAGATGTACTTTTCAGCTCTTAACTTCATCCACTGGATAGTACAGATGTACTTTTCAGCTCTTAACTTCATCCACTGGATAGTACAGATGTACTTTTCAGCTCTAACTTCATCCACTGGATAGTACAGATGTACTTTTCAGCGTCCTCATCTGGTTGTTTTAATCTTTTAATTTTCTTTCAAATTGAATAAATGCTCTTACAGACAGTCATGTATGAGGAATAATAATGAAAGAAGCCAAGTATTAGATAACTCTATGACAACTTTCTGTAGTTACTGCCATTATCCCACATACTTTTTCCTTCCAGGCGGCATGTCTGTTGCTGCTCAATCTATCGTGTGTGTATTTGCAATGACATTAACGTGAATCTAAGGAAGTTGGTTTTCCGTAGACATCACCGGTGCTCCTATTGGCGTAAGAATAGTTCTACTGCTGCTTGGTGTGAAAGGGAAGGGCACCACTTTTCTTCTTTTCTTCAGCGTCTGCCAATTCTTGAAGTTACTAAGGTCGAATCACCTGGTTGTACTGTTGTGGTCTCTTTCCTAGAGAGTGTTGTCATTGGCCTGCACGACTCATGAGGGCCAAACTTCAAGTTTTTCCTTCTCCCCCTCGTCATCTTAGTCTTTGCTTTAACTTCATGGAGGGGAACTTCGCTGAAACTTCTAGGAAAGGAACAGGTAGAAGTCATTTTTGTAGAAGTCTAGAATATCAATAGATAGAATAGAGAGAGTGCGTGCGATACTTAGAACTCCCTTTTTATAGTGTCGAAAGTAGTCCCATAGCGGGAAGAAACATTGGCGCGCGTAACAGTAGGGAGATGGTCTTGAATACTTTGTATGGATGTTCACACACACTTTACCTTTGCCCGGTCTTGGGCTGGGAGTCTTGATGGTCGAGAATTGTCCCAAAGTGTGAAGAAATATTGGCATTCTTTCATATCGGGGTATGAGATCTCGGGACCCCCTATTGCAGAGAAAGCCTCCTTAATCTCCCCATTCAGGAACCTTCCTAGCTAAGCAGTCCACCAACCGGAGCTTCCTGTGTTATACCTACTGCCCCAGTAGGCGTCAAAATCCCTCAGGAATTGGTCAAAATTCTGGCCAGTTTCTAGTTGGAAGATCCCAGGCTTGGGGCTCTTTCTAGAATCGAGGGCCTTGAGCAGGTCTGACAGATGGTGGTCTTACTGGAGGGACTTGTCGTTGTTGATTGATATACAGTGAGCCCTCGCTACTTCGCGGTTCGACCATCGCGGATTCACCACTTCGCGGATTTTTTTCATAACCCATGTATATACATATATCGCGGATTTTCCGGAAATTTCTAAAATACCGCGATGTGACCGATGGTGCGAGATTGGAGAAAGTAAGGAAAATTGAATCATGATTGATTTTCAATATAAATGAAACTTTGAGGAGCAACAAAGATATCATTTGTTAGAGAGATAGAGAGAGGTAAGGAATGGGAGGTAGTGAAAAGTAGCCCACAGAGAGAGAGAGAGAGAGAGGTAGAGAGAGAGAGAGAGAGAGAGGTAGGTAGAGAGAGAGAGAGAGAGAGAGAGAGAGAGAGAGAGAGAGAGAGAGGGAGGTTTAAATGTAATAAACAAAAAAATTGATAGGTTATAACACATTGGTGCTTATGTAATATCAA
Source organism: Palaemon carinicauda (assembly GCF_036898095.1). Classification (NCBI taxonomy): domain Eukaryota; kingdom Metazoa; phylum Arthropoda; class Malacostraca; order Decapoda; family Palaemonidae; genus Palaemon; species Palaemon carinicauda. The sequence continues at coordinate 148,064,694 of NC_090736.1, read as the reverse complement.
CTGTATACTGTAGACGGTTTGAATAAGTTAAGAAATTGTATAAACGATACTTTGTTAGTGTATTCGTACACTCTCGAGCTGCAGCTAGATGTCAGCTGATCTAATCACAGCCAAAAGTAAAACAAAAAGAAGTCAACAATAATCGATTTTTAAAACACACCCGAAACTTAAAAACAAAAGTACATGCTTTCTTAATGTACAATTAACTATTTAAAGAGTAGCAATTTTCTAGAATAAGATGATGTTTCCCAAAAAATAGTGGTTTGCTGATGTAATCGGATGCCGTATTTTTAGCTATGATTGAAATGGATGTAGACTCGGCATAATTTTTTCGTTTCGTATTTAATTGACACTAAGAAAACTAATTTTAGTTTCTTCATCTAAATGTAAGTATTGTATAACACGAGAGAGAGAGAGAGAGAGAGAGAGAGAGAGAGAGAGAGAGAGAGAGAGAGAGAGAGAGAGAGAGAGAGAGAGAGAGAGAGAATGAATCAGCTGTTGTAATCAAATGGCGTGTTTTTGTTTCGTGAGAATTTCATCGCCACGACTATAACAACAACATACTGTAGTGAACTTTACAGTATTATACAGACTACTGTAATATGATAAAGTAAAATATTTGTAATCTATTTTATATGAAATGGGGCTTTTTGTTTTTGTTTAAAATTTACATTTACGTATGTAAAACAACTCTCTCCCTCTCTCTCTCTCTCTCTCTCTCTCTCTCTCTCTCTCTCTCTCTCTCTCTCTCTCTCTCTCTCTCTCTCTCTCTCTTAAATTGTTTTCCTGCTTTGCTACGTATGTATGATTTTATATAGATACGGTAAATAATATTTGTAATAACATATTTTATAAAAGCTTTTACTGTAATATCATTATTTATCACTTTCATCATGCGTGTTAAATGCCTTCGTTTGTTTACTGAGCGTACTTTATGACGCTGTCGTTTCAGGCGGCGTCATAAAGAAAAACATTTCATTTGGAAGTCCTAAGAAAAATTAAGTAAAACATTGGTAATAACAAAATCAACATACTGTACTGAATAATGAATATAATCGATGCAAAAACTAACCTATACACAGATGTGTAAATGCGTTTGTCTCTTCATTATGATCAGAGATAAACGTAAACAAAACATTGGTTGCCATTTTTTATCGTGCTTTTTGGCGTATTTAGGAAACGCATGATATAAAGTTGCCTTTAATATTTGTGCCTGTTTTAGTTTAGGGTACTGTAGTACATGCATTAAGTGTTCTCTACATTAAAGGGTAGTTTGTTAACAGTACTACGTACAAGGGAAGGTTTTAAAAGTCTGAATATACATGTTAAATAAATAGGTAAATATGGTGTCACTACTTCGCGGATTTTCACCTATCGCGGTCGGGTCTGGAACCTATCTACCGCGATAAACGAGGGTTCACTTTTGTGTCAGCTGAGCTGACACTGGAACAGGAGCTGGAACTGTCACCAGAAGTCTCACTGCCAGAAGCTTCGCCAGTTGACTCCTGGACAAGGTCAATGTTTCGGGTACAGTATAGCTGGTCTGGCCATGTCCTTGGCCTGGCATCTACTCTTTGGGATGGCCACTGTCTTGCCAAGAACTGCCTCAGCTGCAGCTGCTGGAGCCTTTTCCAGTCTGCCGGACATTGCTTGGTCACCCAAGAACTGCTCCTCTAGTCCACTGGCCGAAGTCCCTGGTGGACTAGAAGGGTTGGTTGCCAGAACAGGCAAGGAGGCAAGAGGCCCACACTAAGCAGGACACTCCCAGAAACCTGGTACAGGTGGGAGTACCGGTGAGAACCCCGGAGGGGGCTGAAAACTTCCAATCACTTCCAGTTACAGGAGTGGCCAAACCATTAATGTTTGGCCTTGCCGGAGAGATAATAAGGGCACTGTTGGTCACTGTGGCAGTAACACAAGTGGCAACATGGCAGGTTGGCGACGGCTCAACCCTCTTTAGCGCCGCCACCGGGAGTGTCAGGGACCTCACCTGAGTCGCCAGGTCACTAGCAATCAAGACGAGGCCCTCCGTATCCCGAATAAGGCTCCTCTTAGCTTTTCGACCCTTGGTCGATGACGATGCATTTCCTAAAGGGCTGGGCACCAAAAATTATGTTGTGGTTTGCGGACTGTGGCCAGATATAGCACACAGACTGCCTAGTGTCTGAATGCCAACCACACCCCAACATTCACTACACAAAAAGATAAAACGTTGGAATACCCAGAAATTGGGCAAAAGGTAAACGTTCAAGAGAACTGGGCACTGGGCACCACCCCTCGATTTTCTTATACTGGGCAAGGGGACCCAACTAGAACCTCAAATTTCCTTATTATCTTTTCTTGCCTTGAGCTTGCTGAATAAACAGGTAGTATGACCGTTGCTTTAATTCTATGGAAAGTCAGCCATCTATAATAAATAGCTCTTTCTTCTTTAGGTAAGATGACTGAGGGAACAAGGATCTCGGTATTCAGGTGACAGCTCTTCCTTATACTACAGTTCAGATGTTATAAATCTACTTGAACTTTAAAAGCCCTACCGGGTGTAGGGATCTGTTGCCAGCCACCTGTTAAGAATAAAAAGAAAGGAATTTTGAGTGATAATGGACATGACCTAACTAAATTCCTAAAACAATAATCAATAGTAAAATATACAATTACAAATAAAACAATTTGAAGATTTTGTAGTTTTTCTAGACAGTCTATCTTTTACAGCAGGATAGGTGAGAAACGAGACTGCGAGTCCAGAGAAACTGGTGAAGGTCGGGAACCAGGAGAACCATGAAGAGAAGGATCCTCCTAAGACGAGTGTTGCGATGACGAAGCGGAAGAGCCAAAAAGACATCTCATCCCCGAAGGTGAAGGAACATGTCTGAGGTGGAGAGGAGGGCGAGCTCAGCAAGGGCGGTGACCACGATGACGAGCCCCAGCAGGGGCAGGATCAGCAATCTGATTGGCAGCAGGGCTCCGAAGAGGAGTCTCTATGAGTGGTGTCTCTTGCGAACGAGAGAGGTGATCTCTCGCAAGAGAGACATACCTTAGACTTTACTCTGCCCCCAGAGGATGGTCGGCGAGGGGGGAAGCGCAGTCCTCAGCAGCGGCGGAAGGAGCAGAGGAAGAGGCAGGAACAGAGTCTGCCGTCAGGGCAGCAGACGAATTCTCTGACACCACCAGGTCGATAAGGACCAAAGGAACGCTGCAACTCTACACCTCGCTGAAGTAACTGCAGCAAAACCTCCTTGGAAGGTGGACCGGGCAATCCCAGGGACGGCCACACTTGCAGAAGAGGAGAAAGAGACAAGGATTCCCTCGGGGGAGTGGCGGGGCTGCTTCGCTAGGGGAAGCAACACTGTCTCTCGAGGACCGAGACTGTCCAGGGTTAAAGGGCTGCGCTACTACTTGATGGTTCCCTGGAGGAAACTGTTCGAATAGAAGCTTTGGAGGAAGATTGGAAAACAGCTGAAGAAGTTTTAGGCTGCATCTGCTTCGAAGAAACCTTCGAAGGAAAAGAATCCCTTATAGACTTTTTCTTTTGCCGTCGCCCAAACCTTTCCCACTGGGAGCAGACCACTCCCGACACTCATTACATTTGTTACTCTCATCACACCGCAGCTCCCTGCAAGCCAGACACAAACGGTGGGATCAGTATCCTTGGCGGACATAAATGTACCGCAGGAGTTGCCCTCATGACCAGGGCAGGTATGCATGGCCGCAGGAAGGCACAAACACACAGACTAGAAGAAAAAGCAAAAAAGAATTATTAATGGCAGTCCAAAAGGTGAAGGGAAGAGTGGTAACAACTGTTCTCCATCTGAGGCAAAAGCAAAATTAAGTACAATCACAGGTGTGTCAGTGAGAGGGGCAGGTACTACCTCCCCCCCACTAACTAGTGGTTAACCCTCACTACTTTTTAATGGCTCGTCCTTTCAGCTTCGCCGAAAGTAATATCCCTATAAATAGCATTGATTTGTATTCCAGTTGTGGAACAAATTTGATTTTTGTATGATATGCAATTGACATACGGTGCTTGCTGTACATGGGGACCTATATTTTGAAATGGTGATATTCTACATCAGTGGCTATAGTTTGTTTTACCATTAATTTTAGTTATAGTATAATATTTTTCTTAATATGTTACACAAGTTTAGTGTTTTTAGGTAGTGTAAATTTTCCCAGTTGTTATATTTATGGAGCTTGACATTTATAGATAGAAATTTATCTTTTTTAAATTGTATTTTGGATGTGACAGTGACCCAAATGATGGTACAAACTTTACATTATTCCAATTTACAACCACATCTGTTGAAATGATGGAAAAAAGGAGAGAATACAATTGTATAAGTATCTTATGGGAAGGAGTTATTTTGATATTGTTAGAATGCCACCATCCCACAATTTGTGGTAATGTTGTGGTCAGAACTAAGAATTCCTGGTTAGATTCACTGAAATAAATGCAATTTTCATAATCATTACATATTTCAATATTTGCTAACCGTACTTCCTTCCCAATTATAGTGTTTTTTTTATTAATTTTCAACACAAACAAATCAATAATGAATGCTAACAGTAATGAAGCAGGTTTGCCAAGTTTCTTACTTCTATTGCCTTATGCCTCACAAATACTGGCATTTTCTGCGTCAGATTCTGGTATTAGATGTCATAGGGAACGTTATTATAGAATAATAGGAGCAGGCTTTATTTTTCTTTAATTATATATTACATTTATAAAGCTACACACCAAATGGGTAAGCTCTATTGAATTTTGCGTAGGCATTGAAATAATGTATAATACTGGGATTGATTTTGGTAAAATAAGAGATTGTAATTTCCTATGAGAACTTTATTGTTTGTTGTCATCAATGGTGAGTTAAGGGCCAGTTTGCTATTTTTTATTTAATATCTATCCAAGCATATTACAAATCTGAAAGTTCAGTCATCTCAATATAGTATAGAAATGTAAAAAAAAAAGTTAAACATTCCCATTCTGATAAATTATTGATATTTTTTCCTTTATTCACAGGATCATAAATCTTGGAATTTGGCCTTGCCTCATCTACAAGTTTTGAAAAACAATATATTTAGACACGAAACTATAAATTCTACGATGAGAATAACTCTGGGTGCAGCTGCCTTTGCTATCCAACCTAAGATGGAAGAAGTGGAATGCCGTCTCGAGTGGGGTACTTACGAAGCTATTGTGCATTTGCTCGACATGGAGGCAAAGCACAAGGTTAGTAAGTTTACGGTTCAGGTAACTTAACATGGAAGAGATTTCTGTATACATAAGTGTATTTGGCGTATTTCTCACTCTTAAGGTAGGCATCTACTTGTCTGCAAGTTGACATGCTTTACTAAATCTATTTGTAACATTATTAAAATTTGACACTTTACACACAAAATTTATTTCAAATTTTCTCAAGTAAAACGGACGCATATGAGATTACTGCTTACAAATCCCCTTGCAGAGCTACTGTTAATAATACTAAAAGTATTCTCTTAGCAACACCTTAGCACTCAGTTGGATTGCTTTTTGCACTTTACATTACATCACTTTGTGTCTCTCCATTATTTTATCCTACCTCTCCCAGGTAATTTTGCTCCAATTTTCACATCCGAGTAAAGAACGAATTCTTTGTAGTAGCTATGGAATTAGAGAGATTGGAATTTGTAGTCTTGTAGTATGAATTCATGATAGTAAGCATTCCATCTAAAGGTAACTTTTACATCTTATTGCCTCTCATTCCATTCTCATCCCATTTTCAAAGCATTGCCCTTTTAAATCTTGTTTTATTGTGGTAGCCTTTTGGAAACGTCCCTGTCTGGCGATCTGCTAGACTGTGGTTAGAAATCCTCTCAAGGTCGATGGTTTTTTGTAGTATCTGGAACTTCCGTCTTTGGGCGGTAAGGATGGGGATTTTAGGGGAGCCTAGAGGTATAGTACAGTGGTAACGTGCTAGCCTAGTATTAGCATGGCAGCAGATCGATCCCAGCCCGGAACCATGAGTTTAAGCTGTTTACTGGGAAGGCTACTGCTGTGGTTGGGCATGCCTGGCTGATGTTCTAGTGAGCATCTATTCTGATGAAACTGGAACTGAAACCAGACACCTTTACTGTTACCTTTACCTGATGAGTCATCAGCAATCTTTGCCTGGCTCTCTGTGGTCCTAACTTGGATGGAGAGGGTCTTGGGTACTGATGTAT
>NC_090736.1:147828496-148050996 GCF_036898095.1 Palaemon carinicauda | reverse complement strand
ACATCGAGAAATTTAAACCGTATCCCAAGGCACACTTCACATTTTTATCTAGAACTTTATTTGACAAATTAACCACACATTCTGGATTAACGTTTGTAGTCCACGGGCTACTTTCTATCAGTGCATTGAGTTTCGCGTCATGCTTTTGTTTGAGTTTTCTACACACTTTTTCGTTCATTTCTCCATAGCAGAAACCTCGAACTGAGTCTTTCCAATCCGTTGGTATTGAGGCTTCAAAATGTCTCCTTTTTCTTGTTAGGTCTTCAAACGCTCTTCGGTTTTTAATTTTCATTGAGTTTATATGCTTTTCTAATATACTTCTCTGTATATCACCAAATGGTTGATCTTCTATTTCCAATAGGGATTTCCTTATCATGCATTTCGGAATGACTTGTTCCTCCCAGCATTCACGAAGAAACCGCAGGTGTTCTTTAGTAGTATGGGCGCGTGTGAGGGCGCCTGTAAATTCTCTAATAATATATACCAAGATGGGGAAAGTCGTACAGAAAGTCTGGAAGGAGTACGTGGTATCCATTTATATATATATATATATATATATATATATATATATATATATATATATATATATATATACAGTATATATATATATATATATATATATATATATATATATATATATATATATATATATATATATATATATATATATATATATATACAGTCAGCGCGGATCGCTGTGTCCGGGTAGTGGGCCGGACACAGCGTTCCGCGCAAATCAGAGGCAGGGGGTTTATCGGGGAAAAAATCGACTGGGACAAATTGACTAATTGGCATCGTTTTATACAAGTTGGCATCTACATATCTGCGTAGGTGGAAGCTAGCCAGTGTGTTTCCTGTAGTCGTGGAGTGAGGTTGTGTCAGGTTGAGAGGGCCGAGTTGCAATCGTTCTTTTGTGAGTTCGCGTGGCATTTTTGTGTATCAAACCCCCCCCCTGATGTCTAGACCCCGTACAAGTCACAATGACATTGTTAGAGGGATAACCTGTCATAATTTAGGTCTGCAAACGAAGGAAATAGTGAAGAATACTGGCGTGAACAAGAGGACAGTGAGGCGCTTGGTGGCGAAGTACAAGGCAGGAGGTAGCGCCGAGATCCCTTCTCACTCCCAGGCTGGTTCCCCTCCCCGGAAGATTCCTGATCGTACTTTAGTTATATTAAAGCGAAGCCTAGAAGAAAATCCAACATTAACGGCTAAGCAACTGAAAGAACAGAACCCTAAATTGTTGAGCGACGTCAGTGTTCGTACGATTCAGGAAAACCTGTCGAAGCGCCTCGACTTCGAGAAAGTGATCGCGCGAAAGAAGCCCGCTTTAACTTTGAAACAAAGGCAGAGGAGGGTTGCTTTTGCCAAGACATACAAGGATTGGACCTTGGAGCAGTGGCGTAGTGTCTTGTGGAGTGACGAAGCGACCTTTTGTGTGAGTGAGACGACCAGGAAAAAAGTGTGGCGGCGAAAGAGGTCAGATCCTCTTAAGCCTAATCTCACGGCCAAGACAGTTAAGCACCCAGCATCGCTTATAGTCTGGGGTTCGTTTGCCTACGGTGGTGCCCCAAGCCTTGTTGTTTTGCCTAAAGGCATAACGGTTAATGCTGACCGCTATTTGAACATTTTAAAAGACAATTTAGCGGATTGTTTTGCGGCTACAGGAGCTGAGATTTTTCAGCAGGACGGTGCCCCTTGCCATACGGCTAAAAAAGTGACAAAGTGGCTGGAAAATAGCGAAGTGAACTATATTCCTGATTGGCCAGGTCCAAGTCCTGATATTTCGCCCATTGTGAACCTTTGGGCGATAGTTAAAGCCCGCCTTCGTAAAGAAGTGACGACCAACGTGACACTTCTCGAGGCGGCGCTCCATAAGGTGTGGGCGGAAATACCTGCCGAAATACTACAAAACCTCGCCAATAGTGTTCCTCAACGACTTTTGGAGGTCAAAAAGAGGAAAGGCTACCCTATAGACAAGTAGCAGGGATATTGATGAGTGTTCAATTAAATTTTTATTGATTAATATTGTGTATTAGTGTAGATATGGGGGGGACCAAAATGAATGCACGGTGGATGCTGCCCGGACAGACCGACCCGCGCTGACTGTATATATATATATATATATATATATATATATATATATATATATATATATATATATATATATATATATACTGCATATATTGTATGTATTTCCTTCCAGACTCTGATAGTTGATTGTGCTAATCCTTCATGATAAATACATAGTATGTTTGGGATTTAGCTTTTCCATATATGCTTTCCTGTTCACTTTTCAAATTGTATGCTGATGTACTTCGTGTATATATATATATATATATATATATATATATATATATATATATATATATATATATATATATATATATATATATATATATATATATATATATATATATATAATATACGAAGTACTACATCAACATACAATTTAAAAAAGTGAACAGGAAAGCATATATAGAAAAGCTAAATCCCAAACATACTATGTATTTATCATGAAGGATTAGCACAATCAACTATCAGAGTCTGGAAGGAAATACATACATACATACATTTCCATTTTCAGAAAGCTATTAAATTTTGTTCATCCTCCAAGGCTCTGTCATAGAATCATCATCCTCAAGCTTATCTTCATTATTAGCTATTTTTGAGTACAAACTGGGTGCTGAAAATCTCATTTTATTTAAAGTCTGCAATAGCAGTCATTTCTTGTAGCATAATCAGTTTCATTTGATACACAGCATATTTTTCATCATCACCTAATGCCCACAGCATCCACACGGCCACTATCCATGTAACCTTTTATCTGGTCATCATACATTCTTACTATTAGCTAGATTTTACACTCTTTTCTAAACATTCTCAAGACTTCTTTCCTCATTTTTTCTCTTCCATCTCAAAACTTTGAAGACTTTTTTTTTTCTTTTTTTTTTTCACATTATCTGCATTCCTTTGTATTTCCTTCCAGACTCTGATAGTTGGTTGTGCCAATCCTTCATGATAAATACATAGTATGTTTGGGATTTAGCTTTTCCATATATGATTTCCTATTCACTTTTCAAAGGGTAAAGTATGTTGATGTAGTACTTCGTCAGCACGAGAGCTAGAGGCAGTTTTGTCTCGGAAGATGATTATCATCAGTTGGTCTATCCTTCAACCATTTCAGGTTATCTTCCTGGCTTGGTCCACCTCTTAGATACTCTGGAAGTAAGGAGTTGTCTACTAAAGTAAGAGTTGAGACCCCCCCTCGTAAGGAGGAGGGGTGCCTGCATGGACAAAAAAACCATAGACTGGGCTGGGCGCTTTTGTCAACGTCCTTGCACTCATTTGTGAGTACATAGAGGCAACCGTTTCATCTGTAAATGGGGCTAAGTTATGCATTGAATGGTAATTATGTACCTCTTAATGATCTAAGACTGTCTTTGTGTTGTCCTGGTTGTAGCTTGGTCATGGAGCTTTGGACAGTGTTAATTCCAGACTCTCTGGATAAACTAATATTCTCGACTCTAGCCGATTGAGCAAGATTCTGCTTTCCGCTCTGTCTACAATGAAGATTCTACATGCTAGAAGGTGCCAGCCTGTTTCTTCTACTTCTCGGTTCAACAGTGACCACTTTGATGGCAGAAACTCTTATGGAGAGACTAAGAGTATGAGGGCACCTCATTCTCAGCCCTTGAGTCTACTACCATGAAATCCACTTCCAATGCCCAGCTCTTCATGATACCAGGTTAGTCCTTTTCCATCTCTTCTCTTGAGAAGGTTTCCTTAGGAAATGATAATGCTTTGCTTGTCTTGTTAGGGTTCTTTAGTACTATCTTACGAGGACTGTGCTTCAAGCCTGAGCACCAGCAGGATTGAAAGAAAGATGTCCATGAACACATAATTGTTCTGGCTTTGTGAGACCAACAGATTTGCCTATCCTCTTACTGGCGAGGTGCTTGAAGGTCTATCTTGGGCAAGGGCTCACAAAGTATGGGTACGGACAATTCGTCGCCCACAGTTTGCTACCAACGGTTAGCCACCAAAGACAGTATGCCCCCAATTATTTGCCGCTACAGATAACTCTTGTTACTAATGGATGTTACTACTAATAGCCCATTCTTTGAAAATGACAAAACTATTACTATTTGCCATCAGAATATTGTTATTACTAATAGATGCTATTACTAGTAACCTATTCCTTGAAAATTGTTAATTTTAGTTTTAAGAAAAAAGGTTTTTAATTGCCAGTATTACCAAATCAACATTTTTAGGTTTTAGAATAAACTTCTGTACCCTTTCATATTTTATAATGGCTGCTAGTGTTCACTTCATTATATTAAGCAAAAGAGGAAGAGAGAAGTTCACATGGATTTATATATGTATATGATAAATGTTCAAAGATTGACAGACCAGATAAATTTTGGAGATGTGAACAAAGAGGCTGCTGGAATGGAAGAATCCATACAAAAAATAATAATGAAAGAAGTAAAGACTCATTCGCATGAGGGTGATGCTGTGGTTGTAGAGGTAGCCAAAATTAAAACCTCTTCAATACGCTGAGCGGAAAATTCCATGGAACCACCAAGTTTTGTAATAGATTAAGGTATTTCTGATGTATCTCATTAGTGCAAGCATCCATACCTGGTACAAGTAGCATGAAGAGGTCAATAAGACGAAAAAAAAATGAGGTCAAGGCCGCTCCACCTTGTCCAACAGACCTTGAGTATTTATTTATTTCAAATAGATACAAATGTGTGAGCTTATGGGTGGGAGGGAAGAGAACTTTTATTTAATAGATAGAGGACCAGGACGCGGGAGAATTTTCATCTTTGACTGAGAGTCTTGGTTGCAGCATCCTTTATCTCCCAGTTGGTTTATGGATGGAACTTTTAATATAGTACCACAATTGTTTCATCAAGTATTCTGTATTTTAGCTGAAAAAGCATGGTGGAGTGCATCCTATTTGTTCTGCACTTCTGCCAAATAAGGAGCGTGCTACGTATGAGAAAATGCTTGAAATACATTACTGTATTATGTCTTTAGTGACCAAATTAAATCCCCATTATATTCATTGTGATTTGAACAAGCAATGATCAATGCAGTAAGAGAATGTTTCCCAGAAGTTACAGTCAAAGGATGCTTCTTTCATGTAGTGCAGAGAATGCGGAGACATCTAACGTCAAATGGGCTTTGAAGACTATACAATACCGATCTTGAATTTGTGATATATGCAAAAATGGTAACGGCTCTGTCCTTTATATCACACGCTGACCTTGATTCTAATATTGAAGCCTTGGCAAATTATTTGCCCTCAGAACTAGTAACTATACTTACGATTTATGGAATGTTATGAAGCAATGAACGATGAAGATTGAACAAATAACCATGTAGAAGACTGTCACAGAAAACTTTCTTACAAACTAGGAAGCTATCATCCAACACTAGAAGTTTACTGAAATGCTGAAAAAAGTACAAAAAGGTAGAGATATGTATGTGGAGCATCTAATCGTAGGGCATGAACCTGCCTCTCAGGTTAGAAAAGTACTAAGATATGGATAAAAGAATAAGAAAATTGTTTATGAATATGATAATGAGGTAAGTTGTATTGAATATTTACTGAGCATAGCACATCATTTTCAAATGTCATAAAATTATAATGTTTTTGAAATTTTTATTTTTGCATGGCTTTTATCATTTTAGACAGATTTGATTCCTTGAATAGAGGTTTTATTCTTTTCTCATGATTTTTGTTTCCATCCTGAATTGAAAATTATCATTTGGTGGTGAACTGTCGACCAATTGTTGGCATCGAATTGCTGGTGTTCAATTGTCGGCTGCTACTTGACCTATACCCCATGAAGTCTGTTGCTAGCATTCAGGCAAAAACGCTCTGTGAATCTTTCTTAAATGCCGGAGTCTGGAAACAGAAAATCTTTACCTCCCACTACTTGCAGGAGTATACTCAAAATTCCATGTACTCTGTATACCTTTATCCTTGGTCTTGTAGTGGCTGCTCAACTGGATGAATAGCCAGCCTAATTCCCTAACTGATAAGAAACATCTATTCTAAGATAGTGATTTTGACATATGCCTACAATGATAGGCAAAAGGACTGACTTGCTCTTCTTTCTTCCCCCTCTCAGGGGGTGTTGCTGTCAAGACAGTTATGAACTAGGTCTGTTATCAGATGCAGATAACAGGGTACCTTTCTTTTTGGACAAGATTTAAGGATCTGCAACATAAAGCGAGTTAAAGTGAATATGATACCATGTGCCCACCAATGGAAAAGACTATAACAGTTAAAGACCAATCTTGGTTTGATGGAGAAACTTTAGTGAAAAAGAGGGAAAAAGACGTAAAGAAAGAAAGTGGAATCAATTAAAAACTGAAAGTACATGGGTAGAATACAAAACTGCTACGTGTGAATATAACTACCTACTAAGAAGGAAAAAAGTGAATACTGTACTATAAAAGGAAGATCCGCAAAGCAGCAACAGACATGAATAAGTTATATCATCTCCTAAATGGTGTAATGGGAAATTTAAACGAAAATAAGGTACCTAATGGATACAGTGACCAGGAACTAGCAAATAATTTTCTTGTATTCTTTAAAAACAAAATTGAAAATATAACCAGGTCATTTTTAAATAACCAACATCAGATTAATGATACACTTTACACACAGACAAAATTAATTAGATTTAACAACATAACACAAGATGACATCACCAGGATTATCAAGAGAGCAAAGAAAACAAACTGCGCGATCGATCCTATGCCAATATCTGAAGTAATTGGAGAGAGAAACTTTTCTAGTCTAGCCAAAATAGGCCTAATGAGAACAGCAAATGCAAGCATTGATGAATGTGAGTTTCCCAAATCTGAGAAAATAGCTGTAATCATACCAGTTCTGAAAAATGCTCTGGACTACAGGAATTAAGCTCATATAGACCTATTTTGAAACTATCCTTTGTTTCAAAAGTGCTTGAATACGTAATTCTTGAACAACTAGTCAGTCACTTAGAAGTAATGGAAGCTTTACCTGACAACCAATCTCTATGGAGACAGCCATCTGCTCTGTTGTAAATGATATGCTGGAAATGATAGATGAAAATAAATGTATTTTAATATTACTCGATCTCAGTGTGGCTTTTGATACAGTTGTGCATGAACTGCTACTAAATGATCTACAGTGCATCGACGTTGAAGATCAAGCTTTCAAATACCTAAAAGACTACTTAGTTGGTAGAAATTACTGTGTACAAATTGGAAACTCTTATTCATCATATGAACCATTAAGCAGAGGGGTACCCCAGGGGAGTGTACTTGGCCCAATCTTATTCTGCATCTATACTATGGGTATATCGAAAATACTACAAAGGCATGGCGTGAAGCTCAAACTATTTGCGGATGACACACAATTTTACTTCTCCATAAATGATATCAATGACACTACTGACACTCTAAACCAGATCCTTGTTAGTGTTAGAAAATGGATGATAATTAAACAACTAAAATTAAATGAGAGCAAAACTGCTTTCATGGTGGTGGGTAAGAGGAACAGCGTGAGAAGCTTGAGTGATTCTCAAATGAACATAAATAATGACTCGGTGTTGATATCTAGTAAAGTTCATGATCTAGGTGTATTTCTTGACCGTATCCTGTCTCTCAATGCCCAAATAAATAATGTAGCAAAAACTGCTGGTTGTCATCTAAGAAATATTGCTTTTTTAAAAAAGTACCTGGATGAAAATTCTGTAAAGAAACTGGTGATAAACTGTGTTATTTCCAGGATTGACTACTGCAACTCCATCTATTACAATTTACCACAAGTACAACATAAGAAATTACAAAACGTAATAAACAGAGGAGCAAGACTGATAAAAGGTGTCCCACCTAGAGAAAGGATCACCCCTATACTAATTCATTGTTACTGGCTGGAATTGAATTTAAAATATGTACAGTAACCCACCAAGTTATCAGAACTGATTATCCAAAATACGTAAGAGAATTGCTACATATTGCGCATCCAACAAATCGTGTCGACACCAGAATAGGTACAGATGGTTTCAAACTATTGGAACCTAGATATATGTCTACTGAAGGCTTCAGAGCCTTTAAATATGCGACCCCGAGACTATACAATAAGCTCACACGAGACATTCGAATGATTGAAGACATTAAGGCTTTCAAGAGGAAACTGAAGACTTTCTTATTCCTTGAGTCTTATGACAATGACAATTCAACAGTAAATGAGCTGTACTCGATATGAAACGTTGAATACTCTGAACGAACAAGATATAACGACAGTGGAGGGCCTGTAGAGAGTGGGGTTTCCCTACTGTATGGGACCGGAAAAGCAGCCGTCAAAGTGAAAGTGAAGTGAAGATATAGGGTCTCCTGTGTTTAAGTACCATTTATTCTTGCCAAAAGCATAACCTAACACATTTGGCATCCCTATATACAGGACAATAGGAGATTGAGAAATTTATACATTTACTCCTTTACAGGACCAGGTGCTCTGACAGTTTCCAGGAAAGTCAATCCAGCCAGAATTTGGTTCTTAGGGACTTTTCCCTTGTAAGGGCAGGTTTCATATTAACCCTTTTACCAACCAGGCTATTTGGAAATTTCCAACCCTTAACGCCCAGGGGGTTATTTTTTTCCTAGCACAATTTGCAGTATATTTTTTTATTAATTGCTCTAATAGCCTTCATTTTTGTCATAGAGAGGTCAGGTTGGTCTCATTCTCTTGGAAAATGCCTGAATTTTCTCAAAAAATTATCAAAAATATGAAAAAAGAATTTTTTATAGCATTTTTTTGCAAGGACGTACCGGTACGTCCATGGGGGTGAAGGGATGGCTTTTGTGAAACGTACCAGTACGTCCTTTGTGGGTAAAAGGGTTAAAGGACGATGGTTTGTATTACTGTAGAAACAAATTTTTAACTAAAAATGTAATTTTGTGGTTTTAACTATACATAGTCCTTTAAGTTACATTTCATGCCTCAACCATCCAGCAAGTCACAGGCCTAAAGGTCAAGAGTTCTTGTCTTTCTAACTGATGGTTGGGCCTATGTTTTCAGCTACCTATCAGTAATAATTCTGTAAGTAAATCGTTAAATTTTTTATTGCCGTTTCAGCTGCTAAAGTTGTACTCTTATCAAAGGACTCGGGTTTGCATACTTAGGAAAATTGCAAATTGCTTTTAAAAAAATTTAATGAAAGTATAACTTGTATCATCAAAAACTCTTCAGTCATATAGTGACTTGAAACACAATTTAGGTGGAAGGTAAGGAAATTTGGTACAGTATTGCAGACTTTTATAATAGACTAATGAATCAAGTCTAGTAGAATTTGGTCTCTTTGTGGTTTTTTTCTTTTCTCTTAATCTGGTTGCCAAAGCCAGATATTCAGCAGTCAAGATTACACCATTTCCTGAGATTCATGCCAGCCTTGATACTGGTTGATTCAGGTGACCTATTTAGCGTAGTAGTGTTATCCTTCACTACTTGACGAGATAGATATCAAAGAGATACAGCGCTCGGCGTGATGTCTACAAACTAGCAGGTAACCACGCTCAGCTGTGGCAACAAACGGTTTTCTGGCAGCAGCATGCATATATGCACTCTTATATGCATGATTTATAATCTTTTCAATCATTACCTTTGAAGAAAAATTGAATATAATGGACAAGAGCACAACCAAAAGGAAAAAAATAATCAATAACTTTAGTCACTTACCTATAGACAATTTAAGATTTAGATAATGGGTACTCCTTCTACTGGTGATTAATTGTTCTCCCTAGCTTGAGTAATCTCCCAATAGATGATGTTTTATGATGGTAATAAACCAAAATAGGAAATAGGAATGAATGGCGAGCGATTGTGACGCAGTTCCGGTAGGCCCTGCTGCTGCCTCCGATGCCTTAGATGACCGCGGAGGTAGCAGCAGTAGAGGATTCAGCATTATGAAGCTTCATCTGTGGTGGATAATGTGGGAGAGTGGGCTGTGACACCCTAGCAGTACCAGCTGAACTCGGTTGAGTCCCTTGTTAGGCTGGGAGGAAAGTAGAGAGTAGAGGTCCCCTTTTTGTTTTTGTTTCTTTGTTGATGTTGGCTACCCCCCAAAATTGGGGGAAGTGCCTTGGTATATGTATGTATGTATGTATGTATGTATAAACCGAATTGGGGAGGGAGAGACAGAGATATCTTTACTTTTTTTACTTAAAAGTCGTGAAGCGGTCCCTTAATTGTTAACATGATGACTACAAGGTAAGGCGCATTGATATAATTACATTTGAATTTATATTATGTATAACTCAAATTCCAACAGTTACTACCTACCAATGGGTCATTGTTAAGTATATATTTAAGTTTTCCTTTTGCCAATGTCTACAAGACATAAGAGAGTGTGGAGATTTGAACCATGAATGTGGTTTTTATATAGTAATGGGATTAGTAATTTAGTAAAAAAATTCTACCCATGTAATAAATTTATCTTTAAACCAAAAGCCCATTTCACATGTCTTGTTATTTCCCACGGCATTAGTGATGAGGTTTTAGTACATATGGCAATGATGTGACTAGCTTAAATGGTAGAAAAAAATAGAAGCTGTGAAATACTCCCCAAGAGAGATTAATTCACCAAACTTTCAACTGTGCTCCACAAGGCACTAGAAGAGTTGGAAGACCCAGGCCAACATGGCTGTGGACTAAGAGGTGTGAAGTAGGTGATGATGAATGGAGAAGTATTGATTTAAAAGCTCAAGATAGAGACAATTGGCGAAATCTAACCAAGGTTCTTTGTGTTAATACGCATATGAGGAGATGATGATGATGAAATATAAAGAGTGCAACAAAATTAATCCCATGGATAGCAGGAAAATTTTAAACTGACAAACCTATTTCCTGCATGGTCCTGTAGCACAAACAAAAGTTTTGATACCCAGAAAGAGCCAATGTTTCACAGAAGACTAGAAACGACACATAAACGTTCTAAATGGATCCATGTACTCAGAACTAACGTTTACATTTATAGCATTGGAAACTTCTCATCTGTTTAAATTTTCCAATCCTGGTCTTTTAAGCTACGAAATCATTGTTCAGTGTGTAGTATTGCATTCATCTCTGCAAATGTACCATAGCATCTTCAACCACATTTCAAGATTTGACATACTTTACCTTTGCCTTGTGTAACGCTGCCATGATCTTGAATATACAGTACCAATATTTCTTTTCAAGCCATCTTTATTTTTTATGCAACATTTTGCATTACTAATAGTTGATAAGCCTACCCTCGGGGCACATTCTTTAATGCCGGGGGTAGGCCTCCATCGAAAACGGGGTAGAGGGTACCCTACACAAAACTCTGGTCGGTAGAGAGGAGGTTACAGGTAACTCCTAAGAAAGTAGTTCTCGGTAAGTATGTTAGGAAAAATAAAAATTACTTAAAATTTTTGATTTTAGTAATACCTGTACAGTACTGAATTGGTTATTTAGATAAGAGATATAACCTTCTGTGAAAGCAAGGCTATTATGGTTAGTATGATTGATAAGTTGATAATAATAGGTCATAAATATAAATCCTTAGGTGAAGGAAATGTGGCCCAAGATACACTTGAGAAATGTCAGGAACAGGTCTCTTGTTGGCAAACTCTACAAAGTGCTTTTAGCCTTCTTGAAGTGTTGTAAACATTTTAGAAGATATGCAGTAAGTGCTAGTGGTTGTGTTGCCTGTGAATTTAGCCTTTTGGAAGCATTGTAGACCTTGTAGAGGCTGTGTACCAAATGCAAGTGTTGGTGCAGCCAGTGATTTTAACCTTCTGGAAGCATTCTAAAGGTTTTAGAAGCTGTACAGTAAGTGCAATTGTACAGTGTGAAGGTCGAGTCCAATAAAAACACACTCATTGTAAAAATGTGGCTGTGAAGGAAGGATATTATATCCCCCTACATGATATTGAAAGGTAAATACTGTATTAATTTTTTCTTCTATTGCAGACTGGAGATGTTGGGAACAGACGGTTTAATGTGACAAGTTTGGCCATAAGGTACGATGACGGAAATTTGGATACAGCTGATTTGTATAAAGTAGTTCAAGCTTGTCCAAAGTTGACAGCTCTCGGAATACATAATACAAGAAATATTCACGATGATATAAGTCTGCTTACTGGGGTAAGATAAGTTTCTAATGTTTAATCTCGTAGTTCTTGTGCCTAATTTTATTTTGTTCTGTAACCGGAATGCAAACCAGCGCTATTTATAGGGGTATTGCTTTTGACGAAGCTGAAAGGACGAGCCATCAAAATTTAGCGAGGGTTAACTACCCATCCCGCTAGTTAGCGGAGGGTAGGGGGTTAGCCTGCTACCCCTCCCACTCACACACTTGTGATTGCTTTTACTATGCTTATGGCTCGGATGGAGTGCGGGTGTCACCGACCTTCATCCTCTCCAACTTTTGGACTGCCATTAATTGCTTTTTAGCTTTTTCTTTCAGTGTATTAGTGTGTGCTGTATTCTCTTAAGGCCATTCGGACTTGTTCGGGAACTAAAGGCCGCCTGTGGAAAGTTTATGTCTGCTGTGGAGACTGATCCCCACAGCCTTTGCCCTGTCTGCAGAGGACAGCGCTGTGATGAAGATAATATGTGTAATGAGTGTCAGGAGTGGTCTTCCTCCCAGTGGGAAAGGTATGGGTGTAGGCAGAAGAAGTCTAACCAGTATTATTCTCCTTCGAAGGGTGCTTCGAAGCAGAAGAAACCCAAGGCTTCTTCCTCCGCCTCCCGACCTTTCTCCGAAGCTACTACTTAGACGGCTTCCACCGGGGGTCAACGAGTAGCAGTCTAGGCTAATTAAGACCTGGCCAACCTTGGTCCTTGAGAGACGGTGCTGCTTTCCCCTCAAGGAGAGAACACTAGCGGTGTTGCCCCGGCTCTTCCCCCATAATGAGGCTATTTCTCTTTCTCCTCTGTTTCAGCTCTGGCCGTCGCTGGGTTTGCCCGGTGAACCTTGCTGCGGTTTTTACACCGGGGTGCTGACCTTCAGCACGCGTCCGCTTCAGATGTCGACCCCTTATCCGTCGTCGACGTTGTGTTGTCGGAGGGCTCTTCTGCTGCGTCTGCTTCTCCATCTTCCACCACCGATGTCTTCGCTCCTTCACATGACGAACATCCTTCAGGTTGAGAGCAGAGTCCGAGGCACGTCTCTACAACGAGTGTTTCCCTTTCGAGTAAAGGGTCTCACATAGAGACTCCTTTTTGGAGGCCTGCTGTTGGTCAGCCTGCTGATCCTACACTTCTTTATCGTTGCATTGGTGGCAGATGACCTCGCGTGTCCGTCCTCCTCTTCGCCTTCAGGATGTTCTTGCCCCATCGGCTAAGAGACGTCTCAATTCTTCAGTCTTCTTCTTTGGAAGAAACTGTTTGTACTTCGCCTCCATCTCCGATCTCGTCTCATCACTCTACATCTCACCAGGCTCATGCCCAACATTCTCCTACTCCATCGTCCAGCAGAGCGTGTATAGCCTACGTGTTCACCTCGTGAATCGCCTGACCATCGTCTTCCTCCTCGTGACACGCATCTAACACGCAAATCGCCTGACCATCATCATCGAGCTATTACTCATGTACCCCCTAAGCGGTTGGTTACTTGTGAATCGTCCTCCATCGCTTCCAATGCGTAAATCGCCTGACCATCGGCATCGACCTACTTCTACACTAACACGTCTAGTTTGTGAATTGCCTGACCATCGTCATCAAGCGATTTCTTGTTTACTACCTAAGCATGTGGTTACTTGTGAATAGCCTACGTCCAACGTGGGAATCGCTGGACCATCGACAACGAACGACGTCCCATGTTCCACCTAAGCAATCGATCGCTCGTGAATTGCCTATGCGTTCAACTTCTCTCCATGCTACCACTACGCGAGAATTGGTGACAACGCGGCAATCGCTTCCACATCGGAAATCACCTGCTCGTCTGTCTACGATCGCCTGCTTAACAGTGTTCGCTTGCTCGTCAGCGTTCACCTGCTCTACAGCGATCGCCTGCTCGGCAGCGTTCGCCTGCTTTGCAGCGTTCACCTGGTCTACAGATTTTGCCCGCTCAGCAGCGTTCACCAGCTCGGCAACGGTCAAATGCTTATTAGCATTCACCACCTCGTAAGCGATCGCCCATCTGACGTCATTGTCCTCATCGACCTCATGAGTCGCGTAATCCTTCGCCGTCTCGAGAAACGCGCATTGATCATCCAACGAATCAGCGTTCGTCCCTACACCAGAGCGTTCTCAAACCATCGCGTCGCTCACCGGTGAAACACATTTGCTCACCTGTTTGTGAGCCTCTTCAACGCGATTCGTCGCTCATTAAAAGGCTAGTGGGGTCACTTTTAGGATGTCAAATCTAGAAATTTCTTTGGCTTAAACTTTTTGTCATGTTTTGTTCATTTATATTATTTGGGTATAACTGCAGAATTTAGGGGTATTGTTCCTAATTTGTATTGTGGTGTTTGGTTGTCAAACAGTCATTTGTCAAAATGGTATATCTTTCTGGTTAAAAGATTGGTTATAGTGGCTCACATGGATTTGCATCCAAGTCAACAAGAACCTTGAAGGTTAGAGTGCTTGATATTAGAAGTGCAGCCATGGTTCTTAAATTTTGAAGAATCAATCGTTGGGGAGAGTTGTAGTTGCAGCTTGGTGTACCAGTCCTAAAGTTCCTGGATCGTTTATAAATGCTACTATGCTTTAGGTGACTTAGTGGTGGCTGGTAATGTGGTTTAATTAAAGATGAATTACTTTTCTTTTATTAGGGGTTAAATTTGAATGCATTTGGAGGCATTTAGACTCTGGAACGCAAAGTTATGAATAAGTTGTAGCGGTTTGTTACCTAGGCACTAAACTAGAGATTTGTGTAAAAATTAGTATTTTCCTTCATGTCCCACACCCATCAAAATGTGAGAGTCAGCTATATGAACATCTGGGAGAGATTCATAGAGATGAATGAAATTTTAATGGTAAGATTTACTTACATACTCACCTGAGGTTCACATGCCTACCCTCATCCCCCACTAACAAGGTCAAGAGAATATGATATTAGTTGTGACTCTGAGACTGACCAGATTGGCAAGATCAGTCCATACCACATTACCAATAGTCACTAGATGTTGCCCTGGTAGCCTAGAGGTGTGGTCTCTTGAAGGGAAGAAAAGGAAATTTTTAGGTATAGGGGGCTAATGACACTGTAGAGTTAGCTTCGAAGACAAAGCAATATGAACATTAGTTTAGTAAAGAAATAACATTTTTAAAGCAGAAAAGTTTGTATACACTTAGAAACAAATAAAGAATTTTAAGAATTAGCATTTTTCCTAAACTATACAAACCTAAGTCCTTTAAAGTTAAATTTCCCACCTCAAACACCTGCAGAACCTCAGTCCTGATCTGAAGGTCAAAATTGATGAGAGTTTGACAGAAAAATGGCCTGGCTACTCTCCCACACTTCACCAATACAGTACTGCCATTAAGTACCTCTTTAACAAATTCAATGGTCATTTGGGCTCCGCTGAATACATTACTACTTTGAAGGACACTGTTTTGTCTAGCTCTGGAAATAAAAATTATTTTTTTTAAATTCTTATATATAATGCTATCTATTATTTATATTAGCTGTTTTTTTTGGGCTCAGGCCATGTCGTCCTGATGGAAGGTTCCTATGAGTAGCTTCCTAAGGGATATTTGACTACAGTGATATTCCCAGAGAATTTACCTTTAGGTCTCCAGAATTCTAACTCCTGGTGCGAATATCCTTAAAATTTCTCCTAAGGATATCGCATAAATCAGGGTACGTATATCTTGATATGACACATAGCAATCTTCACCCCGAATAGCATTTGCGCTTCGAGGGGCAAAGTGGCAAAATTTGAAGGGGAGCCGATATCAAGGTTACCCTTCCTCCCTTACTACTACGAGTATCTAGATGGCACTGTACGTCAACCCCACACACTATTCCTATAAGTGTAGCGGTATCGCTCGGTGATTTTCCTTGTTATGTGTCTCGTTACACTTTGGTTTTTTACGGATAACATGCAATCTCCAGCCTCTTCTGCCTCTGGAAATTTGAGTATTTGATCTTTACAGTGTATAGATTTCAGCTCCTGCTTCACAGTGAAATTAGGTTAAATTAAGTGATGGAGCTTTGCCTTAACTGGAGGCGCCATGGGCGCTGTCGTTCATAATGCATGAGTTATTTAGTTAGCCTGAACGACTTTCCCTTTGTTAATAGCATGAATATTTACGAAGCTATTCAGTCTTCATTGCTAGGAAGTTATTTATATTATGCCGATTGTATTCTTGATAGTTTCGGCGATTTAGGTAACTGAACCTTGCTCGTGCTAGGCTTCCTAGCCTATGCGTTTTAGTTTACTTTCATGCATGATATAATAGACATTCCTAGTGTTATAGCAATTAAATATGAAGCTATTTAGGCAATTTATACCTGTAAGATATATTGATTGCATATATATTCCTTTTCCTCTGCGATCGTATACAAGAGAGTTTCGGCGATTAATGTAGTCGAATCTCACCTGCCACTAGGCTACTAGCCTAGTGGCTTTAGTATACTTTCATACATGTTCCCGGTTTACCCTCGTGTATCGTTTTATCAATTCAGGCGTAGATAGATATCTCCTAGAATTATTATATAAATCAGTCCTCGTCTCCAGTGGAAATTTAAGGGTAATCCCTCCTTCCCTCTTGAGTGCAGCCTTAGGCTACAACTCTATCTTAGTCTTGCCATCGAGTAGACACTCCGGCTTGATTGGGCTAGTGTTTTCTGTCTCTTCCCTTGGCTGGCAGATAGCAGGCTTTGGGTTTCGGTCAGAATCTCAGAGTATATAGTCTTTTGTCGGCGGCCGGCCAGCAGGGTGAATAGTCAATCCCCTTCCAGACTAAGCTGCCGGCATAGGAGGCTAGACCTCATTAGGCCGCACTTAAAGTGGTTGTATGATGCCGCCACCTTCTCCCTGCGGTCTAGAAGAATAGTCCTGTGCTCGCAGACCCTAGGCTGAAGAATAGACATTCTTCTGTCGCCTAGGATGGCGCCGGCACTGAAACTCTGTTTCTCCTATGTTGAGAGGGGGTGGCAAAACTGCTGCCGTCCCCTTAACTATATTGGCAGACCCTAGGTTGGAGAATAGATATTCTCCTGCCGCCTAGGATGGCGCCGATATTGAAACAGAGTTTCTTTGGGGGTGTGGTAGGACCGGCAACCCTGCCGGCTCCTACCACACCTCATACAGGACCCTTTTCCCTACCCCCTCTGTCCTTTAGTGATGGCCTAGCCATCGCAATCCTTTGGCCGTCGTCCTATAATTTCACCGCTTGCCGGCGGGTTGTGGGGCCTGCCGGGGCTCCTACATGCAGCTACATAGTCGCTCAGCCTTCCCTTATGGACGCAAGGCTCCGGGAAAAGCTGGGCCGGCTGCCGGTGGGAGACCCCTATATTGTAGTGTTTTCTTCAGTCCTCTCTTGGACTGCCATCCACATAGCAGTGACTGGCAGTGACCAGCAATGGTTTGTGTTTGGATGGAAGCTTGAATGGTACATTCTCCCCCTTCCATTTGAACCCTCATTCTGGAGGAAGGCAGTAAGATTGAGTACTTACATCGTTATTTATTGTTAATACACATTTAATAAGGTACCCTTCACTCCTTACTTTCTCTCTCTCTATTGGCTAGTGCCGCCGGGTACTAACCGGGTCGATGCTGCCGGCCACTATCCTAGCCAGGAGGACGCCGGCTGGATCGGTGCGCCAGTACTACCCCAGCCGGCGAGATGCTGGCTGGACTGTGCCGCCAGGTGCTAGCCTAGCCGGCAACATGCTGGCTAAAACTACAGTATATGATTATACAGTAGTCAGTATATTTGCAGTATAGATCATACTGCAGACAGAAAACTATGCAGTAGAAATTATATAGTAGTTATTTTCCAACATAGCCTGTGTATCCTTGCACAGTCTATTGTTGAGACCAATTATATATGGAAAGAAAAGGTTTCTTTCAACATACTGATAGATGATCAGTTACTATTTACCTACATTATTAAAACCTTTGGAAAATCAGTTTTAAGTTACACTTATCTATCCTTACAGGCTAGAATTCTTCCACTGGGTTTCCTGAATAGGAAACTCTAGGTCTTAATTATGGGGGAGGTCGCAGCAATTGGCTGAACAGGAAACACAAGTATATGTCTATCCTAATACCTTTCTAGCTTGTCTATCCTAAGCTATATGCAAAAATATATGAAAAATATTAATAATAATATTTTATATAGTTTGTCAGGTGAGATGAACTACCGCATACTCATTTATTTTTCCTCTCTTTACAGGAGGACCATCCCAAGTGCCTTAGAGTCTTTTGCAACGTGAGGAGCAAGGACTTCTGTGGCCATGAAGAGTGCAGGGCTCATTCTCTCTGCTCCATCTCCTAGGGACCTCTGAAGTACTGGGACCCCCCAGGACTGCAATGTTTGCAAGGCCTTGGTTACTGAGGCTTTTGATGACCCCTAGACAGCAGAGTCAAGGGATGCAGCACGAAGTAAGCTGCGTAGATGGCTTCGTAGCTTTCAAAAGAATGCCACGGGACCTTACCTTTCGAGTGAACGGATGCGCGCCTTGCTGTTCCCTAAGGCGGGTGTGAAAGCTGTCATACCCCAGCCTCGACTGAGATCCCTTGCGTCCAAATTTCCGTAGATACGGATGTCTCCGGCGCAATGAAAGACATCCACCTAGATGAGAGGATGTCAGAGGTGTCTGAGGACACTGAGAAAGACCTTCTAGTGGAAGGTCTAGAAGAGGAGTCTACCCTGGCTCCTGAAACTGAGGAGGATGACGTCAAATCGGAGTTTGTTTCGTCGGTTCCGGCCCCAGAACCATTACCCTCTACGTCTTCTGCTCCTCCACCAGATGACATGAATAAAGCATTGGCCAGTCTCATGGCTATGATGGAGAATCTACGTAAGCAGAACGAAGAAAGGGATGCTGAACTGAAGAGAAGGATGGACCATCTCGCCGCGTCCCGTGGATCTCAGAAGACTCAACGTGAAAGATCTTCCACCTTGCTCTGATGTGAACCCTTGGAGGCATGCAGAATACATGACTTTTACCAATGGTAAGATATTCATATCAGAAAAGATGGGGGCTGTCCTTATAGAGGAAGTCGACTTCTGGCCCAGCTGTAAGTCTTACCCAGACTGCTTTGTCTGCATGAAGGCGGAACCTACGTCCAAGGAGGAGACAGAACCAAAGGAGGTCATAGTTCTTGACCATGAAAAAGCTCAGGCTCTGTTGTCAAGTAGCCTGAAAGACAAGGGCTTCACTAACTTAAAAGTGTCAGCCCTTAGCAAGAAACACCCCACCTTTCTTGATCCAATCAACCTAGCCTTTCCCTTTACTGCAAAAGGTTTTAAGGCAGTTATGAAGGCAATAGAGGCAGGCAAACCTTGCCCTACACTCGAGGAGTGTAGACCCTTATCCTTAGCCCTGCTTACGGAGGATAAGGACTGGAAGGAAATCCACCTTACCTTCTTAGTTGGGAAGTTGGAGGCAGATATTGCTGGATGCCAGTTCAGCAAAAACCTCCCTAAGCTGTCTGACTTTCTCTTGCGTAGGGAGCAAGAGACAAATGAAAGACTTGCCGCATCCCTGTCCCTCCAGATTTGTTTGGAGGCAACGGCAAGCAGTAGCAGAACCCCAGACATGAATATGGTTATGGCCAAATCACATTTGGCTACTCTGGTCAAGGACCTATATGGCTTCGTTAGAGCCAGACGCGCATGTAGGGAGTTCGTGTTTGCTTCGGCTGCAGTAAAACACGAACCCAGGAAGCTGATAGCCTCCAATATCTGGGGAAAAGACCTCTTCCCGAGCGAGGTGGTCAAAGAAGTAGTAGACAAGGCTGCCACAGAGAATAGAAATCTTCTCCAGAAGTGGGGCATGTCGGCGAAGAGGAAGTCTTCCCCGGATGAGGGTCCCC
The DNA here is from genome assembly GCF_036898095.1 of Palaemon carinicauda. NCBI lineage: Eukaryota > Metazoa > Arthropoda > Malacostraca > Decapoda > Palaemonidae > Palaemon > Palaemon carinicauda. The sequence continues at coordinate 148,030,971 of NC_090736.1, read as the reverse complement.
AACCTAAGAAGAGGACGAAAAGTCCCAGGTTGCCTTCTCACCCTGTCAGACAACAGCAGCAACAATTTCCCGCAGTTCCCATGACTGCGGTACCCCAGATGGTGGCACAACCCCAACCAACTTACCAGATGGTACCTCAGCAGCTGGTTGCCCAGTCACCACCATTTAATCCTGCGTATGAGAGGCAGACCACTACCTTTCGTCCTAAAGGTAGAGGGTCGAAAAGGGACTCCTCTTGATACCCTCAAAGAGGAAGAGGGGGTAAGGGAGGGCGCAGTCAAGGAGGCAAGTCCTCCTGACAGTCGAAGCAATGAGATGCTTCCGGTAGGAGGAAGACTAACAATTTCAGGATCGCTGGACCTTCGATCCTTGGGCCCACAGCCTAATGAAGAACGGACTAGGATGGAGCTGGAGGACAGCTCCACCATCATTTCCTCAATTCTTCGAACACTCCACCCCCGTCCTGGAAGAATACACCCGGGAACTTTTGAGAAAACGGGTGATAAGGAGGGCAAAGTCCATCAAATTCCAAGGAAGGCTGTTTTGTGTTCCCAAGAAGGACTCGGACAAACTCAGAGTCATTCTGGACTTGTCGCCACTCAACAAGTTCATAGAAAACAACAACTCATAAGGACCCTGCTGCCAAAAGGGGCGTACACAGTCTCGATAGACCTGGCAGATGCCTATTGGCATATTGCAATCAACCGCCCCCTCTCCTCCTACCTAGGATTCAGGCTACAGAACAAGAAATACGTCTTCAGAGTATTGGCCTTTGGACTAAATATAGCCCCAAGGATTTTTACAAAGCTTGCAGATGCAGTCGTTCAACAAATACGCCTAGAAGGTATCCAGGTAGTAGCCTACCTGGACGACTGGCTGGTGTGGGCAGCATCCGGGATGGAGTGCATGCAAGCATCCAAGAAATTGATTCAATTCCTGGAACATCTGGGTTTCAAGATCAACATCAAGAAGTCGCGATTATCTCCAGCTCAAGAGTTTCAATGGCTAGGAATACATTGGACTTAAAGTCACACCATCTCTCCATTCCCCCAGGGAAGAGGGGAGAGATAGCGGGATCTGTCAAGAGACTACTGCAATCCGACAGGATATCAAGACGCCAACAAAGAGAATACTGGGTTCTCTTCAGTTTGCATCAGTGACAGAGTCAGTGCTAAGAGCACAGCTGAAAAATGCATCAGGAGTCTGGAGAAGATACGCATCAAACGCTCGAAGAGATCTAAGATGACCGATACCGACTCGACTATGATCACTTCTCAAGCCATGGTCGAAGGCCAAGAACCTGAAGAGGTGCGTGCCCTTGCAACCACCTCTACCTTCAGTCATTATCCATATAGATTCATCTAAGGAAGGATGGGGAGGTCACTCTCACCAACGGAAAGTCCAAGGGACTTGGTCTTCTCTATTCAAGACCTTCCACATCAACTCTTTGGAAGCCATGGCAGTCTTTCTCACGCTGAAAAAACTATCCCCTCGCAATTCAGTCCACATAAGACTGATCCTGGACAGCGAGGTGATAGTGAGATGTTTGAATCGTCAAGGCTTGAGTTCACTCCAAATCAACCAAGTGATGTTGGCCATCTTCTGCCTAGCGGAAAAGAAGGGGTGGCATTTATCAGCAGTTCACCTTCAAGGGTTCCGCAGTGTGACGGTGGACGCTCTATCCAGGCTCACGCCGATAGAGTCAGAATGGTCCCTAGACGCAGGATCATTCTCCTTCACCTTACGTCAAGTCCCAGAACTGCAGATCGACCTCTTCGCGACGAGCGACAACAAGAAACTACCTCGTTTTGTGGCCCCATACGAGGACCCTCTAGTAGAAGCGATGGATGCCATGTCCCTCGACTGGAGCAGATGGAACTGGATTTACCTGTTACCTCCAACCAATGTCTTAATGAAGGTCCTCAACAAGCTGAGATCCTTTCAGGGAACGGCAGCTCTAGTGGCTCCCAAGTGGCCAAAGAGCAATTGGTTCCCTCTAGTACTGGAACTGAAGCTGAGGCTGATCCCTCTGCCAGACCCAGCACTGACTCAACAAGTACAGAAGTCGACTGTCTTCACTTCATCACGGAAAACCCAAAACCTTCGTCTCATGATTTTCTCTCCTTAGCAGTAAAGAAAAGGTTTGGGATCTCGAGAGAGAGTATAGACTTCCTAGAAGAATATAAGTCTTAAGTCTACTAGAAGACAATATGAGTCATCTTGGAAGAAGTGGGTTGCTTTTGTCAAGGCAAAAGGACCCAAAGAAATGATGAGGGCCATATTCACTTCACAGAAGTGGGAGAACTGAATCTTTTTCCTGACCCAACATTTCTCGCCAAGAACAAGCTACCCACCAAAAGGTGGGGTCCCTGGAGAATCTGCCCTCTGAAGGAAGATGTCTCGCTGTGCCCAGTGGAGTGTCTAAAGGTCTATCTTTGTAGAACTTTAAACTTCAGGGGAGGACAGCTCTTTAAAGGAGAAACCTCTTCAGGGGAGGACAGCTCTTTAAAGGAGAAACCTCAGGGTCAAACCTATCCCTAAAACAACTAAGGGCGAAGATCACCTACTTTATTCGCAGAGCGGATCCTGACAGTACACCTGCAGGTCATGATCCAAGAAAAATCGCTTCGTCATTGCGCTCATACACTGGATGGAAGTCATCCAGAGTGTTTTTCAAACATTACGCGAAGCAAGGGCAAGAACTCAAACGCTTTGTGGTGGCGGCAGGTAGTGTACTAAAACCTGTCGTCTAGTGCTGCGATGAACAGTGAATTGATTGGCACTGTCAATGTAAGGGTGGAGGTATTGACACCTCACAGTGCAAGACTTTGAAATAAGTGTCACTAAGGTGACGCTAAGGACTGTTCTAGTTATTTAAGGTGAAGAAACATAGAGAGAACACTTGTGCCGTGTGCTCTTACACAGTGTGAAGAGACAATCAATGTCACAGAAATGCATATTAGAAAATTTAATAAATTTTCAGATTACAGTGGCTCTATTATATTTTTCCCTTTCAGGTGAAACAAACATTTTCTGGACTTTGATTGTAGAACATGTTTCTCATTGCATGTATTAACATTATGTTATATATGTTGATTTTGCTGGTTATTTATTACCAATAGATACTTATATGTATTTGCGTCTTATTTCGCCCCAAAATTGATTTTCAATAAAAATATGTCAGATTATTATTTTCCTTTAATAAACTGCATATGTTTATACGAACAAGATATATAGCTAATACCTTTGTTCTTATACGAGTACAAACTTTATATGGTAATACATACAGCGAGACCTCTATGTACTTGATGCTATGTTTGTTCATATGTTATATGCAAACCTTGAGACTCCTTTACTATGTCTAGTATGACTCTTCCCTGCAGGGGGAAGGAAGCACTAACATGGTTTATGATTAGCAGTAATGACGTATAACGGTAACGTCATATGTCTCTATGGTCTGGATGACCAAGGAATAACTGTTCCAAGGTTAAGGCACTTTTGGAAAATCCACAGATACCGTACTTTCTAAATAATTCTCGGGTAACCTTCCATCAGGACGACATGGCCTGACCCCAAAAAACGGATTTTGAGCGAAGCGAAAAATCTATTTTTGGGTGAGATAGCCATGTCGTTCTGATGGACCCGCCCTCCCTTTCTATAGAAAAGGCCTTGGCAGGAGCCCTCCCAAATCTCCTATATCTGTAGCACCATGCTCAACGCTACTGTATAAAGAATAGTGAATGGGGTTGACGTACAGAGCCATCTAGATACTCGTAGTAGTAAGGGAGGAAGGGTAACCTTGATATCGGCTCCCCTTCAAATTTTGCCACTTTCCCCTTCGAAGCGAAAACGCTATTCGGGGTGAAGATTGCTATGTGTTGTATCAAGTTATACGTCCCCTGATTTATGCGATATCCTTTGGAGAAATTTTAAGGATACTCGCGCCAGGAGTTAGAATTCTGGAGACCTAAAGGTAATTCTCTGGGAATATCACTGTAGTCCAATATCCCTTAGGAAGCTACTTATAAGAACCTTCCATCAGGACGACATGACTATCTCACCCAAAAATAGACTTTTCGCTTTGCTCAAAATCCATTTTCACATCATTTGGTATTGGTACACATTTGTATCAAAGTATAAAACTTTCCTTTTTTTCCTGCAGATATTACCAATAACGTCATTGAAGAAGTTAACCCTGGATACATCGGCTCTAACAGATCTAGAATTGAGTGTCCTTATAGCATCAGCATGTGAATTAGAACATTTAACGTTGCAAATGACCCCACAATCAATATTTAATTATAATCTCCCTAAATGTCCATGCTCCATAAGGGATATTGACAAGGATGAGTATAGGGTGAGTTTTTTTTTAATAAGTTTTTAAAGATATAGACCAGATGGAATTGAGGAGGCGTTGTAACTTGAAAATACTCCTGTTACTTTGGGAGTGCAGTGAACTGTGAAACGGGTATTGATAGTTTGGGAGTAGCAACATCAAGAATGAAGTGAAAGGAGATTGCTGGACCACTGGGAAATAAGGGTGTTGTAATTGAAAAGGAAAAAATCATTAAAGTGTGCACGGGCCTCTTCCATTCTGTGAAGGAGAGACATACTCGTAGGCGGTGACAAAGAAAGTGAAATTGAACAAAGTTGCATAAGGTTGTAGTTTTCATTGGTTGAAAAATAGACTTGTTGGTCAATTATGGGATGAAAAATGATAAGGAACAGTTAGTCAGAGAAGTGGTATAAAGGAAGGTATCAGGTATGTAAACCCATAGAAAGGCCTAGTAATAAGTAATGAAAGAAAAAGAGAAACATACCCAAGTCCTGGTGGGAAAATCTGGCGCAAAGTACGAAAAACTGAGGATGGAGAGAACTCTTTTCAGGGCTAACCCTGTGAAAGGAAAGGTTGAAGATGCAAATGCATTTGAGTATTTGCCTAGATCACAAGCTACTTACTGTAATCTGAATGCTAGCCTGCAGAGCCAGTAGTTACTGAAATCAGTTGGAAATTGGATAATTCTATACGTTTAAATTAGTAAAATGATAACTGTTACATTTTTAGACTTGAGGCTTGCTCAAAGAATTTGTTTTTAAATAAGGTAAGAGATAAGCAGAAAGGAAAGCTGAATAATTGGGGTACCTTTTTGTTGAAATATTTATTACTGTTGGGAATCGTATTGTCACAAAACAAACATTAATTTTTTTAATTTATTGTAAGCAGATTGTATGTACCAATGGCTTTTTTTGTATTCTCGTGTGCCTAGTGATCATCAGAATACTGTAATTAGATTTTAATTGGTTATTACATTATGTATGCTTTACATCCCTACACCTTTATAAACCCCATCATGGATTTACTAATATTTTTTCCTTTCATGAAGCTGTTTTTTATCAAAATTACCATATTAAATGTTTTTGTCATACATTTATGGTTAACTGAAAATATTATATTAAATTTATGGTGTTAGAATGCAGCTAACAATTATTTTATTTATTGCAGTCTATGTCGATGTTTCCACCAATTAAAACATTGGTAATAGAATTTTTTGCTGATATCAACTTGGAGAGTTTTAGATTCCAAGAGATGGATCCAACAATGCAGGGAGACACAGAGGCCATCATTGGTTTCCTTTCGTCGTTTCCAACTACTACAGAAATATATTTCCGTAACACTAATTTGTTACCGCCTTTGGTTTTGGTAAGACTACTAATCAAACTTTTTCGCTTTTGCATACATAGTTCAACACATGTTAGATGGAAGAATCAACTCATTGATTGTGCATTCTCTTATATTTTCTAGCTGATGGATGAGAAAATATTTGAATATAGCTACATGCTCCACTTTTTCTTTAACATGTTATCTATCAGTTATGCACTTATACTGGCATCTCTTTGTTATTAGATTTACTTTTAGAAACAGATGAGGTTTGGTAAATTCAAGCAACAAGAATAGTAGAAATCTTGTTTGTTCCGTAACCGAAATACAAACCACGCTATTTACATTGGGTTTACCTTTTAGCGCAGCTGAAATGGCGAGCCATTAGAATTTAACGAGGATGTATTACCCCCGCGCTAGTTAGCGGGGGGGTAGGGGAGTGGTAGCTAGCTACCCCTCCCCCCCTCACACACAGGTGAATGCTCACTTTCACTTTTGGCTCGGACTCGGACAGACGTCTCTGTCTTGGTCCTCTCTTGGCAGCCATTGTTTGTTTTGTCTTTACTTAATCGCTTACTTTTCTTTTACTCAATATATATGTAAACATGTTTTCAGGTTTGTGTATATATTTGAGTATAGAAATCAGTAAGTTTCCTTTTCAGAGTTGTGTGTGTAGTGTACGATATCTCCGTGGAGTCCTCGGCAGTTAGGCCACCACGGCGTAATTTTATGGGTTGCGATCGAGTTTGACTTCGGTCTTTCTCTCTCTCTCTCTCTCTCTCTCTCTCTCTCGAGGTCGTTCACCCTTTTTACTACGTTTTACTACGCCCCTCGTAGCTTCCTTTCCGTGTGGGAGGGTTGCTACGCCGTACGTTTTGTCTCAATTAGTTTATGAATCTAATTGTTGTAGTTAATTTTTCAGCTTGTAGAACGATTCCTTTCGGAGTTTTCGTTCCTTCGTTAGTGTTCATTCATTTTTTTTAATTACATAATTACATAGTTTCATAATTATAATTGTTATAATTCTGTTTTGGTTACAGCTCTCCTTCCGTGAGTGTAAGTGGTTGTGAGGGCACGTGCCTGTTGTGTAATTCTTGTTTCCTTTCCCTCGGGATTCCTCTTCGGAGCCTCCCCGGGGGGAATGAATGTGTACTAATGATTTTTGTTTAATTTTTTTACAGTTACCGATCTAGTTTGTTTCTGTAATATGGCAACGGTGTGAGCTGTCTTGTGGAAGCCTGGGGATTTGGCTGTTGTTGCCTCCCCTTTGGATTTTCGTCAGGGGCGTGTCTCCTTCTACTGGCAGTACTCCTGTGACGATTGACAGCTCTCCAGTTCATTTTAGAACTCGGGAGGCTTGCCTCCTTGGGTGGGTAACTTTCCTTCCGAGGGAAGTTTTTCCTGTCCAGGCTTGAGTTTTTCCCCTTTTGGGGGGTTCTTCTCTTGCCTTTTTTTCGTGCGACTATGCTCTTGGTGCTGAGCGGTCACACCTGCAGTTTCGCTCAAGGGGCTGGGCAACTGCAAGAGCCCCTCTTCGGAGGATTGCTCCTTTTAGGTCACTGGCTGACCAGTTTCTTCTACGAAGTGTTTCTCTTTCGTTCGCGAGAGAGTACACTCATAGAGAGTCCTCTTCGGAGGTTTCTTCTGCTGCTGTTGCTGTTGGCCTCCTTCGTCGTAAGGCTCGCCGTCCGCCTCGTCATAAGGGCCTCTCATCTCCCTATAAGGGTGCTAAGAGGTGCCTTTTCGAATCTCCGTTTGCAGCCTACAACTCCTTCTTCTTGATCTTCCGCCCTGGTGCAGATGGACAGCAGTCTGATCTCGTCTTCCGACGGGCAACGGTCTTCCCGACGGACAACGGTCTTCCAACGGACATCAGTCTCCCGGCGGACAGGCAACGGTCTTCCGATGGACATCTGTCTCCCGACGGACAACGATCCCTTCGGGGCAAGGGGTTGCCTCCCCCGAGGGTTCTTCCCTTGCTTGTCAGGGTTCCCCTGCGCGCCCTTCTGCTGTGTTCGCTCCTGCTCCTGCTCAGTGTTAGCGCACAGGCGCTTTCCTACTCATCAACGCTTCCTGATCGCTAGCGCTCTCCTGTTCGTCAGCGCTCTCATGATGATCATCTCTGCTGTTCCTGTTGGTTCCTGTTACGCGCCCTGTGCGCCCACGTTCGCCCTCGCGATCTAGAACTTCGGTTCAGGTCTGGGTCAAGGACTCTTCTTCTATGCGCAGGCTTCCACGCGTTGCCTTCTGCTCGTCAGCGATCATCAGCTCGCCAGCGACCTTAGACGCTTCAACGTTCACCTGCTTGCCAGAGATCTCCTACGCGTCAACGATCGCCACGGGTGTCAGTTCCCCTGACCACCATCAGTAACGATCTAGCGCTCGCCTGCTGTGGACCACGATCTCCGGTAGCTGAGTCTTGCCGTAAATCTTCCTCCTGCTCGCCAGCGCTCACCTTTTCTTCTGTCCTTCTGTGCGACAGCTTTCTTCATTTGCCAGCACACATCTGCGCGCCCTTCTTTGCCACGCACCAATGGGCGCCAACAGTTTTCCGACCGTCTAGGATCGCCTGATTAACAGCTGGCTTCAGCGCTCACCTTCCTGATGCACCTGCGCGCCTTCTGTTAGCGCGATGCGCTCTAACCATCGCTACTCTCTCTCGCGTTGGCAACCGCCTACGCACCCACGCGATTCTTCATCTGCTCGCTAGCGTTTTGTTAACGTATACCGCTCGCCAACGCGCTATCGCTTACCGACGCGCCATCGCCCACCTGCACGTCAGCGCTCACCAGCTCACCACCGATCGCCTGTTGATCCACGTCGCCAGCGGTCTTCCTCACCCACGCGGCAGCGCGTTTCCTCGCCATCGCGCCAGCACTTGCGTTCGCCGCCTCGGACACGCGCTCATTCTCCTGCCCACCCTCGCGCCCATTCGCCTGCGCGACCGCCCGCGTGACCGCTCGCCTGCGCGCCCGCGCGACCGCTCACCTGCGCACATGCTCTCCAATGTTCGCCCGCGCGCGAACCAACGGTTTTCCATCGCGCGAACGGATGGTTTCCGTCGCGCGAACCGACGGTGTTCCGTCACGCGAATCGCACGAACCTACAGTGTTTCTTCACACTAATGTCGGCTTAATTCCTGCAGTGTCCATTGCTCGTCTATGGGTTATCGCTCACCGACCACCAGCTCTCGCCCTTCCTACCACGCTCGCCCTCCTTCTGCGCTCCTTCGCTCACCTTTGTTTGCGTTCCTGCGTGACCGCGCATGGGCGCTTCCACATTCGCCCACGCGCAAATCATTGATTTACCATCGCGCGAGCTCCAGGGCGATTGTGACCACGATTCCCTTTAGGGTTTTCGGAGCATGGCACTTGCAAGAATAGGAAGAATCTTCAGGGAGGTCTGAGCAACACTCCTCTTTCCAGAACCTGGGTTGGCCCTTCCCCGTCATTCCCTGGAAGGATTTTTGGCGGGGGGCTTTCCGTTCGAGATTTCTCCATCGGCCAAGGGGTGACTGCTTACCCCTTCTTCTTCTCCACCTCGTGTAGGGGGCTTACCAGGTCCTTTCCCTCCTCGGTTACGGCCCGAGGTTTGGTTCAAGGAAGCTACAGGAAGATCATGGGTACTTTCCTCCTCTCGGGCTCAGGCACCTTGGCGTTTCGTCGTTAAGTATCTAACTTGCGGGCAAGCTCGATGTTGGACCATCTGGACGTGCTGACCGAGGGCTTCCTTTCGGGTGTCTCATTCGTGGATGTCGACAACCTCAGACACCCTTCCATCCTTGAGAAGAGTTTGTTTGTGCCCAAGGACAGAGACTTAGACAGCGGCTGTGCGGAGGTAATCGACTTCCGTTTTCACTCCTCCAAGGCGCTTTCTTCCAGACTCTGCAGAGCTCCAGCGCCTTTTTCTTTCAACCACGTCGGCCTAAGTTATCGGCTACGACAACTGAGACAAGGTGTCCAATTGCAGTTTTCTCCTGTCAGGAACAGATGGCACGGGAGGCTTCCCCGGGGGGGCATAGTCCTAAAAGGAGCGGCAGAGTTCACGAACTCTGGGATTGGCACCCCCCCCCCTTGCAGGTTTCTCGCTGGGAGGATGCTTAAGGTTTCTCATCCGGATGACAGCTTCCCGATGCCCATTCCCGCACGGTCTCTGTGATCAGCCAAGGATATCGCGCCTGCCGTCTCTCAGCGAATTCAGTGTCTCTGAACCTCTAAGCCATAGGGTCGACAAGAGTTGCCCGTTTGGGCAGAATGATCCATACCTTAGGAGAAGGTCCTCCATGGGATCATCGACGGCTTCCCCCCCGGCTTCTTCAGTCGATCCTTTCTTGTAAGGAAGTATCTGAGTCGGGAGTTCCGTAGTCAACCTCTCAGCCCTGATCAAGTTTGTCGAACAAACTTCGTCCAGCGTAGAACGGCAGAATTGATCAGACTGGTAACGAGGCGACAGGACTCCTTAAACCCTGGATCGGAAGGACGGGTACTTTCAGTTCCCATTCCATCCATCTTCCAGGGAGCTCGTGGAATTCAGCCTAGACTGCAGGTACTCCTGCTTATGATGCAGTGTGGCGATCCCGCCGTGGCATCGCAGGTTTTTTTCCCCAGAGAACTCTCCCTGCTTTCCTCATGGCCGCTCAGGTGCAGGCTTCCGCCTCCTTCACTTTTTGGAGGGTTGGTCAACTCCGGTAGGCTCGGGTTCGACCTTCTTCAGCGCCGGGACAAGCTTCCGGATGCTTACTACGAGTGTGGGTTCATGGTATTTTGCTAGGCGCCTTCTCTCTTCTGCCTCAACATCTGGAGTATCTGGCCATGATATTGAGTCAACGGCCTTACCACGTTGGAAACCCCGCTTCTCGTCCGTTCAGCGAGGTTAAGCAACGTCAGTTCTGGTCGGTACTTGGGTGGGTGACCACCTGGGGACGCCAGATTCTGTTGCCACCTCCTCCGAGCCTTCCCTTCAGTTGACTGTTTCAAGGCTGAGGAGAGTCGCAGTACCTGTTCTCGGTCAAGCAGAGCTTTCAGCCCTACCTTGGAACGTCCTAGTTCTCCTTTCCCTATTGACCCGTCTATAAATCCGAACGGTCGCCTCAGGATAAGTTCCATGTGAGCCGGTCCAGGTTCCGGTGGTTTCAGGCAATGATTAACCGGACTTCCTGGCCCCTATGGGGAACTATTAGATCTGCAATGGGTGTTGACCTATGGAACCTCTTGATGGGAGTGGATATTCTCGTCCTTTCCCCACATTCTTGATGCTGTTCTCGGACTCGTCAAAAAAAAAGGGGGGGGGGGCATGTTCCGGTCCAGGCCTATGGTCAGGACCTGAAGGATACCTCTCCATCATTCAGGCAGGCTAAGGGGCCGTAGTCTGGCCCTCCTACAGATCCTATAGCTCCTGCCGAGTCGCTCCGTGCGCGTCGACTGCATGATTCTGGCGTGTTCCAACCAGCAGGGGACGCATTTTCACACCTTCACATCTTGCAGTAGAGATACAGAGATGATTGAGATTATCTCAATACCACCATCGACTCTCTCATTCCAGGCAGAGCAATGTTCTCTCCGACTATCCGAGCAGAGCCTCGTAAAGAGAGTGTACCTGGGGGTCTTTGGCCTTGAGTAACCAGCAAGTCCTGGTCTGGGGGACCTGATCGCGACAGCTTGGAACCTCAAGCTTCCGCTGTTCTTCCCCCCAGTCTCAGACCCCGAGACTCTGGCAAGATGCATTCCGGTGATGGTGGGACAACTTCGACGCCTGCGTCTTCCCTCCTTTTTGTCTGTGGAGAATGGGTCTCAACAAGACCAGGTTGTCTGTCAACCTTTCAATGGGAGAGCTCCACTGGGAATATGCGCAGAACGGTTTCTGGACCCTCTGACGGAACTCCCGGGAGAGCTTCTCCCACGGCCCAGACTACTCAAACAACCACACTGCAACATCTTTCACGAACCGGGGCGTCGCTTCGGCTTCATGCCTGGAGACACTACGCCTCCTCCTCAAGAAGAGACAACCCGCTACAGTCGCGGGACGGAGGTCGCGTCATCTGCGATAGTCATCCGCAGGGGTCTTCCAGGCGAAGTGAAGAGTCTTCGGTGGTTGGTGCCGTGGGAGATATACCTCTTCCCTTGAGGCCTCCTCTCCAGCAATAAAGCTCTTATTGCCTTTCGGCGGGAGGAAACTCCTTTCCGCTCTCGGCAATGAAGCCTGTCGCTCAGCCTTTCCCTGACCTTCAGGCTTAAAGGAATAACTTTTTCCTATCCGCTGGATCTTTCCTCGCTCATGCAAAGCTACGATCGTCCCTGCCCTTGTCGGAGTGAGACCTCCAACTTGGAGCATGGCTCGGACTTTTTAGTCCCTTAAGAGATCTCAAGACCCTTTACGACAGGCCTCGGATAGTATTCCGTCTTGGGTCTCCTGCTCACTCTGGCCGCGGCCAGTGTGTTAGCAATCTTCTTGGTCTCGTACGACTCCGCCCTTTCTAAGAAAGAGGGGGAGGCAACATTCAGGTTTGCTCCTGAGTTGTTGGCTAGACTCAGAATCTTGAGGTCCCGGCCCTTCGGTCCAATTCCTTCAAGATTTCAAGTCTCCATTCTGTATCTGATGTCCCAAAACCTTCTCTTTCTTGCCAGTACAGTGAACCCTCGTTTATCGCGGTAGATAGGTTCCAGACGCGGGCGCGATAGGTGAAAATCCGCGAAGTAGTGACATCATATTTACCTATTTATTTAACATGTATATTCGGACTTTTAAAACCTTCCCTTGTACGTAGTACTGTTAACAAACCACCCTTTAATGTACAGAACACTTAATGCATGTACTACAGCACCCTAAACTAAAACAGGCACAAATATTAAAGGCGATTTTATATCATGCGTTTCCTAAACACCTAAAAAGCACGATAAAAAATGGCAACCAATGTTTTGTTTACGTTTATCTCTGATTATAATGAAGAAACAAACGCATTTACACATCTATGTATAGGTTAGTTTTTGCATCAATTATATTGATTATTCAGTACAGTATGTTGATTTGGTTATTACTAATGTTTTACTTAATTTTTCTTAGGACTTCCAAATGAAATGTTTTTGTTTATGACGCTGCCTGAAACGACGGCGTCATGACGTACGTTCAGTTAACAAACTAAGGAATTTAACCCGCATGATGAAAGTGATAAATAATGATATTACAGTAAAAGCTTTTATAAAATATGTTATTACAAATATTATTTACCGTATCTATATAAAATCATACATACGTAGCAAAGCAGGAAAACAATCTATGAGAGAGAGAGAGAGAGAGAGAGAGAGAGAGAGAGAGAGAGAGAGAGAGAGAGAGAGAGAGAGAGAGAGAGTTGTTTTACATACGTAAATGTAAATTTTAAACAAACAAAAAAAAAGCCCCATTTCATATAAAATAGATTACAAATATTTTACTTTATCATATTACAGTAGTCTGTATAATACTGTAAAGTTCAGTACAGTATGTTGTTGTTATAGTCGTGGTGATGAAATTCTCACGAAACAAAAACACGCCATTTGATTACAACAGCTGATTCATTCTCTCTCTCTCTCTCTCTCTCTCTCTCTCTCTCTCTCTCTCTCTCTCTCTCTCTTCGTGTTATACAATACTTACATTTAGATGAAGAAACTAAAATTAGTTTTCTTAGTGTCAATTAAATACGAAACGAAAAAATTAGGCCGAGTCTACATCCATTTCAATCATAGCTAAAAATACAGCATCCGATTTCATCAGCAAACCACTATTTTTTGGGAAATATAATTTTATTCTAGAAAATTTCCACTCTTTAAATAGTTAATTGCACATTAAGAAAGCGTGTACTTTTGTTTTTAAATTTCGGGTGTGTTTTAAAAATCGAGTATTGTTGACTTCTTTTTGTTTTACTTTTGGCTGTGATTAGATCAGCTGTCATCTAGCTGCCGCTCTTGAGTGTGTACGAATACACTAACAAAATATCATTTATACCATTTCTTAACTTATTCAAACCGTCTACAGTATAGTTGATATTACATAAGCACCAATGTGTTATAACCTATAAAATTTTTTTGGTTATTACATTTAACCTCTCTCTCTCTCTCTCTCTCTCTCTCTCTCTCTCTCTCTCTCTCTCTCTCTCTGTGGGCTACTTTTCACTACCTCCCATTCCTTACCTCTCTCTATCTCTCTAACAAATGATATCTTTGTTGCTCCTCAAAGTTTCATTTATATTGAAAATCGATCATGATTCAATTTTCCTTACTTTCTCCAATCTCGCACCATCGGTCACATCGCGGTATTTTCGATATTTCCGGAAAATCCGCGATATATGTATATACATGGGTTATGAAAAAAATCCGCGAAGTGGTGAATCCGCGATGGTCGAACCGCGAAGTAGCGAGGGTTCACTGTAAAGGAATCGAGAGGTTAGCGCTGGGATCAGCTGCAGTTTGTCCTCAGTTGCTGCCGATTTGGGAGCACAAGGAGGACATGGGGGAGAGTCACCAGTATACCTCTTAAGCTCTGACTCAAGGACATTCATCTCGACCTGTCTCCAGACCCTCCCCCGTCACGTCGCCCTACAGCACGATGTTGGATACATCGCAACGTCCTTTGCCTTCAAGTAATACTACTCTGTGACGCAGGTGCTACAAGCTGGAGTCTGGAGGCGTCTAATGACCTTCGCAGCCCGCTTCCTGCAGGGCGTGACCCATAGGAGTTTCGATACGTTTTCTATCGCTCTGTGGTGGCTACACAACAGCTGGTCTAACCTCAGGCTCCTTTTTGGACAGGTATCAGAAGGTTGAGGGCATTGTTATCAGGTTTTAGTCTGCATGAACGAAAGAAGTATGTCTGGCCCTTATTTCTTTCTTCATCATCCCCTCTACGGGGAAGCAGCATCCTGGTCTCTGTATAGCTGACCTTGAACCTCTGCAGGTAAACCATGCTTCCTTGTGTTCCGAGTATTGAGTCAATACTGTCGCGTCCCTCATACCCTGACAAGGTGGTATTGGGAACGTCCTAACCCAGAGTTCCTTCTGGAACTCTAGGTCAACTGCCTAGGACGGGTCACACTTCTTCCTTCACACACAAGCTTATGTAGGCCACACGGTTCCTTGAGGAGCAAGGAACTTGTGAGGTGCAGGGACTCCTTTTCTCGAGTGCGACTCACTCTGATTCTGAGTCCCCGGGTAAAGCCAAAGCCAGTATGGCTGGGGACTTTCCACCCTACCTAATGGGTAAGTCACCCAATGTAAATAGCGTGGTTTGTATTTCGGTTACGGAACAAATGACAAATTCGAAGATAATTTGTATTTTTCCTAACCATACAAACCTTAGCTATTTACACATATTTGCCCGCCAGCCCTGTCCCCCAAGACAAATCCTACCTCTAAGTGAAAGTGAGCATTCACCTGTATGTGAGGGGGGGGAGGGGTAGCTAGCTACCACTCCCCTACCCCCCCGCTAACTAGCGCGGGGGTAATACACCCTCGTTAAATTCTAATGGCTCGCCATTCCAGCTGCGCTTAAAGGTAAACCCAATGTAAATAGCTAAGGTTTGTATGGTTAGGAAAAATACAAATTATCTTCGAATTTGTCATAAAGCATGCGTCTAACTTGCAACCAAGCTCAAAGCTCAAGTCTGCCTGCATGCATTTAGTATGTCCTTGTTTGCTTTCCATCTTCAGCAGTGCTTTCAACTGTTTAAGACTGTATTATAATGCCTTCTTTCTTTCATACTGTACTGTATAAATCCAAAATAGTATTTTATATAAAAAAACTACTTGCAAACCCTTTAATCATACAGTGCCTAATTTCCTAGCCAAGGAGTATTTAGGGACTAGAAAGGGCCCTGAAGTTACTCATCTGGTATATATAGAGGATGCCATTGTAGATATTCTGAAACCTGTGTGTAATGTTGCTGTTCACCGATATGTAAGAATTGTGCCATCAAAATATAGTAAAATTTCTCTATGAGAAGCTGTAATTACATTAACATATAAACCCTTTTGGCTGATGTTTTTTGACAGTAAGCAGAGTAATGAGGAACTCGAACTTCCTCATTCCTGTTTTCCTGAGGCTAAATAACTGAGGACGTTGAGTCCACCAGCACAAGCAAAACTGAATCCAGAGATGTTTATTAGATGTCAGAGGGTGGACCCAAATAAAAAGCTCACTATTATTATTATTGCTTGCTAAGCTACAACCCTAGTTGGAAAAGCAGGATGCTATAAGCCCAGGGGCCCCAACAGGGAAAATAGCCCAGTGAAGAATGGAAATAAAGAAAAATAAAATATTTTAAGCATACTAACAACATTAAAATAAATATTTCCTATAAAAACTATAAAAACTTTAACAAAACAAGAGGAAGAGAAACAAGACAGAACAGCATGCCCGAGTGTACCCTCAAGCAAGAGAACTCTAACCCAAGACAGTGGAAGGCCATGGTACAGAGGTTATGGCACTACCCAAGACTAGAGAACAATGGTTTGATTTTGGAGTGTCTGTCTCCTAGAAGAGCTGCTTACCATAGCTGAAGAATCTCTTCTACCCTTACCAAGAGGAAAGTAGCCACTGAACAATTACAGTGCAGTAGTTAACCCCTTGGGTGAAGAAGAAGGCAGACTTGAGATTATCAAAACAGCAAGCATCAGAAAAGACATTGCTATGTAATGTCTGACACACATTGATCAGAGTAATATTGTTTATCGTGTAGGCTATGACTTATAAAACCTTTGAAAATATTGATAAATCCCTATCTGCCAGGTCAAGCAAAGTCAGCAAGGATATAGTGTTTGGGTCCTCCTGAAGTATGTAGATTCAGCTTGCCAGCATTTGGGTCCTCCTTAAGTTCATAGATTCAGCATGCTAGCCAAAGGATGTGAACATGTCCACTAAACATTTTGATTTGTGGAACTGTTGATCCAATAATGACATGGGAAAAAGGTTGCATTTTTTAAAAATAATCGTACTGAATAATTTTTTAAAGCAACCTTAACATTGCAGAATTGTCTTTACTAGAGTCTCTAATCTGCAGGATGCAAATTCTGTCTTTAGAACTGATTTATACTGTCACAATAATGTATTCGGAACTACCTAAGAAGGGTGGAAAATCTGTCACCAGATATATGCTCCCCAATAAAGAGGATGATGAAATAATGGGCAATAACAAAAAACCCTGTTTGAAGTATGTTGGAGAAAAACCTCAAAACAAGGAAGTATGAAGGAAATTCACAAAATGTGTTGCTATCCTCAAGGAATGTTTTCTAAGACAGGATTTTGATTTAGATGACAAATTTTGTGATGCTAGCAAATCAGAAAATTCCTCTTACAGTGCAACATAATTCTGTTAGAAATTGCAGAATTGACCTTAAGACGAGGAAAAGTGGCTGAAGACTCATTAAAGATAAGAAGAATAGCGTATCAAACTTTATTTTTTTTTTCATAATGATAAAAAATGCACCCCCATTGTACATGATAAACTTGGAAGTCATTTTTAGTATCTAGGTACAAGACACTTATTTCTTGTTGAAACCGATTTGGATTATTAATTAGCTATAACTTATGAGATACCACTCAGATATGACATCAGCAAGTTATATTCCATTTCCAAGTAATTTCAGTTCCTCTTGTTTAAAATAGGGTCGCTTGGTAATTTCGGCCATCAAGGTGGAA
Organism: Palaemon carinicauda; assembly: GCF_036898095.1. Classification (NCBI taxonomy): domain Eukaryota; kingdom Metazoa; phylum Arthropoda; class Malacostraca; order Decapoda; family Palaemonidae; genus Palaemon; species Palaemon carinicauda. The sequence goes on along the minus strand of NC_090736.1, from coordinate 148,013,648 downwards.
GGCGTAACGCCAGCCACGGGTTCCTTGGCTAACTTCATTGAGCTCCAAGGGCGTCCTACCGCCAGGGATATTCCCACAGATGCGAGGGAGCAAGGTAATCCCATGACGGATACCTTCGCCTCTTCGGGTCCGCCTGTCCAACGTTACCCTCCCCATCGTCACCGATGATACTCGTGCGAAGGGACTGGTGATTGAGGCCCTGGTTGAGGGAGGAGAATGCTCATCCGATGACATCTCCTCCTACTGGAATGTGTTGGCCCTCATAAGGCGGCACCATCGGCTGGATGAACCCATGCCCACTGCTGAACAGGCCTGGCTCTCCGGACTTAGCAGGCTGGTGGAGAACCCTATACAGCGACTGACCATATACACATATGATCAGTGCCCAAGCCTCCTCTCCACCCAAGCTAGGACCAAGGAAGGCCAGGCAATGGCTGTTGATGACTCAGCAGATAGACCTATAGGCTCCCTAAAACCCCCATCCTCAAGTCACAAGAGATGGTGAGGTTGCAGCGACCAAAGAAACTAACGAGTTTGAGCGGGACTCGAACCCCAGTCTGGCGTTCACCGGTCAGGGACGTCACCACATCGGCCACCACAACCCTAAATTATGAACAGGCTTAGTGAAAAAAACAAATTAGGTTTATGCTTAAGTTCTTTCCATAATCAAGGTTTTTTTTTTGAGCTCTTGGCAAGTATATTGATGGTGCTAAGATTATATTAGTAGTGTCTGGTGGTGGTTTTTGAGATTTTTTGTCAAATTGTTTTAAAATGCACATCGTACTGTTTATAAAGGGATTAACCATGCTCTAAGAGTGCATTGAAAAAATGCAGTTGTAAAAAATTTTCAGTACATGGAACTGCTCAATACAATAATGAACTAAAACTCTTCAAGGTCATGAAACTTTTTATAAAAAAAAAAAAAGAGAAGGAAACAAGAAACTCCTGGAAGCCTCCCTTTGTACTTTGTCTGAAATTATTATGGATTTCAATGCGTTTAGATCACAGAAGGGGGCCAAATCTGAGACATTTAAGTTGTGGGATATATTTAGAAGTGACTGAGACCTGCATTTTGGGAGTGATCAAGCCGCACTACACGGCTGGGTGTGACCGTATCACTTACCCAAGGTGGGCATTTGTTTACCTGGAAAACATGAGGCAATTATTTCAAGTAGCTCCATTTCTACATCAAAACTTTAAAGCATGGAGATTTGTAGTTAACCCTTTTACCCCCAAAGGACGTACTGGTACGTTTCACAAAACCCATCCCTTTACCCCCATAGACGTACCGGTACGTCCTTGCCAAAAAATGCTATAAAAATTATTTTTATCATATTTTTTATAATTTTTTGAGAAAACTCAGGCATTTTCCAAGAGAATGAGACCATCCTGACCTCTCTATGACAAAAATTAAGGCTGTTAGAGCAATTTAAAAAATACATACACCAAAATGTGCTGGGAAAAAAATAACCCCCTGGGGGTTAAGGGTTGGAAATTTCCAAATAGCCTGGGGATAAAAGGGTTAAAAGGACTGAGGGCAAGTTTTCTGCATTAGGTGCTGATGTGTCTTGTGCAGACAATCAACAGGTCACTTGAGAATGTTAAGTTATAGGAAGTTTCCAAAGTGAAGTTTGTTACAGTGGGAAATAATATACCATGAAATAAAAGTCCTTAACTTGCAACGTCAGATTAGTGACTTTACTTTATCTGAAGCAAGAGTTCAATCATTCTCCAACATTATCTGAGGTTTATGTGCAAAACTTGATTACATCCAGTCATAAAAAAAAAAGTGATCATAACTGCAAGTTATAATAAGCCAGAAAAAAATCCTGAATATTGTCACACGGGAAATAATGCTAGGAGAGATATGTGATGACTTGGTGCAATTTGAAACGAAATGTGGTAAATTGTATGTAACATTCCAAAGTTATAGATTTGTGGCCGAAAAGAACATTTAAAACAATTTCTAGGATCCATCTGGGGACAAGTTCTACTGCTGTAGTGTGTGTAGGTGAAGGTCACTGCCTTTTTATCTTTCAGTGTCTTCCGAGAAAGGTTTAAAAGACATTCCACATAGCTGAGCTGTTGTGGCCTCTCACCCCATGAGAGCATCATAATCAGCCTTTATGGCTTCATAAAAGACTCAAGTTCAAGTTCTTACTGTTCTCCTGTCTAATCTTTGTAAGACTTCATTGTAAGTTTGACGAGAAGAACAAATAGTTTCTCTTCCTGTAGGAGAAAGTGGTACCAGGACTTACCCTGTCAAGAGGATGATTTTAGTATGCTCTTGCCTCATCCGCAAGGCGGGATAGTACATACTGGGAACTTTCCCTTCCAAGAATAGATTTATCTGTACTTAGTACAAGTGCTCACCTATACACTACATGTGCTGTTTCTTATGAGAACAAGCATGCTGACTTCATGTAGAGATTAAGGGCTCTGCCCTTCTTCCCCCTTCCCGGACACCCTACTGATTTTTCTCTCTCCCACTTTGGGAGATTGAGAATTGGTGCATACCAAGAACTTAACCTCCTTGGGAAATATTTTCGGATACTTTGCAACCGCTTCCTGAGTGCCGTCTTATTTTAGGAAAGGTTCATGCTGAAAACTATTCCTCGGAGAAGAAGTATCAGAATATCATGCTCCTACTGGTACCGAGCATGCTCGCAAGCAGCTGAAATGAAGGGTGCCACCTTTTCCACTATCCTTGACGATCGACTGAGGGAGTCAAAGCATACGTGCTTGCATTCCTGATTTTACTTCGCCTGTTCTTTATAATATTCTTCACCTATTGTCATGCCTTCGGATATGACTCCTTCCACCTGGAAAAAAGGAAGGAGTCTCATTACTGGAGATCTTTTCATGGATCGAGTTTTCACAAACAAAAGATCTTTCAACCTGTTCCAACCCGTTCTTAAGGTAGTAGGTTGGCCTGGGCACCAACCGCCCGTTGAGATACTACCGCTAGAGAGTTATGGGGTCCTTTGACTGGCCAGGCATTACTACATAGGACCCTTCTCTCTGGTTACGGTTCGTTCCCTTTGCCTACACAGACACCAAATAGTCTGGCCTATTCTTTACAGATTCTCCTCTGTCCTCATACACCTGACAACACTTAGATTGCCAAACGATTCTTCTTCACCCAGGGGGTTAACTACTGTACTGTAATTGTTCAGTGGCTGTTTTCTTCTTGCTAAGGGTAGGAGAGACTCTTCAGCTATGGTAAGCAGCTCTTCTAGGAGAAGGACACTCCAAAATCAAACCATTGTTCTCTAGTCTTGGGTAGTGCCATAGCCTCTGTACCATGGTCTTCCACTGTCTTGGGTTAGAGTTCTCTTGCTTGAGGGTACACTCGGGCACACTTCTATCTAGTTTCTCTTTCTCTTGTTTTGTTAAAGTTTTTATATTTTTTATAGGAAATATTTATTTTAATGTTGTTACTATACTTAAAAATATTTTATTTTTCTTTATTTCCTTTCCTCACTGGGCTATTTTCCCTGTTGGGGCCCCTGGGCTTATAGCATCCTGCATTTCCAACTAGGGTTGTAGCTTAGCATTTAATAATAATAATAATGCGATAAGGATTGGCAAGTCACCTGTTCATTGGCCTCTTGGCACAACAGTGATGCCTATCAGGGATTGGATTACCCCATCAAGATCGGTACTTCAGTGCCTCTCAAGGTATTACCAGCCCTCGTAGTGGAGTCATCAATTCTTCCTCACAGAAATTTTGTAAAGGTCATGTCTTATTTCTCTTATCTGAGGAAGTCTTTATGCTCCAGCCTATCAAGTAGATCCTGGCTCCCTTTCGCTTGAACATGAAGGTTTTGCATGTCAGAGATGGATCTTCTCCGCTGTCTGATTCAGCGATTGTGGCTCTGATAACAGGGACCCAATGGAAGATTCTGGCATAGGGGTACATTGTTCTTGGGCCTGGAGTCTGCTACCTTGGAAGCCATTCTTAGGACCAACCTAAACTGCTTCCTTTTTTTACCACTGGTTGGATGCTGTTGTATTCTTCTCCTTGACCCAAAATGTGACAATCCTGAAACGTAGCAGTAGTTTTCAGGTTAATCCTGCTCAGGAATAATGCAGAAAGCATACTAGAGGGTCTCTGTGTTCTGGAGGATCACTGAGGTAGAAGAACTAAGGCGAAGTCACCCAATATGGTTCTCCAGGCCTTTAACTCCTCCTGCAGAAAAGTTGACTCAGGCCCAGGAACCAACCATCTTCCCCTTCCTTGACTCCATTCAAGATGAAAACGGAAGTACTGTTTGGTCTGCAATCAAGAAGACTTCTCGTATTCAGTGATCCTGAGGTAAGCTTCATCTAGATACCTATTCTTTTGGGTAACAGAAAGTACCTCCTCTTTGTCCTCTGGGCTTTAGTTACCAGAACAAAGTCCGGAGCTTTGGATTGTCTACCACTCCCAGGCAATCAAGCTTGCCACCTCTAATGCGTATTCAAGTGAGATTTGCCGCTTTGGTTTTCTCAACGATAGACTTTGTGTTCTTTCAGGAAGCAATCCTCCAGGACAGAACCAGTTAGCTTCCTTTTGCCAGGATCTGAGCCTAATATTAGCGTTCAATTGGTAAACCCAGTCGCATGGCCAGAGAATAGATAGAGGAATGTTTGTACATAGCAAATGTAGTGAAGTAGCGCAGTCACTCCTGCTCAACTAAGAACTTCCTGCTCGACAATAGTAATGTCTTTTGACACATCTCTCACCATTGGAAGTCTAATTTTACACAGGATTCTACAGCAATATCTGCTCCAGGGTTGTTGGAAGTGTTATGGGTCAGCAGCCGGAGATTTGCTTACCTTCTAGGTTCAGTGAAGCAGCAGACATGAAATGATCGGGCTTGGTGGATGATGGAAGAGATGCTTTCTAAGAGTGTCCCACTCAAATCCCACCTCCAAGGATGGATGATTAGATTGATTCCAGAAGGGTGGGGCTCACTAGGGAGACTTTAACACCTTGTGAGCCTTATTCACGAAAATAAACAACTGCACAGCAACCTGTGGAACTCCCAAGCAACGCTTTACTATTGTAAACTTCCCAACAGGGTGCGGTAACATTACTTGTAGTTTTGAAGATGAACAACTCCACCGTTGTGACTTGCGTCTACAAGCAAAGGGGTACTTTTTTACTGGCCCTTTATGATTGGACAAGAAGGTATGCACCTGTGGAACTGAGAAGTTGATAGAGCTGTCAGCAAGGGCCATTCAAAACAAGAGGAATGTTCAAGCAGTTGCTCTCAATCACCAGGGTCATTAAGGACCAAAGTGCTCTGGCATTTCATGGGTTAGTAAAGCAGCCAATTTTATTATACAGCATCCTTCCTCTATAGGATGAGTCTCCTATTAAAGGACAACGGTTTGTATTAGTGTAGGAAAAAATCCCTTTTTTAGGCAGTTTGTAATTTTTATAACTATACAAACTCAAGCCTTTTACACTACACTGCCCACCTCAGCCACCCTGCTAACTACCTGGTTAAAAATTTAAAAGGCCATTCCAGCATTACTGAAGTCATGCTCTCATTAAAATGCTCAGGTTTGCATGATTAGAAAAAAAGTTTTACTGTACTGTACCAGGGGAACTCAGTGTCGTACGACACATACTTAATAATGATAGATTGTAAAAATTTCACTCAAAATCAGTTTATCTTGGTGTTTTTATTATAGTATGGTAAGTACTGCTGATCCTGTTATTCTTATAATTTCTTCAAAAGACAGAATTTGAGGAAATGGGAGGCAAATAAAATATCAAAAGCAAGAAAATTATAAAGCATGGCATGTGGCACCTGCTTGGCAAGTATGCCATCACATATATAGTGTGGGCCTATTGGACATAAAAGAAAAATGATAGAATAGTGATTGTATGTGCCCTTTTGCTACATTTTTTGTAGATTTGGTAAAAGTTTAATTGATAGTTAACCCTTTTACCCCCAGGCTATTTGGAAATTTCCAACCCTTAACCCCCAGGCTATTTGGAAATTTCCAACCCTTAACCCCCAGGGGTTTATTTATTTCCCAGCATATTTTGCAGTATATTTTTTTCAAATTACTCTAACAGCCTTAAGTTTTGTCACAGAGAGGTCAGGTTGGTCTCATTCTCTTGGAAAATGCCTGAATTTTCTCAAAGAATTATCAAAAATTTGAAAAAAAAAAATTTTATAGCATTTATTTTTGCAAGGACGTACTGGTACGTCCATGGGGGTAAAGGGATGGCTTTTGTGAAACGTACCAGTACGTCCTTTGGGGGTAAAAGGGTTCATTTCTGAACTGTATAGGTCTTTCTTTTTACTTTTTTTTCTAAATTATATGTTTTTTCCAACTTTTTAAGGTATTTGGGTGCTTTGGTGGGGCAATAGCCGTCCTGCTTAATCTTTCCCACGTGTCTATCATTGCATTTCCTGAAAACATTCCATGTCCCGAACCTAATATTGGATTACCAGAAGACATGCCAAATCTTTCTCAGTTTTTAGAAGTTAAGAAACTACTTCCGGATTTAGAGGTTAGTGAATTTTTTTTTTTTAATATTGTTTTTGCTATTTTATTGTATTATAATGACAGTAATACTCTTACTTCCTGTACAGTACTAGTATACCTGTGCCATCAAAAATGGTGGCAGAACTGGAATGATCTTCCAGTTCTTTTGTACAATACATGTATACCTCACCCGACATCGGTAATTTTTCCTGGAAAGGGGACTTGGTAAAAAACTAATCTAAGTTAAATTTTCTTGTAATTAGGCTAAGTCACAACTAACCATTCCCAGTTATGTATTCAATTTATAAATGCAATTTGAATAAGATATGGCTTATAAGAATCTATTTTAAGCGTACAAAGAAATAAATTTTATATTTAATGTAGTACAGAAAAAAGTAATCTAAATTTATGAATAAATGTACTTACATATTTGTAAATTTTGATTTGTTCCGTAACCGAAATACAAACCACGCTATTTACAAAGGGATACCTTTTAGCGCAGCTGAAATGGCGAGCCATTAGAATTTAACGAGGGTGCATTACCCCCGCGCTAGTTAGCGGGGGGGGGGGGGGGTAGGGGAGTGGTAGCTAGCTACCCCTCCTCCCCCTCACACACAGGTGAATACTCACTTTCACTTTTGGCTCGGACTGTGACAGACGTCTCTGTCTTGGTCCTCTCTTGGCAGCCATTGTTTGTTTTGTCTTTACTTAATCGCTTACTTTTCATTTACTCAATATATATGTAAACATGTTTTCATGATTGTATATATATTTGAGTATAGAAATAAGTAAGTTTCCTTTTCAGATTTGTGTGCGTAGTGTACGATATCTACGTGGAGTCCTCGGCAGTTAGGCCACCACGGCGTAATTTTATGGGTGGCGATCATGTTTGACTTATGTCTTTCTCTCTCTCTCTCTTGAGGTCGTTCACCCTTTTACTACGTGTTACTACGCCCTTGTAGCTTCCTTCCCGTGTGGGGGGGTTGCTACGCCGTACATTTGTCTCAATTAGTTATGAATCTAATTGTAGTTGTTTTTTGTTTTTCAGCTTGTAGAACGATTCCTTTCGGGGTTTTCGTTCTTTCTTTAGTGTTCATTAATTTTTAAATTACATAATTACATAGTTACATAATTATAATTGTTATAATTCTGTTTTGGTTACAGCTCTCCTTCCGTGAGTGTAAGTGGTTGTGAGGGCACGTACCTGTTGTGTAATTCTTGTTCCTTTCCCTCGGGATTCCTCTTCGGAGCCTTCCCGGGGGAATGAATGTGTACTAATATTATTTGTTTTATTTTTTTACAGTTACCGATCTAGTTCGTTTCTGTAATATGGCAACGGTGTGAGCTGTCTGGTTGAGTCCTGGGGATTCGGCTGTTGCTGCCTCCCCCCTTGTATTTTCGTCAGGGGCGTGTCTCCTTCTACTGGAAGTACTCCCGTGACGACGGACAGCTCTCCAGTTCATTTTAGAACTCTCAGGAGGCTTGCCTCCTTGGGCGGGTAACTTTCCTTCCGAGGGAAGTTTTTCCTGTCCAGGCTTGAGTTTTTCCCCTTTTGGGGGTTCTTCTCTTGCCTTTTTTTCGTGCGACTATGCTCTTGGTGCTGAGCGGTCGCACCTGCAGTTTCGCTCAAGGGGCTGGGCAACTGCAGGAGCTCCTCTTCGGAGGATTGTTCCTTTTAGGTCACTGGCTGACCAGTCTCTTCCACGAAGTGTTTCTCTTTCGTTCGCGAGAGAGTACACTCACAGAGACTCCTCTTCGGAGGTTTCTTCTGTTGCTGTTGGCCTCCCTCGCCGTAAGGCCCACCGTCCGCCTCTCATCTCCCTATAAGGGTGCTTGAGGCGCCTTTTTGGATCTCCGTTTGCAGCCTACAACTCCTTTTTCTCGATCTTCCGCCTTGGTGCAGATGGACAGCAGTCTGATCTCGTCTTCCGACGGGCAACGGTCTTCCCGACGGACAGCGGTCTTCCGACGGACATCAGTCTCCCGGCGGACAACGATCCCTTCGGGGCAAAGGGTTGCCCCCACGGGGTTTTTCCCTTGCGTGTCAGGGTTTCCCTGCGCGCCCTTCTGCTGTGTTCTCTCCTGCTCCTGCTCAGTGTTAGCGCACAGGCGCTCTTCTGCTCATCAGCGCTTTCAAGATGATCATCCCTGCTGTTCCTGTTGGTTCCTGTTACGCGCCCTGTGCGCCCACGTTCGTCCTCGTGATCTAGAACTTCGGTTCAGGTCGGGGTCAAGGACTCTTCTTCTATGCGCAGGCTTCCACGCATAGCCTTCTGCTCGTCAGCGATCATCAGCTCGCCAGCGATCATCAACTCGCCAGCGATCATCAGCTCGCCAGCGATCACCTGTCTCTCGGCGATCTCCGGATCGCCCGCGTGTGTTACAGCCGGCACGCCAACGTTCTCCAACACTTCTGAAGGAACATGGTTCGCCAGCTACTAGCTCACCTGCGCATGCTGATCGCCATCGCGCGACCCTCAACTGCGGATTCTGATCGCCATCGCGCGACCCTCAACTGCGGATGCTGATCGCCATCGCGCGACCCTCAACTGCGGATGCTGATCGCCATCGCGCGACCCTCAACTGCGGATGCTGATCGCCATCGCGCGACCCTCAACTGCGGATGCTGATCGCCATCGCGCGACCCTCAACTGCGGATGCTGATCGCCATCGCGCGACCCTCAACTGCGGATGCTGATCGCCATCGCGCGACCCTCAACTGCGGATGCTGATCGCCATCGCGCGACTGCACACCTGCGGATGCTGATCGCCATCGCTTGACCCTGCGCATGCTGATCGCCATCGCGCGACCCTCAACTGCGGATGATGTTCGCCATCGCGCGATCGCCCACCTGCAGATGCTGCTCGCCATCGCGCGACCGTCCACCTGCGCATGCTGATCGCCATCTCGCGACCCTGGCATGCTGATCACCATCGCGCGACTCTGCGCATACTGATCACCATCGCGCGACCCGGCGCATACTGATCACCATCGTGCGACCCGGCGCATGCTGATCACCATCGCGCGATCGCCCTCCTGCACATGCTGCTCGCGATCGCTCACCTTCGCATACTGCTCGCCAACGCACGATCACTCACCTGCGCATGCTGCTCGACCATCGCGTCGGCATAACACAACGCGCCATCGCCAACCTGCGCGCTAGCGCTCACCAGCTCACCACCGATCGCTTGTTGATCCATATCGCCAGCGGTCTTCCTCGCCATCGCGCTAACGCTTGCGTTCGCCGCCTCGGACTCGCTCTCATCCACCTGCCCACCCTCACGACCGCTCGCCCGCGCGACCGCTTGCCTGTGCGCCCGCGCGACCATTCGCCTGCGCGCCCACACGCCCACGTGCCTGCACGTCTACTCTCATGCGCGTCCGCGCCCGTGCTCTCCAATGTTCGCCCATTGGGAATCGTGGTCGCAATCGCCCTGGAGCTCGCGCGACGGAAATTCAAAGATTTTCGCGTGGGCGAACGTAGAAGCGCCCTTGCGCGGTAACGCAAACGAAGGTGAGCGAAGGAGGGCGAGCGTGGTAGGAAGGGCGAGAGCTGGTGGTCGGCGAGCGATAACCCATAGACGAGCAATGGATACTGCAAGAAATAAGCCGACGTTTGTGCGAAGAAACACTGTAGGTTCGCGCGACGGAACACCATCCGTCCGCGCAATGGAAAAACCGTTGGTTCGCGCGTGGGCGAACATTGGAGAGCATGGGCGCGGACGCGCATGAGCGTAGACGTGCAGGCACGTGGGCGTGTGGGCGCGCAGGCAAGCGGTCGCGCGGGCGCACAGGCAAGCGGTCGCGCGGGCGACCGCTTGCCTGTGCGCCCGCGCGACCGCTTGCCTGTGCGCCCGCGCGACCGCTTGCCTGGGCGCCCGCGCGACCATTCGCCTGCGCGCCCACACGCCTGCACGTCTACGCTCATGCGCGTCCGCGCCCATGCTCTCCAATGTTCGTCCATGCGCGAACCAACGGTTTTTCCATCGCGCGGACGGATGGTGTTCCGTCGCGCGAACCTACAGTGTTTCTTCGCACAAACGTCGGCTTATTTCTTGCAGTATCCATTGCTCGTCTATGGGTTATCGCTCGCCGACCACCAGCTCTCGCCCTTCCTACCACGCTCGCCCTCCTTCTGCGCTCCTTCGCTCACCTTCGTTTGCGTTACCGCACATGGGCGCTTCTACGTTCGCCCACGCGAAAATCTTTGAATTTCCGTCGCGCGAGCTCCAGGGCGATTGCGACCACGATTCCCAATGGGGTTTTCGCAGCATGGCCAGCCTGGCGAGTTCTTCTGGAGCGTATTTCCAGAACACGGCCTCACCCCGTAAACGCAGAGCATGGCACTTGCAAGAATAGGAGAAACTTAAGGGAGATCTGAGCAACACTCCTCTTTCCTGAACCTGGGTTAGCCCTTCCCCGTCATTCCCTGGAAGGATTTTTGGCGGGGGGCTTTCCGTTCGAGATTTCTCCATCGGACAAGGGGTGACTGCTTACCCCTTCCTCTGGGAGCTTACCAGGTTCTTTCCCTCCTCGGTTACGGCCCGAGGTTTGGTTCAAGGAAGCTACAGGAAGATCAGGGGTACCTTCCTCTTCTCGAGCTCAGGCACCTTGGCCTTTCGTCGTTAAGTATCTAATTTGCGGACAAGCTCGATGTTGTACCATCTGGACGCGCTGACTGAGGGCTTCCTTCGGGTGTCTCATCTGTGGAGGTCGACGACCTCAGACACCCTTCCATCCTTGAGAAGAGTTTGTTTGTGCCCAAGGATAGAGACTTAGACAGCTGCTGTGCGGAGGAAATCGACTTCCGGTTTCACTCCTCCAAGGCGCTTTCTTCCAGACTCTGCAGGGCTCCAGCGCCCTTTTCTTTCAACCACGTCGGCCTAAGTTATCGGCTACGACAACTGGGACAAGGTGTCCAATTGCAGTTTCCTCCTGTCAGGAACAGATGGCACGGGAGACTCCCCCGGGGGGGCATAGTCCTAAAAGGAGTTCACGAACTCTAGGATTGCGGGTTTTTCGCTGGGAGGATGCTTAAGGTTACTCATCCGAATGACAGCTTCCCGATGCCCATTCCCGCACAATCTCTGTGATTAGCCAAGGATATCGCGCCTGCCGTCTCTGTCAGCGAATTCAGTGTCTCTGAACCTCTATGCCATAGCGTCAGCAGAGTTGCCCGGTTGGGCAGAAGGATCCATACCTTAGGCGAAGGTCTTCCTTAGGATCATCGACGGCTTCACCCCCGGCCCCCTCAGTCGATCCTTTCTTGTAAGGAAGGATCTGAGAGGGGATGTCCGTAGTCGACCTCTCAGCCCTGATCAAGTTTGTCGAACAAACTTCGGCCAGCGTAGACCAGCAGAATCGATCAGACTGGTAACGAGGCGACAGGACTCCTTAAACCCTGGATCGGAAGGACGGGTACTTTCAGTTTCATTTCCATCCATCTTCCAGGGTGCTCGTCGAATTCAGCCTAAACTGCAAGTATTCCTGCTTATGATGCTGTGTGGCTATCCCGCCGTGGCATAACAGGTTTGTTAACCCAGAGAACTCTCCCTGCCTTCCTCTTGGCCGCTCAGGTGCAGGCTTCCGCCTCCTTTGCTGTTTTGAGGGCTGGTCAACTCCGGTAGGCTCGGGTTCGACCTTCTTCAGCGCCGGGACAAGCTTCCGGATGCTTACCATGAGTGTGGGCTCATGGTATTTTGCTTGGAGCCTTCTCTTCCTCTGCCTCAACATCTGGAGTATCTGGCCATGATATTGAGTCAACGGCCTTACCACGCTGGAAACCCCGCTTCTCGTCCGTCCAACGAGGTTAAGCAACGTCGGTACTTGGATGGGTGACACCCTGGGGACGCCAGATTCTGTTACCACATCCTCCGAGCCTTCCTTTCGGTTGACTGTGGCAAGTCTGAGGAGAGTCGCAGTACCTGTTCTCAGTCAAGCAGAGCTTTCAGCCCTACCTTGGAACGTTTCCTAGTTCTCCTTTCCTCATTGACCCGTCTATAGTCCGAACGGTCGCCTCAGGATAAGTTCCATGTGGGGCGATCCAAGTTCCGGTGGCTTCAGGCAATGTTTAACCGGACTCCCTGGCCCTATGGGACCAGCGGAACTATTAGACCTGCAATGGGTGTTGACCTATGGAGCCTCTTGATGGTAGTGGATATTCTCGTCCTTTCCCCACATTCTTGATGCGGTTCTCGGACTCGTCAAAGGAAAGGGGGGGGGGGGGGGGCATGTTCCGGTCCAGGCCTATGGTCAAGACCTGAAGGATACCCCTCCATCATTCAGGCAGGCTTAGGGGCCTTAGTCTGGCCCCTCTACAGATCCTACAGCTCCTGCCGAGTCGCCCCGTGCGCGTCGACTTCATGATTCTGGCGTATTCTAACCAGCAGGGGACGCATTTTCACACCTTCACATCTTGCAGTAGAGATACCGGGATGATTTAGATTCTCTCAATACCACCATCGGCTCTCTCATTCCAGGCAGGGGAATGTTCTCTCAGACTATCCGAGCAGAGCCTCGTAGAGAGAGTGTACCTGGGGGTCTTTGACCTTGGGTAACCAGCAAGTACTGGTCTGGGGGACCTGATCGCGACAGCTTGGAACCTCAAGCTTCCGCTATTCTTCCCCCCCAGTCTCAGACCCCGAGACTCTGGCAAGATGCATTCCGGTGATGGTGGGACAACTTCGACGCCTGCGTCTTCCCTCCTTTTTGTCTGTGGACAATGGGTCTCAACAAGACCAGGTTGTCTGTCAACCTTTCAATGGGAGAGCTCCACTGGGACTATGCGCAGAACGGTTTCTGGACCCTCTGCTTCCCCTGACGGAACTCCCGGGAGAGCTTCTCCCACGGCGCAGACTACTCAAGCAACCACATTGCGACATCTCTCCCGAACCGGGGCGTCGCTTCGGCTTCATGCCTGGAGACACTACGCTTCCTCCTCAAGAAGAGACAACCCGCTACAGTCGCGGTACGGAGGTCGCGTCATCTGCGATAGTCATCCACAGGGGTCTCCCAGGCAAAGTGAAGAGTCTAAGGTGGTTGGTGCCGTGGGAGATATACCTCTTCCCTTGAGGCCTCTTCTCCAGCAATAACGGTCTTATTGCCTTTCGGCGGGAGGAAACTCCTTTCCGCTCTCGGCAATGAAGCCTGTCGCTCAGCCTTTCCCTGACCTTCAGGCTTAAAGGAATAACTTTTTCCTGGCCGCTGGATCTATCCTCGCTCATGTGAAGCTACGATCGTCCCTGCCCTAGTCGGAGGAAGACCTCCAACTTGGAGCATGGCTCGGACTTTTAGTCCTTTAAGAGATCTTCTCAAGACCCTTTACGACAGGCCTCGGATTGTATTCCGCCTTGGGTCTCCTGCTCACTCTGGCCACGGCCAGTGTGTAAGCAATCTTCTTGGTCTCTTACGACTCCCCCCTTTCTAAGGAAGAGGGGAAGGCAACATTCAGGCTCGCTCCCGAGTTGTTGGCTAGACTCAGAATCTGGGGGTCCCGGCCCTTCGGTCCGATTCATTCAAGATTTCGAGTCTCCATTCTGTATCTGATGTCCCAAGACCTTCTCTTTCTTGCCAGTAAAGGAATCGAGAGGTTAGCGCTGGGAACAGCTGCAGTTTGTCCTCAGTTGCAGCCGATTTGGGAGCACAAGGAGGACATGGGGGAGAGTCACCAGTATACCTCTTCAGCCCGGACTCAAGGACATTCATCTCGACCTGTCTCCAGACCCTCCCCCGTCACGTCGCCCTACAGCACGATGTTGGATACATCGCAACGTCCCTCGCCTTCGAGTAATACTACTCTGTGACGCAGGTGCTACAAGCTGGAGTCTGGAAGCGTCTAATGACCTTCGCAGCCCGCTTCCTGCAGGGCGTGACCCACAGGAGTCTCGATACGTTTTCTATCGCTCTGTGGTGGCTACACAACAGCTGGTCTAACCTCAGGCTCCTTTTTGGACAGGTAGCAGAAGGTTGAGGGCATTGTTATCAGGTTTTAGTCTGCATGAACGAAAGAAATATGTCTGGCCCTTACTTCTTTCTTCATCATCCCCTCTACGGGGAAGCAGCATCCTGGTCTCTGCATAGCTGACCTCGAACCTCTGCAGGTAAACCATGCTTCCTTGTGTTCCGAGTATTGAGTCAATACTGTCGCGTCCCCCATACCCTGACGAGGTGGTATTGGGAACGTCCTAACCCAGAGTTCCTTCTGGAACTCCAGGTCAACTGCTTAGGACGGGTCACACTTCTTCCTTCACACACAAGCTTACGTAGGCCACATGGTTCCTTGCGGAGCAAGGAACTTGTGAGGTGCAGGGACTCCTTTTCTCGAGTGCGACTCACTCGGATTCTGAGTCCCCGGGTAAAGCCAAAGCCAGTATGGCTGGGGACTTTCCACCCTTCCTAAGGGGTAAGTCACCCTTTGTAAATAGCGTGGTTTGTATTTCGGTTACGGAACAAATGACAAATTCGAAGATAATTTGTATTTTTCCTAACCATACAAACCTTAGCTATTTACACATATTTGCCCGCCAGCCCTGTCCCCCAAGACAAGTCCTACCTTTAAGTGAAAGTGAGTATTCACCTGTGTGTGAGGGGGAGGAGGGGTAGCTAGCTACCACTCCCCTATCCCCCCCCCCCCCCGCCCGCTAACTAGCGCGGGGGTAATACACCCTCGTTAAATTCTAATGGCTCACCATTTCAGCTGCGCTAAAAGGTAACCCTTTGTAAATAGCTAAGGTTTGTATGGTTAGGAAAAATACAAATTATCTTTGAATTTGTCATGTTTACAGCACATTGCTGGCTCTTTATTTGTGATTATGGTTTGCTTTAAGACAGTATAAAATAAAATTATTTTATTAGGTAGAATAACAAATCAAGTTGAAACTATTTGGCAATAATATGAAATGAACTAATTTGTTGAATTTACTGTCTTTTACATTCAATTTGTTTGTTTACATTGTCTGTAAATGGCTGTGGATCATCAGCGTTAACAGCTGATTCCGGCTGCTGCTCTTCGATCCGTGTTTGATAAGAAACTAGTTGAGAGTTCCTTGAACTGTATTCTTCTTTTCTTCAAGGATTACATGAATGGAAGCAAAATCATAGGTTATTACCGCCCAATTCTGTAACTAACATACTTTAATTATATGTGAGCATAATCACTCCATCATGACTTTGAAAACAGCTGACAAAAAACAAAATAAAAACAATATTAAATTGCTATTGTTAAAATACACCTTAAATATTATTGATAATAGAATAGTACTGAAAGGATTAAACAAAGTTTGAATAACATTGAAAACCAGGATGATTTTAGAAATTTCAGTAAATATACGTCATGTTGTCTCATCTGATGAAATTGAATGACTTGTTTTAAAACCTTAATAAAACTTGAGTAATTTTGATGATTAGTCTCCTTCAACAGGCCCTATGTCATGAGGCCAAAGGGTAAGAGTGGCTTGACTCGGTCAGCCAGGTGGGTGGGTGTGCGGATCCCTCAACCTACCTGTCATTAACTAATTAGCTAGTTAATGATTTAATGACCTTTCCAGTTTCATGCAGACAATACTCATAATTAAAAGTACTAGTTTATATATTTATGAAAAATAAAGATTACTTTTAAAATTTAGGATAGGTTTAGAGTTTTCTTTTGTAAGCTAATGAAAAATCTCTTACCATATGTCAATTGTAATGGATTTTATGAATATAACCTGCCATAATCTAGGCTATTGATACCATACCTATCCATTGCTAGGCATTTGGGAAACCTGGACTTTGCATGTGAAGGTATATTTTATTCCTAGTAAGTTTAGGTTAAGTTTTACTGTTTGAGCTAATCATAATTCACTTTTTTTTTCAAAGGATGATGTCACCTTCAAGCACCTTGAAAAATTGAAGAGCATTGAAATTGATGAAATTTATCTATCCTCGTATTTTGATAATATTATCAAAGCTCTACGACTTTCTGGAGTGGGTGTGTCTGTTAAGTACAGAAAAAGCCCAAAGACCATGTAAGTATATTTCTTGAAAAGGCTAGCAAAAATGGCTTCATTTTGGTACACAGTAGATTTAATCAATAAAGCATACTGTATATGTAGTGTTTGATGCCTTTCACCATGGAAAAGATAATCTGAATATGTACTGTATTGAAAATCAAACTGCCAAAGAGCAGGTGTGGACTTTTTCGACTAGGAAGGATATGTTTTGTATTTTATCATTTTTTATGATACCTTTTTAGCAGGCATAATAGTTTTAATCTTTCACATCCATACCAAAACATTAAGTTATTAGCCCAGTCAATAGAGGAGAAAAAATCAGGAAAAGCTTTAATAAGCTAGATTGTTTTCATAATAAGGTAATTAACATTAATTATGTGTCCTTTTACAGCCCTGTACTCTGCTGCTATCTTGAAAAAATAGTGGAAATGTTTTCTCTACTAATATCTTATTTGGGACTCACTTTAGTGAAATTATCTTTATATAAAACGATCTACACTTGCAATAACTTGAGGGATTACTGAATTCCTGTTGGTAATACATACAGTAGGACCATTTTAGTGTTAGAAGTGCAAGCGTTCAGAATTCGTTTTAGTTTTTCTTTTGTTTCAGTGTTATGAAAAGACAGTTAACCTTTCCGTGATTTCTTAGTATAGAAAATGTTTTAATTTAGGTAATGTTTAATTTGTGATGGACAGCTTTCTTAGGGAGGGGAAATTATTGAATTTTAAAAGGTCAAAGGTCAAGGTCAAGGATGACCAAAAATACCAAAATCAGTCCTCAAGGTCGACCCTTGCTGTTAAAGAGAAGAGTGTAAAGACACGGATAGACTACAGCATTATTATTATTATTATTAGCTATGCTACAACCCTAGTAGGAAAAGCAAAATATATAAGCCCAAGGGTGCCAACAGGTAAAAATAACCCCAGTGAGGAAAGGAAATAAATAAATGATTTTAGAAATGATTAACAATTGATGAAATATTTTAAAAACAGTAACAATATCAAAACAGATATTTCATATATAAACTGAAAGAGACGTATGTCAGCCTGTTCAAAGTAAAAACATTTGCTGCAAATATAAACTTTTGAAGTTTTAACGATTCAACTACCCGATTAGGAAGATCATTCTACAACTTAGTCACAGCTGGAATAAAATTTTAGAATCCTGTGTAGTATTGAGCCGTATGATGTAGAAGGCCTGACTATTAGAATTAACTGTATGCCTAGTATTACTAACTGGATGGAACTGGCCGGTAAGATCTTAATGTTTTTGAAACTACTGTACTGGTATGTAAGGAAACAGAGTAGGAACATTTCTCAACTCTGGTACCAAATTAGTGCAACATTTCCCAAAAAATTGTATTTAGATAATTTTATGTACATTTGTGTATCAACATCTTTCTGAATATTTTTTTAAGAGGGCTGAAGAGGGATGCATGCATAATTGTTTTCAAGAACCGCACTTTATTAAGAAGATAAAGCTAATTTCATCTTTCCCTGATTTTCTCTTTTATTATTCAACCCCCCTATTGATTGGCTTTTATACTGTACTGTATATAAAGATTTTTGTAGGAAGTCGAAAAGATTCTTTAATATGACTTTTGCCAACATAATGAACAAGAATGTTTCCACATTAAAGATCTACAATAAATTCAACAACAAGGAAATCCCTATTCCGCATTTATATCAAAGACTATCAAACTATTGTATAATTTGCACATAAAACAATGCCTTATAAGACCCATTTTGTTAGTGAAAGCTTGAAGAGCTGTTATTTTGCAAGATTTAAAAATAAAATTTATGGATAAAGTACGATTACCTAGCACAATTATTTGTGAGTAAGAGAAACTTAATTGAATAAAATAAACTCTTATCTATAGGTAACCTTTTTAGAACCTGTATAAAAGTGGTTTTGAAGGTTTAGCTCATTTTGCATGCCTAAAGTGTAACATTGTAGTCTAATTCATTCCCAGTGGGAAAAAATTAGAGACATCTGTAAATCTCTCAAAATTAAATCTGTGGTCAGTTTAAAATAGCTTTGTTATATACTGTACCTAATAAACTTTATAAGTATTTAAATTCTCATGAAAGGTTGATCGTTAATCTGTCAGCAACTGCATTACCTATAAGGAAAGATGCCAATACTGGCCGAGACTATCACTAATACCGTATATTTCCGCGTATAAGACGACCCTATATTCCAAAATTTAACCATTAAAAATGGGGTGTCGTCTTATAATACCGTTATAAAAATCACACCTTAAATTCTATGTCTGGTTTATCAGTAGGTTAGCCTAGGTTGAGGTGCAATAACCACCCACACACATGAAATGATTTACATTAATATATAAACGTATAATGAAAGTAATGAAACAATTTTTACCGTATATATTATTGGCATATCTACAAAAAGAGATAAATGATAAATTCGAGGAATAATTCTAACTTTTAACCATACGAGCATAGCTGAGAAAATGTAAACATCGAGTATTGGTTGCGTTGTTAGCAAATTTTTCTCTCGCTAACCTTTCAGTAATTTTAATGCTAGTGTTAATTACGATAGTAATAACATATAGGATATCATATTTATTTGTTTAAAAATTATTATTTTTAGCTGTAAATAACAATTTGGATTACAAACGGTACAATCTTTATTTCTCAATAAAAATTACGGTACATTACAGTATTGCATTTAAAAACTAAAACTTTGTAAAACTTTATTTCCAATCAATATTAAACATCAAACCTGCGACATGTATAAATCTAACACCACTAAAACTCCTCACAGTTATCACTGTCTGTTTCGAAAAGCTGTTCGAACATATCACGAGATTTATCATATGCGCCATCATCGTAAGGATTCCAGTCCGGTTCCGGTGAGTCGACTTTGGCTTCGTCGTCGCATTCGTACAATAAATCGTCTTCACTGCCATCCATGGCATTTGAGATCCCGTATTTTTTAAATTATTTCATGACACTTTCCACCTTTACATTATTATATGCTTTTGTAACAAACTCGCAAAGAACATATAAGAAGAAGAAGAAAGAGGAGGAGCGGGCATTTCGTACGTGAGCAGCTGATGAGCGTAAACAAAACAATACAGGCTAGGTGACGCGTGTTCTAGGAAAACATTAAAGGATTTGTTTTGTTATTTCATTTATTTTTAATTTATAAGGATGCAGTAAGTAATATCATTATCTTTACATAACCTATATTTCATAAGATATCTTGTGTTGCAAAAGCTAGGCTGGGTTATACACAGAGGGTTTGATAATTGAGGAGTCGTCTTATACTACCGATATAAGATAAATTCATAAAAATTTGCTCAAATTTTGTACCTCGTCTTATATGAAGGTCGCCTTTTACGCAGAAATATACGGTAATTTATCTGTTCTAAAAAGATTATTTGTTCCGTAACCGAAATACAAACCACGCTATTTACAAAGGGTTATTACTTTTAGCGTAGCTGAAATGGCGAGCCATTAGAATTTAACGAGGGTGTATTACCCCCCGCGCTAGTTAGCGGGGGGTAGGGGAGTGGTAGCTAGCTACCCCTCCTCCCCCTCACACACACATGAATACTCACTTTCACTTTTGGCTCGGACTGTGACAGACGTCTCTGTCTTGGTCCTCGCTTGGCAGCCATTGTCTGTTTTGTCTTTACTTAATCGCTTACTTTTCTTTTACTCAATATATATGTAAACATGTTTTCATGTTTGTATATATATTTGAGTATATAAATAAGTAAGTTTCCTTTTCAGATGTGTGTGTGTAGTGTACGATATCTACGTGGAGGCCTCGGCAGTTAGGCCACCACGGCGTATTTTATGGGTGGCGATCGAGTTTGACTTATGTCTTTCTCTCTCTCTCTCTCTCTCTCTCTTGAGGTCGTTCACCCTTTTACTACGTGTTACTACGCCCTTGTAGCCTAGCTTCCTTTCCGTGTGGGGGGTTGCTACGCGTACGTTTGTATCAATTAGTTATGAATCTAATTGTAGTTGTTTTTTTTTTTTCAGCTTGTAGAACGATTCCTTTCGGGGTTTTCGTTCTTTCTTTAGTGTTTATTCATTTTTTAATTACATAATTACATAGTTACATAATTATAATTGTTATAATTCTGTTTTGGTTACTGCTCTCCTTCCGCGAGTGTAAGTGGTTGTGAGGGCACGTGCCTGTTGTGTAATTCTTGTTCCTTTCCCTCGGGATTCCTCTTCGGAGCCTTCCCGGGGGAATGAATGTGTACTAATATTATTTGTTTTATTTTTTTACAGTTACCGATCTAGTTCGTTTCTGTAATATAGCAACGGTGTGAGCTGTCTGGTTGAGTCCTGGGGATTCGGCTGTTGCTGCCTCCCCCCTTGTATTTTCGTCAGGGGCGTGTCTCCTTCTACTGGTAGTACTCCCGTGTCGACGGACAGCTCTCCAGTTCATTTTAGAACAGTCAGGAGGCTTGCCTCCTTGGGCGGATAACTTTCCTTCCGAGGGAAGTTTTTCCTGTCCAGGCTTGAGTTTTTTCCCTTTTGGGGGGTTCTTCTCTTGCCTTTTTTTCGTGCGACTATGCTCTTGGTGCTGAGCGGTCGCACCTGCAGTTTCGCTCAAGGGGCTGGGCAACTGCAGGAGCTCCTCTTCGGAGGATTGCTCCTTTTAGGTCACTGGCTGACCAGTCTCTTCCTCGAAGTGTTTCTCTTTCGTTCGCGAGAGAGTACACTCATAGAGACTCCTCTTCGGAGGTTTCTTCTGTTGCTGTTGGCCTCCCTCGCCGTAAGGCCCTCTGTCCGCCTCGTCGTAAGGGCCTCTCATCTCCCTATAAGGGTGCTTGAGGCGCCCTTTTGGATCTCCGTTTGCAGCCTACACTCCTTTTTTCTCGATCTTCCGCCTTGGTGCAGATGGACAGCAGTCTGATCTCGTCTTCCGACGGGCAACGGTCTTCCCGACGGACAACGGTCTGCCCGACGGACAGCGGTCTTCCGACGGACATCAGTCTCCTGGCGGACAACGATTCCTTCGGGGCAAAGGGTTGCCCCCACGGGGGTTCTTCCCTTGCGTGTCAGGGTTTCCCTGCGCGCCCTTCTGCTCATCAGCGCTCTCCTGTTCGTTAGCGCTTTCAAGATGATCTTCCCTGCGGTTCCTGTTACGTGCCCTGTGCGCCCACGTTCGCCCTCGCGATCTAGAACTTCGGTTCAGGTCGGGGTCAAGGACTTCTTCTTTGCGCAGGCTTCCACGCATAGCCTTCTGCTCGTCAGCGATCATCAGCTCTGTCTGTCTGTCTGTATAGATTGCCTTACCTTGTGTAAGACCCGGGCTCTTGCCTGTGGGCAGCCCGGAAAAATCATCAGCTCGCCAGCGATCATCAGCTCGTCAGCGATCATCAGCTCGTCAGCGATCATCAGCTCGCCAGCGATCTCCGGATCGCCTACGTGTGTTACAGCTGGCACGCCAACGTTCTCCAACACTTCTGAAGGAACATGGTTCGCCAGCTACTAGCTCACCTGCGCATGCTGATCGCCATCGCACGACCCTCAACTGCGGATGCTGATCACCATCGCGCGACCCTCAACTGCGGATGCTGATCGCCATCGCGCGACCCTCAACTGCGGATGCTGATCGCCATCGCGCGACCCTCAACTGCAGATGCTGATTACGCATGCTGCTCCTCATCGCACAACCCTGAACGATCGCCCTCCTGCGGATGCTGATCACCATCGCACCCTTTCACGCGATCATTCACCTGCGCATGCTGCTCGCCATCGCACAACCCTGCACGATCGCCCGCTTACGCATGCTGCTCCTCATCGCACAACCCTGAACGATCGCCCTCCTGCGGATGCTGATCACCATCGCACCCTTTCACGCGATCATTCACCTGCGCATGCTGCTCGCCATCGCACAACCCTGCACGATCGCCCGCTTACGCATGCTGCTCCTCATCGCACAACCCTGAACGATCGCCCTCCTGCGGATGCTGATCACCATCGCACCCTTTCACGCGATCATTCACCTGCGCATGCTGCTCGCCATCGCACAACCCTGCACGATTGCCCGCTTACGCATGCTGCTCCTCATCGCACAACCCTGAACGATCGCCCTCCTGCGGATGCTGATCACCATCGCACCCTTTCACGCGATCATTCACCTACACATGCTGCTCGCCATCGCTTACCATCACGCGGTCATTATCGCCAGCGATCTTATTCACCTACTCGGCAGCACGATCCCTCGCCGTCACGCCATCGCTTGCGTTCGTCGCCTCGGACACGTGTTCATTTACCTGCCCACTCGCCTGCGCGATCGCTCGCCCGCTCGCCTGCGCGCCCGCGCGACCATTCGCCTTTGCGCGACTGTTCGCCTTTGCGCAACCGTTCGCCCTCGCGCGACCATAGTTCGCGGCGAATTCCACAGCCGGTGGTAGCAGCAGGAACGCGTGCTCCTAGACGGCACTCGGGATCACCTCCATCCAAGCACAGGTTGGTAGTGCAGGACGAAGACAGGTCAGTACAGCATTCTTCCCCACCTTCTTTTCAGGCAGGTACCGTCGGGTCCACTCCAAAGGATCGCCCGATCCCTTTCACCTTAGCGAGGATTTCGGACTCTGTGTCCTTGGAGCAGCAGACATGGTTTGGTCCGCTGGCACGGGCGTTAATGAGGGTTATGAAACCAGTACTCGCCGGCCAGGGTAACAAACCAGCGGCTGTCTCTCCTACGCTGAAGAGAAAGAGAGGAGTGGACTTCGTGGTGACTTCCCCCAGGGCGAAGTTGGTTCCCAAGAGGTCGGTCTCGAGGGTCCCCTCTCCTGTACGAGTACTCTCTCCTTCTCCTGCCCTGGAAGGATTTTTGGCGGGGGGGCTTTCCGTTCAAGATTTCTCCATCGGACAAGGGGTGACTGCTTACCTCTTCCTCTGGGAGCTTACCAGGTTCTTTCCCTCCTCGGTTACGGCCCGAGGTTTGGTTCAAGGAAGCTACAGGAAGATCAAGGGTACTTTCCTCCTCTCGAGCTCAGACACCTTGGCCTTTCGTCGTTAAGTATCTACTTGCGGACAAGCTCGATGTTGTACCATCTGGACGCGCTGACTGAAGGCTTCCTTCGGGTGTCTCATCTGTGGAGGTCGACGACCTCAGACACCCTTCCATCCTTGAGAAGAGTTTTGTCTGTGCCCAAGGACAGAGACTTAGACAGCTGCTGTGCGGAGTAAATCGACTTCCGGTTTCACTCCTCCAAGGCGCTTTCTTCCAGACTCTGCAGGGCTCCAGCGCCCTTTTCTTTCAACCACGTCGGCCTAAGTTATCGGCTACGACAACTGGGACAAGGTGTCCAATTGCAGTTTCCTCCTGTCAGGAACAGATGGCACGGGAGATTCCCCCGGGGGGGCATAGGCCTAAAAGGAGTTCACGAACTCTAGGATTGCAGGTTTTTTTTCGCTGGGAGGATGCTTAAGGTTACTCATCCGAATGACAGCTTCCCGATGCCCATTCCCACACAATCTCTGTGAGTAGCCAAGGATATCGCGCCTGCTGTCTCTGTCAGCGAATTCAGTGTCTCTGAACCTCTATGCCATAGCGTCAGCAGAGTTGCCCGGTTGGGCAGAATGATCCATACCTTAGGCGAAGGTCTTCCTTAGGATCATCGACGGCTTCACCCCCGGTCCCCTCAGTCGATCCTTTCTTGTAAGGAAGGATCTGAGAGGGGATGTCCATAGTCGACCTCTCAGTCCTGATCAAGTTTGTCGAACAAACTTCGGCCAGCGTAGACCAGCAGAATCGATCAGACTGGTAACGAGGCGACAGGACTCCTTTAACCCTGGATCGGAAGGACGGGTACTTTCAGTTTCCATTCCATCCATCTTCCAGGGTGCTCGTCGAATTCAGCCTAGACTGCAAGTATTCCTGCTTATGATGCAGTGTGGCTATCCCGCCGTGGCATAGCAGGTTTGTTTCCCCAGAGAATTCTCCCTGCCTTCCTCTTGGCCGCTCAGGTGCAGGCTTCCGCCTCCTCTGCTGTTTGGAGGGCTGGTCAACTCCGGTAGGCTCGGGTTTCGACCTTCTTCAGCGCCGGGACTAGCTTCCGGAATGTGACCATGAGTGTGGGCTCATGGTATTTTGCTTGGAGCCTTCTCTTCCTCTGCCTCAACATCTGGAGTATCTGGCCATGATTTTGAGTCAACCGCCTTACCACATTGGAAACCCCGCTTCTCGTCCGTCCAGCGAGGTTAAGCAACGTCGGTACTTGGATGGGTGACCACCTGGGGACGCCAGATTCTGTTACCGCATCCTCCGAGCCTTCCTTTCGGTTGACTGTGGCAAGACTGAGGAGAGTCGCAGTACCTGTTCTCAGTCAAGCAGAGCTTTCAGCCCTACCTTGGAACGTTTCCTAGTTCTTCTTTCCTCATTGACCCGTCTATAGTCCGAACGGTCGCCTCAGGATAAGTTCCATGTGGGGCGATCCAAGTCCCGGTGGCTTCAGGCAATGTTTAACCGGACTCCCTGGCCCTATGGGACCAGCGGAACTATTAAACCTGCAATGGGTGTTGACCTATGGAGCCTCTTGATGGTAGTGGATATTCTCGTCCTTTCCCCACATTCTTGATGTGGTTCTCGGACTCGTCAAAGGAAAGGGGGGGGGGCATGTTCCGGTCCAGGCCTATGGTCAAGACCTGAAGGATACCTCTCCATCATTCAGGCAGGCTTAAGGGCCTTAGTCTGGCCCCTCTTCAGATCCTACAGCTCCTGCCAAGTCGCCCCGTTGCGCGTCGACTTCATTCTAACCAGCAGGGGACGCATTTTCACACCTTCACATCTTGTAGTAGAGATACCGGGATGATTGAGATTCTCTCAATTCCACCATCGGCTCTCTCATTCCAGGCAGGGGAATGTCTCTCTCAGACTATCCGAGCAGAGCCTCATAGAGAGAGTGTACCTAGGGGTCTTTGACCTTGGGTAACCAGCAAGTGCTGGTCTGGGGGACCTGATCGCAACACCTTGGAACCTCAAGCTTCCACTAGTCTTACCCCCAGTCTCAGACCCCGAGACTCTGGCAAGATGCATTCCGGTGATGGTGGGACAAATTCGACGCCTGCGTCTTCCTTCCTTTTTGTCTGCGGACAATGAGTCTCAACAAAACCAGGTTGTCTGTCAACCTTTCAATGGGAGAGCTCCACTGGGACTATGCGCAGAACGGTTTCTGGACCCTCTGCTTCCCCTGACGGAACTCCCGGGAGAGCTTCTCCCACGGCGCAGACTACTCAAGCAACCACACTGCGACATCTCTCCCGAACCGGGGCATCGCTTCGGCTTCATGCCTGGAGACACTACGCTTCCTCCTCTAGAAGAGACAACCCGCTACAGTCGCGGTACGGAGGTCGCGTCATCTGCGATAGTCATCCACAGGGGTCTCCCAGGCAAAGTGAAGAGTCTAAGGTGGTGGGTGCCGTGGGAGATATACCTCTTCCCGTGAGGCCTCTTCTCCAGCAATAACGGTCTTATTGCCTTTCGGCGGGAGGAAGCTCCTTTCCGCTCTCGGCAATGAAGCCTGTCGCTCAGCCTTTCCCTGACCTTCAGGCTTAAAGGAATAACTTTTTCCTGCCCGCTGGATCTATCCTCGCTCATGCGAAGCTACGATCGTCCCTGCCCTAGTCGGAGGAAGACCTCCAACTTGGAGCATGGCTCGGACTTTTAGTCCTTTAAGAGATCTTCTCAAGACCCTTTTACGACAGGCCTCGGATTGTATTCCGCCTTGGGTCTTCTGCTCACTCTGGCCACGGCCAGTGTGTAAGCAATCTTCTTGGTCTCTTACTACTCCCCCCTTTCTAAGGAAGAGGGGAAGGCAACATTCAGGCTCGCTCCTGAGTTGTTGGCTAGACTCAGAATCTGAGGGTCCCGACCCTTCGGTCCGATTCATTCAAGATTTCGAGTCTCCATTCTGTGTGTTATGTCCCAAGACCTTCTCTTTCTTGCCAGTAAGGAATCGAGAGGTTAGCGCTGGGAACAGCTGCAGTTTGGCCTCAGTTGCAGCCGATTTGGGAACACATGGAGGACATGGGGGGAGAGTCACCAGTATACCTCTTCAGCCCGGACTCGAGTACATTCATCTCGACCTGTCTTCAAACCCTCCCCCGTCACGTCGCCCTACAGCACGATGTTGGATACATCGCAACGTCCTCGCCTTCGAGTAATACTACTCTGTGACGCAGGTGCTACAAGCTGGAGTCTGGAAGCGTCTGATGACCTTCGCAGCCCGCTTCCTGCAGGGCGTGACCCACAGGAGTCTCGATACGTTTTCTATCGCTCTGTGGTGGCTACACAACAGCTGGTCTAACCTCAGGCTCCTTTTTGGACAGGTAGCAGAAGGTTGAGGGCATTGTTATCAGGTTTTAGTCTGCATGAACGAAAGAAGTATGTCTGGCCCTTACTTCTTTCTTCATCATCCCCTCTACGGGGAAGCAGCATCCTGGTCTCTGCATAGCTGACCTCGAACCTCTGCAGGTAAACCATGCTTCCTTGTGTTCCGAGTATTGAGTCAATACTGTCGCGTCCCCCATACCCTGACGAGGTGGTATTGGGAACGTCCTAACCCAGAGTTCCTTCTGGAACTCCAGGTCAACTGCCTAAGACGGGTCACACTTCTTCCTTCACACACAAGCTTACGTAGGCCACATGGTTCCTTGCGGAGCAAGGAACTTGTGAGGTGCAGGGACTCCTTTTCTCGAGTGCGACTCACTCGGATTCTGAGTCCCCGGGTAAAGCCAAAGCCAGTATGGCTGGGGACTTTCCACCCTTCCTAAGGGATAAGTCACCCTTTGTAAATAGCGTGGTTTGTATTTCGGTTACGGAACAAATGACAAATTCGAAGATAATTTGTATTTTTCCTAACCATACAAACCTTAGCTATTTACACATATTTGCCCGCCAGCCCTGTCCCCCAAGACAAGTCCTACCTCTAAGTGAAAGTGAGTATTCATGTGTGTGTGAGGGGGAGGAGGGGTAGCTAGCTACCACTCCCCTACCCCCCCGCTAACTAGCGCGGGGGGTAATACACCCTCGTTAAATTCTAATGGCTCGCCATTTCAGCTACGCTAAAAGTAATAACCCTTTGTAAATAGCTAAGGTTTGTATGGTTAGGAAAAATACAAATTATCTTCGAATTTGTCATTTTTTGTACGTATGTTGTACAAAAATAGATATCGCACGGTAATTTTGTGTAGTATATTTGTTGGATGGAGTAGTGTTAGTTTTTATATATGGGATGGAAAGTTAAAGCATTGCTAAAGCAATAGTAGTGTACAATTCCCTTATTCTGTTGTTGGCTTCCAGTTACTATTGTAGTCTTAACAGTTACTCACTAATTTAAAGATTTGCTATAGTCTAGTTTTGTCGCATACTTAATGACAATATGAAACCAATTCCTGGTCCTTTCATGTGATGCATTGACTTTAATAGAAAGGCCTTTACCGATATGGATACACAAATTGGCAAATTACCCGGCACAAAATTTTAGGCGATATCTACTGCCATAAGTCGTCTGTGCATTCATTTTTTTACATGTCACAAGAAAGTTATTTGTAGAGCTTGTTTGGGAGTAATAAGAGGATTATCATCTTGAATTGGGTTGTTCTACAACCTGGGTCTTCTAGTCGAGATGGATATAACACTTGAAGTGATGGCATTTAACTAAACATCTTTGAGATGACCCCCATAAAATTTTTGCTATATTTATAACATGGCTTAAATGATTAATTTCAACTGCATGCCATTCATTTGTGAAACAGTGGAGTTTTTTAATGAAGTAATTAAAAGCACATCTTGACTCCCAATAGTATGCGGGCTTCTCCCTAGGGTTAAACGGTGCCAGGTTCCAAAATTCACTGCTCGTGTTACTCATTATTTCTTCTTTAATTCTCTCTCCTTTTGCGAGATCATACGCTACCATACCATCAAATCAACACATATCTAATCCTTTTTTTGCTAGATGAATTAGACTAGGTCTGATGAGTAGGCCTATTGTTAATCAAATTTCATTCATTTTCGTTGAGGTAAGTGGAGATTTTTACATGTATTAAATAAGTTTTTTCTTCTATTGTAAATTCCGTGACCCCAAGGGCATGCTTAATAGCATCATTGAATTTTTTCCTTACATCCATGAAATCGCTTTCGAAAGAAATCTCTTTCGAAAATTAATTTTCTTTCAAACAGTTTTTCCATTATAGAGAAAAACATATGTGAAAAAGTTTTGTTAATCTGTATTTAAATGAATATTTTTTGAAAAAAATTCTGGAGCACGTAATCCTAAAATGGCCAAAGTTCTATCTTAAAATAGCAAAAGAATTTGCTGGTAATCATTATACAGTGATATATCCTGTGTCTGGTAATTTATATGAAGTTAAGATTTTCATAGCTCTACATCTCTGGACAGTTATTTATTAATTTCATGTTCATTCAAATTTTTTCTTATACTCTGAGATCAACTTGTCCTTACTCATAAAATGAACCATTCTCCCTTGACAGGTAATGTTTGTTAAATTTGTAACGAGGTGAACCCAGTCGCCTGTCAGGTGGAGCAACCCTCACTTTGGCTGCAGTGATGTCTGATAAATTTATAACAAGGTAAACCCAGTCACCTGTCAGGTGGAGCAATGCTTTCTTGTTGCAGTGCTGTGCTGATGTACTTATCTGCATCCTGTCTGATGCTGTTAAATCCATTTTTTTTTCTCTTTATAGTGTGCACTAAATCAGCATCTCCAGGGACAAATATACAGCCTTGACCTGGCAAGCAAAGCTGGAATTGTGGCTGGTATGAGTAAGCCAGACGTAGATCCCCATCAACTCTGTGATTTTTGCAGTGGGAATGACTGCTCGCAGTCTTCCCCCTGCAATGTATAGGGAGTGGCCTTTTCATTGGGCAGAGTCTTCAAAGGAGAGGGAGAAGTCTAAGAGGGATTCATCAGTATAGGAGTGTCAATGCCCAAGCTGATGCTGAAGAAACTTTAGTTCCTTCCTGGCTTTTGGTTGGAATCCCACTGTCTCCAGCAATTTCCTCTTAGGCTGGGTCTTTCAGAGAAAATCGTTAGGGTAGAGAAAACCCCTCCTTGTGCTTGAGTGCTGTAAGTGAGATGGTAGTTTTACCTTCTCCTAGCAAAGGTAATCCACCCAGCCTTCCTCAAAGTACTCCTAGCATTGTGCCTATTGATGACAACTCTCGGTATGACCTTGATATTGGGAAGCTGTGGCCTTCCCTAGGTATTGACTGTGCCCCATTAGTGGAGAAGCTTCTTGAGGTGTTAGCTGCTGCTAGGACCCAGAGGTTTACCTTTGCTGTGCCGTCCTCTTTGGCAGTACTGTCTACAGAGGAGAGATGTGATGCAGTTCCCCTCGACGTTCCCTTGCCTGCTGCTGCAGCAGAGGGGCCTTCTTCATTTATCTGGAAATCATTGAGCATCACAATCACCCTTAGGCACCTCTCATGCCATCACCTCCGTGCACAAGATGACCCCCTTGTGCATGATCAGCAGGCAGGAAGTCTTATGTTCCCGGTCTTTACTAGGCAAAGGATCCACTCTCTCGCTCCCCTCTATCCAAGTCTTCATGCTCCCAGTCTCCTTATGATTCATCACAGAGTGATCAGTCACCACGTGACCAATCAGATTGTTTGGTCTTCTTGCTCGAAGATACCACGTGTTGGGAGACTGACACAATGACGAAGACCCCTTGTACTTAGACTTCTCCAAACCCAAATTCCAGTTTCTCTAGGGATTCCAATCCTCTTGCCACCTGTTCTTGTCAACAACAGACACCACACCACCTTCCTTCACTTATAGACACTACTAGCAACCCAGATAGTCTTACGTGCCAAGACTGGCTCAAGTGTGAGGATTCTCGTTGGTGAGGAACTGGTTGATCTCCATTGATCCTTCAACACATAGGGGTCGTGCCTACTGGTGGGATCTCCCTACATGCAGTTGTGACAGGTAGCAGGAACAGGTAACACTACAGGACAGTTCTCAGCACTCCTCGTAGCACGGAGCCCTTTCACTGAGCACTTCATCCAAGGACGCACACATCAAATGTGCTCTAGTACTGTTTACTGCTATGCTTGCCCTCTTGCCTTTCGGAGACCAAGGCACTTAGTGCCTCTTTGGCCTCAGAGGAAAAGACAGCATGAGACAGTTCAACCTCAGAATCCAGACATCGGTCTTGCTGCAGAGCATCATCTAAGTTCAGTTCTCCGACTGGTGCATGAGTACTCCAAAGAGAAGGAAGAACTGCCATGGTTCTTGTATAATCCTATAGGGGAAAAGTCTCAGGACATGGTCTACCCCATTGTACCCAACTCAGGTGGAGACTGAAATTCCCGAGACAGTCCACCTTCACCATGGTCTTTACCCCCATCAGGGAGTAGGATAACCTTGGAGAAGCTTCCACAGACCCTACTAAGGATGGTATGAACGCTATTGATCGACGCTTCATTGACCCATGGTTTGAGACCCGCTTTTGAGCTACTGTACTGTTGTCGGTTCTTGTGCAGGTCACTCTAGATAAGGTGAATCCACAGATCGCTGGTCTTAATACCCCTCTTCACTTGAACCACTCAATAAATATCCTACCTCCAACCCTCTTTTGACAACAAAGGTTCTATGTGCTGAAACAAAGTTCATCTCCTTTACTAATCAATCCAGGTGTAGCAGTTTTGGCAACAGGTACTACAGCGTGCACGGTCATGGCAAGCCTCTAAGCAATGTCCTTTATTGATCACTGGCCAGGAGCAGTATCGTACTTCACTTCGTCTCAGGATTTGTCTAATCTGGAAACAAAGTAGTAGTTCACCAACATCATCCTCTCAGGTGTGAAGGAGGTGACTTACGTTGCCCATCAGTCAGCAAACCAGAGGTCAAATTGGGTACTGCGGAGAAGGGATGTAATAGCGTCATGCTTTTCAGGTTAGTTGGGACGGAAAAAAATAAAAAACGATCGTTCTCAGGAACGTACTGTACTGGTAATGGAGTCCACGGTGATCTTCTCAGAAAAACGTTGATGCCACCATTGAGAAGTTGAGAAAAGAGAGTAATAACTTCCTTATCGTCAGAGCAGTTACATTAAAAGGCCCTTGGCCTTCTTAATCAATTACTCGGAGAGCTCCTTCCACACAACCCAGCAAGTCAATGCTGATGCTAACATTGAAACTAAGATCTCTATCTAGTGCTTTAGTTCCCACATCCTTAATGAGAAGGGGACAATGCCCCTCCCTTTAGCTTAACCCAGCCAAACCAGGAATAGCAGTAGAGGTAAGAGGGGGGAGGGGAAGGAACACCAAGATCGGTGCTCCACTCCCCCCAGTTGCCATGAGATGGGGTATGCTTATCAAGTTCTTGGGCGATATGGTGCTAAAAGTTGGGTGTCAGAGGTCCCACAGGATTGATACTTTCCCTCTGATAACGTTCCTAACTTACCTTCCCAAATCCCCAAAATCTCAAGCGCATACGGCAGAGGTTAAGGCGACGATAGAGAAGAATGCACTAGAAGTCTTCAAAGATGGGTCTCCAGGATTCTCCATTCGGCTGTTGCTGGGAGAAGTTGACCAAAGAATGGAGATAACCCTGAACAAGTTTGTTCAACAGACTTCATCCTATATGGAGATGGCAAACAGTACACAGTATATGCAGCCCTTAGGAAGACTTATGCTTTCTTTGAACCTTAAGGATGCAAATTTTTAAATACAGAACAGTCTGCCTGACAAAAAGTACCTCTGCTTCGCCCTCGAGGGAGTCTTGTACCAATTCAAAGCCACGTAATTCAGACTGTTTACCACTTCCCCAGTGTTCACTCCTGTTTCTGCTTAAGCCCACAAACAGGATTAGGGTTCTGAGGTATCCTGAAAATTGGCTGATCCTGTAGTCCTCAAGGAGGCAATTGCTCCATGATCAAGACTTTACTCGATTTCACAGATAGTATATTGGTCAGGGCATTTGCCACCCGTTGAGATATTTCTGCCTGAGATTTATTGGGTCCTTTGACTGGCGGACAGTACTACATTGGATCCCCATCTCTGGTTACGGCTCATTTTGTCTTTACCTTCACATACACCAAATAGTCTGGCCTATTTTTTCCACATTCTCCTGTCCTCATGCACCTGACAACACTGAGATTACCAAACAATTCTTCTTTGCTTAAGGGGTCAACTCCAATGTAATTGTTCAGTGGTTACTTTATTCTTGGTCAAGATAGGAGAGACTCTCTAGCTATGGTAAACAGCTATTCTAGAAGGACACTCCAAAATCAAACCATTGTTTTCTAGTTTTGGGTAGTGCCATAGCCTTTGTACCATGGCCTTCCACTGCCTTGGGTTAGAGTTCTCTTGCTTGAGGGTACACTCAGCATGCTGTTCTATTTTATTTATCTTCCTCTTGTTATTTTTTTTTTTTATTTTTTATAGTTCATATATGGGAGATCTAATTAATGTTGTTACTCTTCTTGAAATATTTTATTTTAACTGTTATTAATTTCCTTGCTTCCTTTCCTCACTGGGTTATTTTTTCCTGTTTGGAGTCCTAGGATTTTTAGCATCTTACTTTTCTAACTAGGGCTATAGCTTAGCTTGTAATAATAAAAATAAAAATGTTGGGATCATGATCAATGTGGAAGAGTAGCCTCATACCCAAGAAATGAAATTGTTGATAGATGAAGCAAGTCTTTCTATCAGATAATTGCATCAACAGACTCGGAGTGGTAGTGCAAGAATTACAGGTTGTTCATTATCTTCAGCGGCCGTGGCATTCTTCCAGGACATCTTTCGTCGTTGAAAAACTTGTGCATCACGGGTATTTCCACCAGAGATCACCACAGTGGTGTCTTGATTGTCATTAATCAGCAGCCACTGATCCCCATCCCACCTTTGGGCTCCGGTGGAAGTAGTGGTGAGGGACGATATCTTGTGGTAGCAGAATGACGAAACCTCTGGAGATGATGTAGTTCATAACCACATCCATAAAGGGGTAGGGTGTATACCTGAGGAACCAGACTGCCCTGGGTTCATGGTGTGAAGAATAAGAGCTCCTGCACATCTACTTGTTGGAAATACAAACAGCATTGTAATCTTTCCATCAGAGTTTGATAGGGCACTTGGTAATGTTGTGGACTTACAACATTAGTGGCCTATGTCAACAAGCAAGGGGAAACTGTTTCACAGGACTCCGCCAAGTTGGCAAAGCAGGCATAAACTTCGGCATTCGACAATGCAGAGTAGAACTGTTGCCAAGGTACATTCTAGGCAAGATCAATGTACGAGTGGACATGCTCCGCCAATAGGGGTAGGTGGTAGGAGCCGAGTGATCTGTACTACTATGCGTTGCAGAAAAACTTCTTACCCTTATGGGTTCCCAATCAATCAACTTGTTCATTGCCTGGCTTAACAAGCAGCTTCCAGTGTTTCGTTCACCAGTCCCAGACCATCAGCAGTAATGGAAGATGCCTAACAACATCCCTTGGACAACCTAGATGCTTACACCTTACCTTTCCTTCTGCCTAATACATCTGGTAACCAACAAGCTATTGACTGCCTTAAGTATCAGAATGACACTGTATGCTCTCAAGTGGTCACACACGGAATAGTTCCAGATCTGATGATATTCTTCATTGAGGTATGTACAGAGAGAACTACCCTAGTGCTCCAACCTCCTCTGTCAGCCCCATCTGCAGGGTACCGCAACTCCTTGGCATCCTTTTCACTTCGTGGGTGGTGACTATCCAGTATCTCCTTTGAGCAAGAGGCTTTTTGCCAGGTACTGCACGAGATGTCGGGATATGTGAAAATACTCTTCAGCTGTGTGTCAGGGAAATAAGGCCATCATGTGCAATTGGTGTTGTAGATGGGGCACTTCTCCTGTCAGAACTTTTCAGTACTGTAATTAATTGCCAGTTTCCTAGTTGACCTTTGTCGAGGGAAGCTATGCTCAGTCTCCGCATGTAGAAGACTCGGCCTTGAGCTGGGTTTTTGGGGTGAAGGACTTAGATCTTTCCTCTTATAGGCTCTGTTGTTACTTCAAGTGGTTTCCTTATAAACCCCTAAGGAGAATGTCAGATAGGGAACTGATATTCAAAACTCTGTTCCTGCTTGCTTAGCCTTGCTGATGAGAGTAGGCAAGTTGCATGGCATCTCTTTTCTCATGTCATTCAAAGGGATAACATAAGGTTTTCTTTGTGTTTGTATCAAAATTTGTGGCTTAGAGTCAGAGCCTTGCCATCCATAACCCCAGGTTCAAGTTCTTCATCTCTTCCCTCCAAGATGTAACTAGCGATTGTTATTACAGACTAAAGTCATGTGAGGGTGCTTAGGTGCTACCTGAAGAAAACTTGGCATTTCATATTGGATCATCAGAGTTTATTCCTCAGTACCGGTAGGGTTAGGAAAGGGACTTCTAAGAAAGTTAAATTCTGGCTTTGTGAGAGCATCAGGCATATATACTCTGTTCTGGAGGGACAACAGATCGACCGTCTAGACCATGAGATCACCAAGTAAGAGGTATTGGTTCCATCCTAGATTTCAGGAAGAATCTGTTCGTAGCGGAAGTGGCAAAGGCAGGCGTCTCGAAATGCCAGACAACCTTCACTGTTCATTACCTTTGGGGAATATAGCTTCACGTCCCCAGATACTTTTACCCTTGGAGCTGTGGTAGCTGCTCAGCATTTTCTATAACAATCCTAGGTTAAAAGGTAAGAATGTCTGACAATTTTTCCTTTCTTCTCCATCTCTTAGGATGGTCTCGAAATGCCAGACAACCTTCACTGTTCATTACCTTTGGGGAATATAGCTTCACGTCCCCAGATACTTTTACCCTTGGAGCTGTGGTAGCTGCTCAGCATTTTCTATAACAATCCTAGGTTAAAAGGTAAGAATGTCTGACAATTTTTCCTTTCTTCTCCATCTCTTTTGATGAGGCAATTTTGCCATTATGAGCTGGACACGATGTTAGATGCAAGTAAACAACTCAACATTGTAACTTTTCTTTGCAGTTAAGTTTGTATTGAAGTATCTCCTCCATGCTCCCATATGAGGGGGAGGATGAATGAAATGCATGATCATCCATTTATTGTAGATGTCCATATATTAAGACGCCATATCATATCCTTTAGGATGTATATTCTTCAGGGATCACCTCCCACACCTCTTCATACTCAGGTAGTTAGTAAGTTGACAGGAATCCTGACTTTTGCTTCTCCACAGAACTAAAGTACATTAACATCTCCAGGTTTAGTTAACTAGCCAGTTCTGGTTACATGGATTTCACCCTCCTGAAGATGAGTCTCCACTTAAATAAAGGACGATGGTTTGCATTATAAGTAGGAACAAAATCACAAATTTTAAATAGTAATTTGTATCTTTCATAATTATACAAACCTGAGTCTTTTAAGTTACACAGCCTACCTCAACCAACCAGCAAGTCCTCAGTAAAGGTCACTGAGGACGTAGCTTACCTTGTTTAAAGTTCAACTGCCATTTTACTATATTGTTATACTGTATATCCCATAACCTAATTAAAGTTTGTTTCTATACAAATACAAACCATCATCCTTTAATAAGAATGACTGAAGTGAAGCTAGATTGACCATTGAAATTTTAATAACCATTGAAATTTTAATAAAGTCGTTGTAACTACTAGCAGGTGATGTGGAAGCCCCCACCAACTTTTCCTTCAGCTAGACACTCGCTTTTGAATTTGGCAGAATAGTACACGCTTACTCCTGCTTACCTCACAAATTTGGAAGTTGTAATATTTTTTTCTTTATGTTCCACAGTCTCAAGTATGCTGTACTTTGTCAGTCTCTGGGAGTGGGAGGGCCAAGAGTGTCCTGCTTTTGAGGGCTAGCTTGATTGTTGATCAAGACCCCCCCCCCTCACCCCAAACCTCTTCAGAGTACAGTTTTGGTCCTGGTCTGGATTGTGCACAGTGGAGAGAGAGAGAGAGGAAACCCCAGTTCTGCACTGGAAGAGACAGCATCCCTAGAAGAGTGTGTGTGTCAATGCTCTTGCACTCATTAGTTATTGCAGTGACTAGTAAGAGGCTAGAATGTCTCCTGTTGAAGCGGGTTGATGGTAATTGATCAGCTTTTCAGCTCTCAACAGAGGAGACTCAACATACCCAAGGGTACGAGCCCTCGTAGTATCTGCATTGACTGGAGGGACTTCAGATTGAGCGCTCAGTCTTCTCAACTCTTTTGTGTGCCACAATGGAATCTACACGGCCAGCCTCCAGTAGCTTTCTGTATCAACTAATGGTCCATTGCAGCCGTGCACTTCACTACTCGAATAAGTATGTTACACTAGTCAGTGAATCAGTGGGCCAACTTTGTTCTGGAAAGAAGGAATAAGGATGTTTACTTATTCTCCAGGCAAGTTGGATGAAAAGATGTCAATGTTCAGGATCCGAAGGCAAAGTCTCCCTAAAGGGACATAGAGGAAATGGTAAAGGAATAATAGCCATGACTTTCTTATCCACTCTGCAGTTACCTTCAGAGACCAAGGTCCATGGCTGTGGCAAGAAGTAATGTTTCTGCCACACTCAGTATCTGCTTTGAAGAAACTCTAGCTGCTTCCAAAGCACAACCACGACCTCCAGCTGGTCCATCTTATTAGAGAGGTACAGACAGTGCTACACTCCTTCATGCCCAACCTCGTACTTTAGGAGGGGCAGTAGTAGTAAGAAGGTGGAAGGGGTCACTGAAGTCGCCAGTCCCCTTCTGTAGTTAACGCGAGGAGGGATGCCTGTCATGCTGTTGTGAAATATGGAGTAGTAGTGGGTGATAGTCCTTTGGGACAGATGCCTCCTTCCCTGCATAGTTCTTGATCCTCCCATCACTTGCACTTTGATGATGATCCGAAGTTATCTTGAAATTGATGAAATCTTTCTCTTTTATCAAGACTTTCATTTACACAGGCTCACTCATGCTGTGTTTTGTAAGCAACGCATTTACCGGATATTAGTGAAACAATCTGTACTCGGTGTTTGAGACAGAGCCTGAAAAATACCTGTCTCGGCCATTAATCAAATTACTCGACCCCAATTCTGACCTAAACTTCATGGGACTGTAGTCCCTTGTGTAACTAGCATACCTTATCTGTTACCAACATTATATTGAACCATAAATTTGGAACATTTTACTGTTGGCAAAGTAATTATAGCTTTAATATACAGTAATAATATACTGTACAGTATATTTACGTCTGAAAAATTTAACCCTAGTATGTAGTCGATAGTTTCATTGTATAATATTCTATATCAATAATGGGTATATTATGCAAACAGTCTCACAGCTATCACATAACCTCCACACAAGTATAAAATGCTGATAAGAAAACTCACTACTAAAATAACATGTTTAATTAGAATTTACAATACTGTAGACTTTTTCTCATTAGTACAAGTCACTACGATTTGGTCTTACTATTGTTACGCAACTTAAAGGCATACGTACTGGACTTAGATATTTTAGTTTACTCTAGATTACACTGAACTCATATTTTTTCAGACTCCTTGATTAACAGGATGTTTAAAATATGTGTTACCCGTAATTTACTTTGCAACGAGAATAATAAAAATCAGGCAGACTTTGTTCAAGAATGATATAATTTTCCGATGTTACTATTAACGTTTAAAAGTAATTGGAATTAAAAGCATTTAGTAAATAGTGAATCTATTTTCTGATATTACAATTTACGATATGTAAATTGGAATCAAAAGCATTTCAAAAATAGTGAATCTATTTTAACTGTCACAATTCCAGATTCCTCCTCATTATTAAAAGAAGTACAGTAGTTCCATTTGAAAGGTGCACATTCAAATAAGCATTGATAAAGAAGGTACATAGCTAAGGCTCATTTCAGTAATTTTTTGTGTTGATATCACAGTAAATGTGTTAACATCAATTCCCTTTACAGGATAGGGCTGTTAGGTGAGGGGTTGTGTATAGGGATTTTTGATGGTGTGGCTGATTTTTTCTAGTCCCCAGCTGGTATGTATGGTCACAGTAAATTCTCAAGAAATTAAACCTCTAACAGCACCATTTAAATATTGTTGCAACTGCATTTTAAATATTTAACTATTTTAGCATATTTTAGTGTACAGTAACGTACTTAAAATTACAATTGTATAACAAAAGAATGGTGGTAAAATTAGTATATTTTTAAATTGTACCTCATATCAATCAAAATTGTCAATAATCTCAACATTAATAGCTTGTGATGTTATAATAAAAAGATTCTTCCATTTTTAGTCTTACACACACACAAAGCTTGTTCTTTATTTATATAAAATTGAAATATAAACTTTAAAGCTACATAGAATAGCTTGTTGTTAACAATACAGTATTTTACAGTTTACTAGTATTTCAAGCTTTTGCCGATGCACGATAATTTCATTGTTTTTATCTTTGCAGTACTTAATTACAAGTCTTAGGAAATTATTATTTTTTTTTTTTTTTTCAATTCTTTAGGTAGATTTTGTGCAATTGGTTTACAATATCATAACCTGTAAAAAGTATATAGAAGGTCCTCAAGCTACAAATTTTATAAGCTACAAGAAGCTGTTTGCAAGTTGAATTTGGCCTAGGGTAGGGATAACCTGATTGCCATGCTATGATTTCCAGCTACTAAAGTCAACTATAGTCCATTTCTTTTAGCGATGCATATTTGCACCGACTCGCAGCGTTGCCCTTTTAGCTCGGAAAAGTTTCCGGATCGCTGATTGGTTGGACAAGATAATTCTAACCAATCAGCGATCCGGAAACTTTTCCGAGCTAAAAGGATACCGCCGCGAGCCGGTGCAAATATGCATCGCTAAAAGAAATGGACTATAGTACTGTTTCATACAAAATAAATACCAGATTGCAAAGATCCTTCTGCTTACTTGATTAAGTGATAAAATATTGGTTTTTTTTACAGTATTTCTCTATCTTGTACTGTATACAAACTCTTAATACAATATCTGAGATTTATTAATTCACTTGGATTTCTGTTTGTATGTCTAAACATTTGTAAATTGAGAACCTTCTGTATTGCAATATGTCAGTCATATTCTACTTGATTTGTAACAACTACGGCAATTGTTTACTATTATAAGTTGAAATATGAGCAAAACAACTGCTTTTGTCTGTATCGGTTGTTCATAACAAGTTGACCATATTTTCATTTGGTTGTTTATAGCCATGCTTGTTATTGACCATACTCATCTTTTGGTTTTTTAATTTATTGAAGTAGGGGTTGGGATAAAGGTGAAGAAAAAGCTTAGTCAATTATAATTCATCAAAAACTGAACGCAAATGATACGAGATACATGCTAAAATGCTTTTTTAATGGTGACAATTAGGGGTAGCACATTATGAAAGATCGCAAGTTCTACGTGTATACACGGTATTACTTTAATTTATTTGATTAATTTTTGAGCGTAAAAAGAACTTTAAAGAAAGTTATTAAAATATAAAAAAGAAAACTTGGATGCCTCAGAAACCTATGATATATATTTATATAATATATTTATGAATCACAATGTACTGAGAGCAATAGGGGATTTCTGTACAGGTACATATAATGGACAAGTCAATTCAATTTGAGCGTAAATCAGATAATGTTGTATATGTACATTTGATATTTGGACAAGTTTTCTGTCATATAGATTGAATGACCTCGCTGTTCAGTGCCTGGCCTCATGCCTAAAATTTTTAACTTGATGTAAAATACTAAGAGAGAATTATTATAACTTGTAGATAGTATTTTATATCTAGTTACTTACCAACATGTAAATGGTCGTTTATCAATAATATTAAAGCCCTCCTAGTAGGAAAAAAAAAAAAAAAGGCCAAAGCCATATTAAAAACTAGGTAAAATAAACTTGAATCCATAACTAACTGCTCAAGCCCACCATCTTCTCTGAGAGATCCCATAGCTTCTCTGCAGTTTGATCATTTCTACCATAAATTGATGCATAGCCCACTTCACAGTCACTGCAACAAAGAAAAAAACATTAATATGGAAATCTGGCATTTTCAACTTGATGTAAATGTACCTTACAAATAATTTATTTAACTTTGTAGAGTA
This sequence comes from Palaemon carinicauda, assembly GCF_036898095.1. NCBI lineage: Eukaryota > Metazoa > Arthropoda > Malacostraca > Decapoda > Palaemonidae > Palaemon > Palaemon carinicauda. The sequence continues at coordinate 147,973,093 of NC_090736.1, read as the reverse complement.
TTTTAAAATATTCTTTATTTTTTGAAGAATTATGCTACATGCACAATATAATATAAAAAAAAATGCCAGGGGAAAGCATGTTATACATATCCATAACACCTCAGATCTGAACACAAGACCATCCCAGTGTGTGATAAGCCTATCACCTTTATCATGACAAAATTGGGTGATAGGTACACAGCTGGAAATCGGCCAAAATTCCAACACAATAATATCTACCTTTTTCACAGAGATAGCACTCTTCTGTGTTTCTACCCATATTCTTCGGGGCCTAATTATCCATCACTACTCATGACCAATTTACTTTATTTTAACTTTTTTCCATTTCCTTGTGAACTGCGAACTTACATTATTTGTTTGAAAAACCAACAATTGTTCCGAAGCGATATACAAACCTCGTAATCATTTAATATAGGAATTTGCTTCAGCTCAGCTGAAACAGCCGGAGAGAAAAAAAAGCAGGCAGTTGTGCTGATTGGTTGGTTGGCGGTATGGGAAGGAGCTTAGGCCGCCCCCACTGCCAGCCCGCTTTCCTCATTCACTCGCTTCAGCTCAATGTGGATGGTTGCCTACTCTCCACTCTCTACGCTACAGCTTTTTGCCTTCTCTTTTGCTTGTGTACTAGTGATTGGTCTTTGTTATGAAGGAGAAAGTTACTCTTTAAAATGCGATGTTGTGCAGGCCGTGGTGGGCGTTGCAGTGGGTGGCGTTCGTCACCTTCTGTAGACCCGCACACGCTCTGGTCGACATGCAGGGGAAAACCTTGCTCTCAAGGTTCTCCTTGTCGTAGTGTGAATCCTGGCTGCCATTTTGGGAAGCCCGGATTCTCAGCCTGTCGGGACTTTCTCGGGTTTCACCGGGGGAGCAGTTGACCTTAGCGCTTCTGCTATTTCGGCGATCCCGAGTGTCCCGACAGATTGCTGTTACCGATGACAACACGTTACCCGGTAAGAAGGGGGAATTTTGGGCGTCTCGGATTATCAGGTAAGCTTGACTTAAATTTGTTAAAACGCCGTTTAAATATAGCGGACGAGCTTCAACAACGTCATTTGAATGATACGATTGTTGATGAACACATGAATGTAACCGAGTTTGTAACAGGGTTGCCAGGTTGGCCTTTTTCAGCTTAAGACATCAAATTTGGCCTTTTTTTTATTTGAAATTGGTTAGCCTTTGGCAATATCATAAAAGGTTGGCCTTGAAGGCTATACCTTTGGCCTTTTTTAACTTCTTAAAATGGCAGTTGATCAGAGTTGACCTTTTCTCACTTAGGAAACCTAGCAACCCTGGGTTGTAACTATCGACTCCCAGGTTCACTGATGCCTGTTGTTGACTATAAGGTACAAAGCATTTGTTCCTGGCAAAATGCAAACTTTTTCCAAGGGTAAAATAATTGCAGGACTCCCTCTTAAAACAAGGGAGAGTAAGGTTTTAATCACTGAGATTTCTTTAACGACTGATGGCAAATCCTTTACAGCTTCGCCCGCAAGTCAGTTAAAATTAAAATCTGCCAAATCTTCTGCTAATAAGCAGTTAAAATTAAAATCTGCCAAACTTGTGCTGATACAATATGTTTTTCAGGTTCACCACGTTCACCGACCACGGTTTTTCCTACAGACATGGCGCAGGTTGTTCATCCTCGTCCAGTGTCGTCTGCTGTTGCCTCGACCAACGTTCCAGCACTTCAGAGGGGGCACAAGAAGAGGAAGCCTGGGCGGTATTCCTCTTCTAGTTTCTCCTCCTCTCTCCTCCTCCTCTTTGTCTTCATCTTCTGACTCTCCTCCCCCAGGGGAAAGAGGAAGGGGAAGAAGAGGAAAGTGAAGAGGGCCAGGAAGGCCAGTCGCAGTCGAAGGGACATGGCGCCCCGAGAAACCTCTTCTCCTCCGGAGAATCAGGGCAATGTGCGAGATTCCCGTACTCCCCGCACTAGTGGGATTGTTCACGGCAAATCTCTCAAAAGGCCTCCATGCACAACAACCGCGCTCGAGGGCGTAGGTATCGTCTCCCAGAGCATGGTGACGGGGTCCTTGGGCCCCCGATCTACTGCTCAGACTCGAATTGAACCGCTCTTGCACGGGGAGGGAGAGTCCTGGCTTCGGCACGAGAAATCTAAGCTGTGGTCTCTCGTGAAGAATCCGCGGTTCGCACGACTACCTCCACGGGGGTAGCCACGCGGATCAGCTCAGCGACTCGTGTCACATGAGCAGGGAGCAGGCCCAGACATTCGCGCACTCGACCCGCGCAACTCGGGCCTGGCATGGAGCCACTTCGCGGCTCAGCCCGCGGAATGGGGGCTGGTCATGCATGATCAGACTAGCTCTCGCGCATATCAGCTGCGAGAGATGCAGCCAACCCCGATGTTTTCTGGCCATGTAACAGGTGAGGCCGCGCGACTAACCTGTCTACACCTCCTGGTGTGAGCGCTGCAGTTCCCAGCGACCCCGCTCACGCTCAAGCTCCTTCGGGAGCTTCGTGGGGCTTTCAGCGACCAGTCACACACTCGGTCGCAGTGGGAACCTCGATGCATTCCGTCGGGGATGAACCCTGCCAGGGTCCTTCCTCGACTCCTGAATACACGCCTGGTTCGGTCCTAGGATAAGAGCGAGGTTATTCATGGGGGATGTCATCACCCGTGCAGTATGTCGCTTCCCCTACACCTATGGATGTAGCGGGACCGAGGGATCAGCCACTTCCATGGCCTTCACCGGCCATGGAGACGGAAGATCCCGAGGTGGAGTCGCAGTTCCTAGAGATCATCAACACCATGCGTGAGATTAATGGCCTCAGGGCTCCTCCTGCGGTAGTGTCTGAGATAAGTGTACAGCCTTGGAGATCCTATGGAGAGCTCCTGAAGGCAGTTCACGGCCCCTCACACTACCCTGGTTGAGACAGGCTGCTCAAGCATTGGACCGAGTGAGTGACCAGATCGCAGGACCTGGTGACTCGCTTAGGCCAAGATTCGAACAAGCTTCTCCCTCAACCACTCCAGCGATAGAAGAGGTACTATGTCACCGAGTCTTCTGTGTCTTGTCCTCTCCCTCTTGACCCCGCGGTGACGTGGTCGAGGAGGTAAACCCTCCGGACAATCGAAGCAAGGAGATGCTTCTAGAGGGAGGGAGGCTCCAACATTTTCAAGATCGTTAGACCTTCGATCCTTGGGCCCACGGCCTAATCAAGATTGGACTAGGATGGAAACGGAACAAGTCTCCACCATCATTTCCTCAATTCTTCCAACACTCCACCCCCTCATTAGAAGAATATACCTTAGAGCTCTTGAATATACAGGTTATAAGGAAAGCAAAGTCCATCAAATTCTAGGGAAGGCTGTTTTGTGTTCCCAAGAAGGACTCAGACAAACTCAGAGTCATTCTGGACTTGTCACCACTCAACAAGTTCATAGAAAACAGCAAGTTCAGGATGTTTATCCTTCAACACATAAGTACCCTGTTACCCAAAAGGGCGTTCACAGTCTCGATAGACCTGGCTGATGCCTATTGGCACCTTCTAGTCAGTCACCCCCTCTCCTCCTACCTAGGATTCAAGTTACAGAAGATAAAGTATGTTCTCAGAACCATACCCTTCGGACTAAACATAGCCCCAAGGATCTTCATGACACTTGCAGACGCAGTCGTGCAACAACTACGCCTATAAGATGTTCAGGTAGCAGCATACCTGGACGACTGGCTGGTGCGGGCACCATCCGAAACGGCTGGTCTGCAAGCATCCAAAGAAGTGATCCAGTTCCTGGAACATCCAGGATGCAAGATCAACTTCAAGAAGTCTCGACTCTCTCCAGCTCAAGGGTTTCAATGGCTGGAAATCCATTGGAACCTGAGGTCACACCGTCTCTCCATTCCCTCAGGGAAGAGGAGGGAGATTGCAGGGTCTGGTCAAGAGACTACTGTCGGATTTCAAGACGCCAACAGGAAAGAGTACTGGGCTCTCTCCAGTTCGCAGCAGTAACAGACCCAGTGCTAAGAGCACAGCTAAAAGATGCGCCAGGAATCTGAAGATACGCATCGAACGCTCGAAGAGATCTAAAATGACCGATACCGGACTTACTACGATCACTTCTCAACCCGTGATCGAAGGCCAAGAGCCTAACGAGGACCGTGCCCTTGCAACCACCTCTGCTGTTGATGACCATCCATATGGATGCCTTGATGGAAGAATGGGGAGTTCAATCCCATCAAAGAAACGTCTGGGACTTGGTCATCTCTGTTCAAGGCCTTTCACATCAACATTTCGGAAGCCATGGCAGTCCTCTTGACGTTGGGAAAACTCTCCCCTCGCAGATCAGTCCACATCAGGCTGATCTTGGACAGCGAAGTGATAGTGAGATGTCTGAACCGACAAGGCTTGAGATCGTTCCATATCAACCATGTGATATCGTTCCATATCAACCATGTGATATTAGCCATCCTTTGTCTAGAGAGATGGCACTTATCAGCAGTTCACTTACAAAGGTTCCGCAATGTGACACCGGACACTCTATCCAGGCTCAAGCCGATAGTCAGAATAGTCCCCAGACGCAGATTCATTCTCCTCCCTCTTGGAAAAAGTCCCGGAACTGCAGATCGACCTCTTCGCAACAAGCGACAAGAAACTACCTCGATATGTAGCCCCATACAAGGACCCTCTAGAGGAGACAACGGACGCCATGTCCCTAGGTTGGAACGAATGGACCCGGATTTTCCTGTTCCTTCCATCCAATCTCCTGCTGAAGGTCCTCAACAAGCTGAGATCCTTCCAGGGAACGGCAGCTCTAATGGCCCCCAAGTGGCCCAAAAGCAACTGGTTCCCTTTAGTGATTGAACTTAATTTCCAGAAGAGAAAAGAGCAACCGGGGAAGTGTGCAAAAGTATACTAAAGCCCCATAGGCTACTAGCCTAGGCGCGGAGAGAATCGATTACCTAAATCACCAAAACTCTTGTATACAATCTTGGAAAAAAATATCAACAATATGTATAAAACTGCCTATAGCTTCAATAAATTTCAAAACAATTGGAAATCTGTATATCATGCATGAAAGTTCTAGGGCCAAACGCCTAGGCTACGAAGCCTAGCGTAGGCTAGGATCGGTTACCTCAATCACCGAAACTGAAATACTAACGGCATCATATAAAGAATTCCTATTATAAAGCTAAATAGCTAGAATTATTAAAGGATAAGGACCGGGAACGTCGCTCTGGCTAACTAAATGACTCATGCATGGCGAGCGACAGCGTCCAGGACGCCTCCGGTAGGCAACAGCTCTTGTATACGTTAATATCGCTTTCAATTTATTTCAAAACACCAAGAGCTTACATTTATACATAATAAAGATAATACTCAACTTTCCAGAGGCAGAAGAGGCTGGAGAAAGCATCATAATGTTGAAAATATTCCAAGATCACAAGAAAACACAGGGAAAACACCGAGTTGTTGAGCTACGGAAAAAGGAATGAAAATGGCGCCGTCGGCGGCATTGTGTACACACACTCGTTTTTCGTTTTCTTGCCACTTTGACCCCTCGAAGTGTTAATTCTATTCGGGGTGAAGATAGCTATGTGGCATGTCAAGAATACGTCCCCTGATATTACGCGATATCCTTTGTTAAGTTTATTTAGGGATATTCGCTCCAGGAGTTAGAATTCTGGATACCTTAAGGTAAATTCTCTGGGAATATCACAGTAGTCAAATATACCCTTGGAAGCTACCCTAAAGGAACTTCCATCAGGAAGACATGGCCGGAGCCCAAAAATACAAATTACAGTGTATTCTTATGGGAATATTTGCTCTAACATACGATTGTTTTAACATACGAAGCTGTTTCTGGAACGAATTAAGATCGTATGTAGAGGTTCTACAGTACTCTAATATTTACTCACAGACCTCGGTCAATTTGGATGTCTTTTTTTTTGTTTACCTGAAATCCCCTTTTCCTTTCACAAATAACATTTCTCCGGTTGAATTAAAGTTATATCACGCTATTTTGAACTTAGTGGTTTATAATTGGAACAGATCTATATGGATATCAATGACTTCTTACATATTTGTAATGCATAGTCGTCACTAAAGATACCGCCGAGTCGACTTGAATACCAGGAGTTTTCGGTGGAAAACGAGGCGAGACTTTCATAACTTTCATCAGATATACCTCCAAATTAGAGAAGTCACCTTGTTGCTGGAAATTGGAAATGAAGGGCTCATCACTAAGTACACTTGTGGGAGGTGATGGGATCTATGCAGATCCGGGAAGTTAGGGACTTGAGATTCAAAGACCAAGTCTCGCACAATAAGTGCAGGGGCTGAAGCCAGGGGATCATTCTCATGTAGCAATAACACATTAACAAAAGTACTGTATCACTAATTTGTAAAGCAAGCAAATTATGGCCATCATCCTCAGTTACCGTAGTCACAGAGGGTCCCAATAAAGGAGGATCACCCTGGGGAAAAACATTCATTGTAAGAATGGGCTTTCGCTACTTACTTTCCAAGCAAGACTAGAAGGAAGGGAATCTTTCCCTCTTGGTTTACTTCTTACAACGGGCACAATGTTTCTTCCACTTGGAGGACAGCCATTCCCCCAAAAAAACACAAGGAGATACATTTAACACTTGCTTACCATGGCAGTCCAGGCAAAGGGGATGCAGATCTACTTCGACCTGGCTCCTAAAAGAACCATAAGGGCGGCCTTCATGGCCGGGACAAGTCCGCATAACACTAGTAACACTGCTCGTACAGTAGGGTCCCGAATTACACGTGTTCTAATTACGCGATTCCTCAATTACGCGATCGATAGTTTTTAAAAATTAATTTTCCTGTATTTGCGAGGAGCATTCTAAATCCGCGAGTCAAGCACCGCGAAGCGTAGGAAATCTATTGTTTTCTTAATTGTATTGGGGGGGGGGGGTGATGGTTCCCCGATGTCTGAGAAGGGGTGGGGGGGGGAGAATGTGAGAGAAAGATTTCTGTTCAAACATTTTAAGACTAGTTTTGGATGAAAAATGTTAAGGTTTGCCCATCTGTTGTGTGAACTTGTCGCTAGGCCTAGCCTAACTGTCCAACACCTATATGTATAATATTCCATATTTGTACTAATTAATTTTTATACTTACGTTGTGATTATGGTGAAAAATCCTTATTCATTAAACTTCAAATTAAAAACCATCAAAATAAAGACTATTTTATATCATGCTACTGCCAAACATGTCACCACAACCAAACCCATTACTTTGTTTAGTACGTTCCATCGCCGATCATAACGAACTCGCTAACCAATTTTAACATCTGTCTATAGGTTAACTTTTGCGGCAAAAGATATCTTACCAGGTACTATGTAATAATAATGTTATAATTAATGTTGTTTTATTTATCCTTAGAAAATCAAAATATATGAAATATGAGCAATTTTGTTTCGTGTTGTTTTTTTTCCTAAAAAAACGCCTTCTTAAAAGGAAAACGTTTTTTTTTTTTAACGTTTCATCGTCGATCATAAACGCATTTACTCCTGAAAGTGATATTGAAGAGCTTTTACTAAAGATGTTATTATAAATAAAGATTATAAATAGGTGGTAAAATATCTATAATTAAAGTGTAGCAGCATCAAGAAATGTTGGGGTTCGCCCTTTACATAAGAATGTGCTATACATTGGATTAGACAGAACGTAGAAAAAATCAATTAGGGAAAAATCGGTATTCGATATCCTCTTCATCAGCATCGTCAATCGGGCTTTTTATTTTTTTTATTCTCAGTCGCTAACTAGTTATCGCACTGCCAAGATCTGCACACATTCCGATAATTCACATTTGAAGGTTTTCTGGGAGAGGATGGATAGAGAAAATACCGAACTATATAAAATGTTTTTTTTAACCTGTTAAGCGTCACCCACGTGATAAACCGTTCACCACGATCTACTCGGTACCGCCTTCAACTGTATATTCCGTTCATGACTTTAATTGCCTTTTACAAGCCGTCAGTCTCGTGATGTTACTTTACTCGTATAGTAAGTATAGGATCACCACTTGGCAACACTCTCAGCATATGGGGACTGTGAATAGAAACTTATATGATGTCTGGCAACTATTTTTCTGAAGGTAGCTTGATGTTACAAAACTCTGGTTTGAACTGGTTTCCTATCAGTGCGCTCGGGCGTTCATGCATAAGTGGTTATTTGTTGTTCCTTTTGTAATGAAAGGTCTAAAGAGGAAGGTTATTTCTTTAGATGAAATAAATGATATTCTTGTTGTGGAATTAGATAATGATAACCTGTTTGATAATGAGAGCACTAGTTCTGAATCCTCCAGTGATGAGTATATTGAAGAAACAAAGTTTTCTTTCGATGCCGAAAGCGAAAATGACTTCTCATTACCGAATGACTGGACAACGAAATTTCACAAAACTATAAAGGGAAAGGAAACGCCGAGAGAGAGAGAGAGAGAGAGAGAGAGAGAGAGAGAGAGAGAGAGAGAGAGAGAGAGAGAGAGAGAATAAAGTGGATAAATAATGTACAAATGTATGACGAACATATTTGAAAACTACAGGAAACGATATGAAAGAGAGAGAGAGAGGAGAGAGGAGAGACCTATCCCTTTCCTTTTGTTGCTTATCCAGGCGTAAGATTTACGATTGAAGATAAAAAGAACCCATTAGAATATTCAGTATTATGTAGCCATTTGAAATTAAATAATAGTAGTATTAATTGATTTTTTAACTCAACCATTTAATTAATATCCCTACTTTTAACTATAATTCCGAATTATAAGCATAAAGAAATTATATTAACTTTGAAAAATTATCATTAGTGAAATGACCGCTCAGGGCAAAAAAAGCGTGATTATCGTACAGCAGCCTAGTGCACACTTGCGCCTACTGGCCGTATTTACGTGTGGGAGTGTCATCATGGATATACAGTACTATACTGTAATTTTTAACTATTGCTAGATACGTACTGTATCAAACCTTGAAAACCCTTTTTTGTTTTTTGTATCTATAGGAAATAATTCTACATCATTCGGAAAATACTGAAAACAGTAAGCTATGCATAGTACAGTAGTAAATACTACAGTCATAGAAAATTATCAAAACTTTAACAACTTTTTATTGTTTTATTTATCCATAAAAGAAATTTTGTACAGTATTTTATAAAAAAAAATCTATAAGAAGGATTTCTTACAGTATTGTTAAGATAAAAGCTACAGTATATATATATATATATATATATATATATATATATATATATATATATATATATATATATATATATATATATATATATATATATATATATATGTTTTATATATATATAATATATACATACACACACAGTGTATATACAGTATATATAGCTAGAAAGCTAGAAATGGAGTGAAAAAAAAATTGACGGGTAGGTTGCTGTTTGCTGCCATGATGTGTTTCGAAATATACGAATTTCCAATTACACGAGGCCTTTCATCGACCAAATTCTCGCATAATTCGGGACCCTACTGTAATGCAAAAGGCAAGGTAAAACTCAATACGGAAGTATTAAATGAACACTGAAAGCGTAATCCAGCATGGAAGTCGTCGCTGATCGTAGAGTAGAAAAGAAGTGACTCTGCCTTGCAATCGCTCGCAGTGCTGCCCAGCCTTGAAGTTGTCTAGTAACTTATTATATAATTACCAGTTTGGCATCTTTTTCTTTTCTGGTCATAGTTAGTTGAATTTTGAGTAAACCCATATAAATGACTATGCAGTTTGTATCTGCGTAGGAAAGAACATTGGTACATATCATATGTGGAACAAATTTGTTGTGGACTTTTTCATGGCTAAAGCAAGTAATAACCATAGTACCAAAATGAAAGACACTAAGTTATCAAGTAACAACCACTACCAAAATGAAAGATACCAAGTTATCAAAATGACAAAGTAACTTGAAAAAGCTACCATTCAATATTTTAACTTATATTCAATTGACTCAAAACAAGGTTCACCAGTAAATAAAATCTTGGAAGAATAGTACAACTTACCTGAAGTAAAAATGCTCATTATCTTGCTCTGCCTCCAGTGCACAGTAAATAGTTGTTTGCATACCTTCTGCAGTCTTCTTCAAAAGAAAGGGCATAAAGTACTTTAGGATCTCTCCCCCTACATAACGAGCAAGATCACTTTGAACAGCGCCAGGATGCACAGAGAAAACTTTGATGTTGGTACCTGGGATGACAGTGACATTATCAATCGAAAATTCTTTTGAAAATTCTGGAAATGATGCTAAAACAATTCTAAAATTGTATTAATTCTACTATAAGGAATATTGAATTTTTCTCTTATAATCATGTTCATACAGTATCTCGTAAATACAAGGCCATCGCAAAAGTACACACTGCAAGACTGGAAAACATGATCTGTATACTGTACTAAAATCTATTATTTCCATACTTTTAACCATCATAATGAACTAGAGAAGTGCCATCTGCATAGCTTCTTAATATAATTAATAATAGAAATTTATTGCTACTCTTCCCCACTTTCATTCAAATATGCTAGGATACTGAACCTACATCATGCAGCAATTGATGAGTGGCAAATAGCCACGAGATGGCAGGACAATGATTGCCAATAACCATAGAATCAGTTTTAACTAGAATCATGGAGCTGTGTTGACCTTTATCTCTATCTCAATCAATTAACACAGTATTTTTATTTTACCATTTTCAAAAATAATTTTGTGGGATACTTCTAGCTTGATTAAAAGTATATCTTAATCAGCTAATAAACCCATGTAAAGTCAGAAGTGCAGAGCTATAAACTTATATTAGGATTTTATGGATCCACACTTACTTGTTCTGCCATGCTGAAATAGTTATGATTTCGAGAACTGCTTCGAGTGTTCTAATATGACAAATTCGAAGATAATTTGTATTTTTCCTAACCATACAAACCTTAGCTATTTACATTGGGTTTACCTTATAGCATAGCTGAAATGGCGAGTCATTAGAATTTAACGAGGGTGTATTACCCCGCGCTAGTTAGCGGGGGGGTAGGGGAGTGGTAGCTAGCTACCCCTCCCTCCCCTTCACACACCGGTGAAGCTCACTTTCACTTAGAGGTAGGACTTGTCTTGGGGGACAGGGCTGGCGGGCAAATATATGTAAATAGCTAAGGTTTGTATGGTTAGGAAAAATACAAATTATCTTCGAATTTGTCATTTGTTCCGTAACCGAAATACAAACCACGCTATTTACATTGGGTGACTTACCCCTTAGGTAGGGTGGAAAGTCCCCAGCCATACTGGCTTTGGCTTTACCCGGGGACTCAGAATCCGAGTGAGTCCCTGCACCTCACAAGTTCCTTGCTCCGCAAGGAACCGTGTGGCCTACATAAGCTTGTGTGTGAAGGAAGAAGTGTGAACCGTCCTAGGCAGTTGACCTAGAGTTCCAGAAGGAACTCTGGGTCAGGACGTTCCCAATACCACCTCGTCAGGGTATGGGGGACGCGACAGTATTGACTCAATACTCGGAACACAAGGAAGCATGGTTTACCTGCAGAGGTTCGAGATCAGCTATGCAGAGACCAGGATGCTGCTTCCCAGTAGAGGGGATGATGAAGAAAGAAATAAGGGCCAGACATACTTCTTTCGTTCATGCAGACTAAAACCTGATAACAATGCCCTCAACCTTCTGCTACCTGTCCGAAAAGGAGCCTGAGGTTAGACCAGCTGTTGTGTAGCCACTACAGAGCGATAGAAAACGTATCGAAACTCCTGTGGGTCACGCCCTGCGGGAAACGGGCTGCGAAGGTCATTAGACGCTTCCAGACTCCAGCTTGTAGCACCTGCGTCACAGAGTAGTATTACTCGAAGGCGAGGGACGTCGCGATGTATCCAACATCGTGCTGTAGGGCGACGTGACGGGGGAGGGTCTGGAGTCAGGTCGAGATGAATGTCCTTGAGTCAGAGCTTAAGAGGTATACTGGTGACTCTCCCCCATGTCCTTCATGTGCTCCCAAACCGGCTGCAACTGAGGACAAACTGCAGCTGTTCCCAAAGCTAACCTCTCGATTCCTTTACTGGCAAGAAGGAGAAGGTTTTGGGACATCAGATACAGAATGGTGACTCGAAATCTTGTAGGAATTGGACCGAAGGGCCAGGACCCCAAGATTCTGAGTCTAGCCAACAACTCAGGAGCAAACCTGAATGTTGCCTTCCCCCATTCCTTAGAAAGGGCGGAGTCGTACGAGACCAAGAAGATTGCTTACACACTGGCCGCGGCCAGAGTGAGCAGGAGCCCCAAAACGGAATACGATCAGAGGCCTGACGTAAAGGGTCTTGAGAAGATCTCTTAAGGGATAAAAAGTCCGAGCCATGCTCCAAGCTGGAGGTCTCACTCCGACTAGGGCAGGGACGTTCGCAGCTTCGCATGAGCGAGGAAAGGTCCAGCTGGAAGGAAAAAGTTATTCCTTTAAGCCTGAAGGTCAGGGAAAGGCTGAGCGACAGGCTTCATTGCCGAGAGCGGAAAGGAGTTTCCTCCCGCCGAAAGGCAATAAGATCGTTATTGCTGGAGAAGAGGCCTCAAAGGAAGAGGTATATCTCCCACGACACCAACCACCGAAGACTCTCCACTTCGCCTGGAAGACCCCTGCGGATGACTATCGCAGATAACGCGACCTCCGTCCCGCGACTGTAGCGGGTTGTCTCTTCTCGAGGAGGAGGCGTAGAGTCTCCAGGCATGAAGCCGAAGCGACGCCCCGCCTCGTGAAAGATGTTGCAGTGTGGTTGTTTGAGTAGCCTGTGCCGTGGGAGAAGCTCTCCCGGGAGTTCCGTCAGGGGAAGCAGAGGGTCCGGAAACCGTTCTGCGCATAGTCCCAGTGGAGCTCTCAGGGCCATTGAAAGGTTGACAGACAACCTGGTCTTGTTGAGACCCATTCTCAACAGACAACAAAGGAGGGAAGACGCAGGCGTAGATGTTGTCCCACCATCACCAGAATGCATCTTGCCAGAGTCTCGGGGTCTGAGACTGGGGGGAAGAACAGCGGAAGCTTAAGGTTCCAAGCTGTCGCGATCAGGTCCCCCAGACTAGGACTTGCTGGTTACTCAAGGACAAAGACCCCCAGGTACCTCTCTCTACGAGGCTCTGCTCGGATAGTCGGAGAGAGCATTCCTCTGCCCGGAATGAGAGAGCCGATGGTGGTATTGAGAGGATCTCAAATCATCTCAGTATCTCTACTACAAGATGCGAAGGTGTGAAAATGCGTCCGCTGCTGGTTAGAACATGCCAGAACCATGAAGTCGACGCGCACGGAGCGACTCGGCAGGAGCTGTAGGATCTGTAGAGGGGCCAGACTACGGCCCCTAAGCCTGCCTGAATGATGGAGAGGTATCCTTCAGGTCCTGACCATAGGCCTGGACCGGAACATGCCCCCCCCCCCCCCCTTTTCTTTGACGAGTCCGAGAACAGCATAAAAAATGTGGGGAAAGGACGAGAATATCCACTCCCATCAAAAGGTTCCATAGGTCAACACCCATTGCAGGTCTAATCATTCCGCTGGTCCCATAGGGGCCAGAAAGTCCGGTTAATCGTTGCTTTGAAACCACCGGAACTTGGGCCGCCCCACAGGGAACTTATCCTGAGGCGACCGTTCGGAACTTTAGACGGGTCAATGGGGAAAAGAGAACTAGGAAACGTTCCAAGGTAGGGCTGAAAGCTCAGCTTGACTGAGAACAGGTACTGCGACTCTCCTCAGCCTTGCCACAGTCAACTGAAGGGAATGCTCGGAGTAGGCGGCAACAGAATCTGGCGTCCCCAGGCGGTCACCCATCCAAGTACCGACCAGAACCGACGTTGCTTAACCTCGCTGGACGGACGAGAAGCGGAGTTTCCAACGTGGTAAGGCCGTTGACTCAATATCATGGCTAGATACTCCAGATGTTGGGGCAGAAGAAGAGAAGGCTCCTAGCAAAATACCATGAACCCCCACTCATGGTAAGCATCCGGAAGCTTGTCCCGCCGCTGAAGAAGGTCGAACCCGAACCAGACCTCCAAAAGGCGAAGGAGGCGGAAGCCTGCACCTGAGCAGCCATGAGGAAAGCAGGGAGAGTTCTCTGGGGAAAAAAACCTGCGATGCCACGGCGGGATCGCCACACTGCATCTTAAGCAGGAATACCTGTAGTCTAGGCTGAATTCCATGAGCTTCCTGGAAGATGGATGGAATGGAAACTGAAGGCACCCTTCCTTCCGATCCAGGGCCTAAGGAGTCCTGTCGCCTCGTTACCAGTCTGATCGATTCTGCTGTTCCACGCTGGATGAAGTTTGTTCGACAAACTTGATCAGGGCTGAGAGGTCGACTACGGAACTCCCGTCTCAGATACTTCATTACAAGAAAGGATCGACTGAAGAAGCCGGGGGTGAAGCTGTCGACGATCCTATGGAGGACCTTCTCCTAAGGCATGGATCATTCTGCCCAAACGGGCAAACTCTTGCCGACCCTATGGCATAGAGGTTCAGAGACACTAAATTCGCCGACAGAGACGGGAGGCGCGATATCCTTGGCTGATCACAGAGATCGTGCAGGAATGAGCATCGGGAAGCTGTCATCCGGATGAGTAACCTTAGGCATCCTCCCAGCGTGAAACCTGCAAGGGGGGGTGCCAATCCTAGAGTTCGTGAACTCTGCCGCTCCCTCTAGGACTATGCTCCCCCGGGAGAGCCTCCCGTGCCACCTGTTCCTGACAGGAGGGAACAGCTATTGGACACCCTGTCTCAGTTGTCGTAGCCGGTCCGATAACTTAGGCCGACGTGGCTGAAAGAAAGAGGCGCTGGAGCCCTGCAGAGTCTGGAAGAAAGCGCCTTGGAGGAGTGAAAACGGAAGTCGACTTCCTCCGCACAGTCGCTGTCTAGGTCTCTGTCCTTGGGCACAAACAAACTCTTCTCAAGGATGGAAGGGTGTCTGAGGTTGACGACATCCACGGATGAGACACCGAAAGGAAGCCCTCGGTCATTGCGTCCAGATGGTCCAACATCGAGCTTGCCCGCAAGTTTGATACTTGACGACGAAACGCCAAGGTGCTTGAGCCCGAGAGGAGGAAAGTACCCATGACCTTCCTGTAGCTTCCTTGAACAAAACCTCGGGTCGCAACCGAGGAGGGAAAGGACCTGGTAAGCCCCTTTCACAAGATGGAGAAGAGGAAGGGGTAAACCAGTCACCCCTTGGCCGATGGAGAAATCTCGAACGGAAAGCCCCCGGCAAACACCCTTCCAGGGAATGACGGGGAAGGGCTAACCCAGGTTCTGGAAAGAAGAATGTTGCTCAGACCTCCCTGAAGATTCTTCCTATTCTTGCATGTGCCATGCTCTGCGTTTACGGGGTGAGGCCGTGTTCTGGAAATACGCTCCAGAAGACTCGCCAGGCTGGCCATGCTGCGAAACCTCAACGGGAATCGCGGTCGCAATCGCCCTGGCGCTCGCGCGATGGTAAATCAATGGTTTGCGCGTGGGGGAACATGGAAGCGCCCATGCGCGGGCACGCAGGAACGCAAACGAAGGTGAGCGAAGGAGCGCAGAAGGAGGGCGAGCGTGGTAGGAAGGGCGAGAGCTGGTGGTCGGCGAGCAATAACCCATAGGCGAGCAATGGATACTGCAAAAATTAAGCCGATGTTCGCGCGACGGAACGCCGTCGGCCCGGGTGGCGGCACGTCGTCGTCCCGCGCGGCGGCACGCCGTCGGCCCGCGGGCGTGCGGTCACGCGGGTGAGCGCAGGCGGTCGGGAGACCGATGACGCGATAGCCCGTAGGAGAGTGATGGCGCGTTGACAAGCGATGGCGCGTTGGCGAGCGGTGGTGCGTTAACAAAACGCTAGCTCGCAGGTAAAGAATCGCGCGGTCGCGTAGGCGATTGCCAACGCGAGAGAGACTAGTGATGGTTAGCACGCATCGCGCTAACAGAAGGCGCGCAAGTTTATCAGGAAGGCGAGTGTGAAGCAAGATGTTAATCAGGCGATCCTAGACGGTCAGAAAACCGTTGGCGCCCATTGGTGCGTGGCAAAGAAGGGCGCGCAGATGTGCACTGGCGAACGAAGAAAGCTGGCGCACAGAAGGACAGAAGTAAAGGTGAGCGCTGGCGAGCAGGAGGAAGATCTACGGCAAGACTCAGCTACCGGAGATCGTGGTTCACAGCAGGCGAGCGCTAGATCGCTACTGATGGTGTTCAGGGGAACTTACACGCGTGGCAGATCGATGGCGATCGTTGATGCGTAAGAGATCGCTGACGAGCAGGTGAACGTTGACGCGTCTAAGGTCGCTGGTGAGCTGGTGATCGCTGGCGAGCAGAAGGCAACGCGTGGAAGCCTGTGCGTAGAAGAAGAGTCCTTGACCAAGACCTGAACCGAAGTTCTAGATCGCGAGGGCGAACGTGGGCGCACAGGGCGCGTAACAGGAACCAACAGGAACAGCAGAGATGATCATCATGAGAGCGCTGACGAACAGGAGAGCGCTGGCGAACAGGAGAGCGCTGGCGAACAGGAGAGCGCTAACGATCAGGAAAGCGCTGATGAGCAGGAGAGCGCCTGTGCGCTAACACTGAGCAGGAGCAGGAGAGCGCCTGTGCGCTAACACTGAGCAGGAGCAGGAGAGCGCCTGTGCGCTAACACTGAGCAGGAGCAGGAGAGCGCCTGTGCGCTAACACTGAGCAGGAGCAGGAGAGCGCCTGTGCGCTAACACTGAGCAGGAGAGAACACAGCAGAAGGGCGCGCAGGGGAACCCTAACACGCAAGGGAAGAACCCCCGTGGGAGGCAACCCTTTGCCCCGAAGGGATCGTTGTCCGTCGGGAGACTGATGTCCGTCGGAAGACTGTTGTCTGTCCGCCGGGAGACTGATGTCCGCCGGGAGACCGTTGTCCGTCGGGAAGACCGTTGTCCGTCGGGAAGACCGTTGTCCGTCGGGAAGACCGTTGTCCGTCGGGAAGACCGTTGTCCGTCGGGAAGACCGTTGTCCGTTGGGAAGACCGTTGTACTTTCTCGCGAACGAAAGAGAAACACTTCGTAGAAGAGACAGGTCAGCTAGTGACCTAAAAGGAGCAATCCTCCGAAGAGGGGCTCCTGCAGTTGCCCAGCCCCTTGAGTGAAACTGCAGGTGCGACCGCTCAGCACCAAGAGCATAGTCGCACAAAAAAAAAAGGCAAGAGAAGAACCCCCCAAAAGGGGAAAAACTCAAGCCTGGACAGGAAAAACTTACCTCAGAAGGAAAGTTAACCACCCAAGGAGGCGAGCCTCCTGAGAGTTCTAAAATGTCCTGAGAGTTCTAAAATGAACTGGAGAGCTGTCAATTGTCACGGGAGTACTTTCAGTATAAGGAGACACGCCCCTGACGAAAATCCATAGGGGAGGCAGCAACAGCCGAATCCCCAGGCCTCAACAAGACAGCTCACACCGTTTCCATATTACAGAAACGAACTAGATCGGTAACTGTAAAAAAATAAAACAAAAATCATTAGTACACATTCATTCCCCCGGGAAGGCTCCGAAGAGGAATCCCAAGGGAAAGGAAAACAAGAATTACACAACAGGTACGTGCCCTCACAACCACTTACACTCACAGAAGGAGAGCTGTAACCAAAACAGAATTATAACAATTATAATTATGTAACTATGTAATTATATAATTTAAAATGAATGAACACTAAAGAAAGAACGAAAACCCCGAAAGGAATCGTTCTACAAAGCTGAAAAATTAACAAATACAATTAGATTCATAAACTAATTGGGACAAAACGTACGGCGTAGCAACCCCCCCACACGGGGAGGAAGCTACGAAAGGCGTAGTAACGTAGTAAAAGGGTGAACGACCTCAAGAGAGAGAGAGAAAAACCGAAGTCAAACTCGATCGCGACCCATAAAATTACACCGTGGTGGCCTAAACTGCCGAGGGCTCCACGGAGATATCGTACACTACACACACAAGCACAAATCTCTGAAAAGGAAACTTACTGATTTCTATACTCAAATATATAAACAAACATGAAAAAATTTTTACATATATATTGAGTAAAAGAAAAGTAAGTGATTAAGTAAAGACAAAACAAACAATGGCTGCCAAGCGAGGACAAAGACAGAGACGTCTATCCAAGTCCGAGCCAAAAGTGAAAGTGAGCTTCACCGGTGTGTGAAGGGGGGAAGGGGTAGCTAGCTACCACCCCCCCCCCCCCCCCGCTAACTAGCGCGGGGGTGATACACCCTTGTTAAATTCTAATGGCTCGCCATTTCAGCTACGCTAAAAGGTAAACCCAATGTAAATAGCGTGGTTTGTATTTCGGTTATGGAACAATTATATTTTGCACAGATGCAAGTTTCTAAAGTTGATGGAAAGGGGCCTGCAGCATACAGAGAATTTCACAGAAAAGGTATTTATTTGAATAAAGAAAACTCGGGTAAGGTTAGTGTAGTCTTGACTAATATTACGAGTTGTGCCAACAGCACGCCTCATGTGGAGCACTGTAAGCATTACTCAAGGTTCTTTTCTGCGCTCACTTTTTAGCCTTCTGCCCACCTCTGTTCCTGTTTCCTTTCTTCTATCTACTATTATTTAATGAGGCAACTGCAGAGCTTTCCGTTAGTTGTACATGCGTGCTGAAGGGTTTCCCAGGCCCCAGCACTGGATAATTTTGCTCAAATTCATAAATCCAGTCCAATCTCTCTAGTCCCTCCTTACAAAATCCGTTGATGCAGTCAAACACAAAGTGAGGATTATATTTCAAACATGCCAAATGTAGAGATGAAGGAAGCAATTCCAAAGCAATAAGTTAGCATTTAATATATAAAAATATTTAATTCTATAAGTTCTTCACAACAGGAAACCTTTTATATTATCTATCCTTGATTGTTACTTACAAAGGATGGGATTATACTGGATAACTAGATGACTTCAGTTATTTTAATAATACTACAGTAAGCTACTTGTTCTTGTAACTCGGTACTTAGAAATATATGTTTTGAATGTTAAAAATTATTCTGATCCTCTTCATTAGGGACCTAGTGATGGCACTAACACTTGATGACCATGAATAGCTTTCACTTGCTATAAAGGAATAAGAGGTGAGACCGAGGCCTGCAATCCACGATGCCTACCCTGCTCCTACTTGTAAGCATTGTCCTCCTCTACTGGGAGATGCTTGCAAAGAAGATTTCATTTCCAAGCATCTATGCTGTGAGCTAACATTGATAAAAGATGATTTTTTCCTACACATAATGCAATATTAACCTTTGACAAATATCATTTCCAAGCATCTATGCTGTGAGCTAACAGAAAGAGATAGAAGATGATTTGTTCCTACACGTAATACAACCTGAACCTTCAACCTTCAATCTCCCAAGCACTACAAGAGGTAATTTATGTAATATGAAAAATACTCCCTTGCCAAAGGGCGTCAAATTTCTTGACTCCCATATGGTGCATCTGGAAGACTCACAAATGAGGGTCAAAATAGAATATTAATAGAAAGAAATATATCTATACTTATCTAATGTTTATATTGCTTTCCTCAAAGGTAGTTGAATGTCGATGTCTACAATAGGAAAAAAATACCAGTTTTGTTTCCTTATAATAGTCCTGCCCCTGAGGTGGAGTCTAGTGATTATATGGTAGTGTATGTTAATACTTGTGCATGGGCATGCTGCAAGTCCTTTGTCTTTCAGTCTCAATAGCCTCTTCACATCACTTGTCAGTGGAGGGGATGCATATTTATCAACATCCGGCAAGCAATGAAACATCTAATTTTATCAAAATTTGGTATATTTCCAAGAACCTCCATTAATGATCCTATTGCTGACTTTCAAACATCACTGAAGGAAAGATAGCCAATTATTTACCTTCATTACCCGAGACTTGTGTTTCCTTAATATTTCATTGGTAACTCACTGTAAGATAAAAAGACAATGGGTGGAGAAGAGAAAGGAGAGAAAAAGAAACTAAGAGCTTCTAAAGCATCACCTTAGGCATTGCCACATCCGAAGCTGAAGAATCTCTTTAAGTTTTCTTTTTCTCCACACTGCAGAAGTGGCCATGGCCTGCACTTGTGCCCATGGCAAAACACACAAAGATGATGTGGATCAACTGCAGGTTTATACTCAAACCTGTCAAATTATCTTAAGGTTTACCAAGATACACAAGTATGTCTGCACGAACATATCCATCACTATCATAAACTGCAAAGAAAAGAAGGAAAGTTTAACAGCCAGCGGAGGCAGCCAATAAGTATGTCGGTACAGTTTGCTGTCGAAATCAAAACTTAGTGCATAGCCGACTTTTGGGTGGGCGGGGCTTATCCTCCACCCATTCAATAACTACTACAGTACAATACTACCTCATTAAAAGTTGGATGACTCTTCCAGCTACGCCAAAACCATGCTCCTAATAAAGGACAATGGTCTGTATTCATAAAGGAACAAACGCTTATGCTAGAGAGAAGTTAGCATAAGCCTAATCATCCCCCAGACTTAAAAGGGTCACAGAATTGGAATAACTTGGCAAGCAAGGGACAAATACAAAGTCATCTTTAAAAAAGCAAAAAATAAATCGAATAGCGTAGAACATAAAATACTATTACTTCTAAAGGAATAAAAAACAAGCCCAAAGTAAAAAACATACCTTTCACTTTTTTGGCAAGATGTCGGGTGAACAGCAAATTTGCAACCTTACTGTTTCCGTAAGCCTGGATTTTATCATAGCCCTTTTCATAGTTCATGTCTTCAAATGGTATTACTCCATCTGCAAGAAAACCAGAAAAATAATAAATCCCCCAAAGTTTTTCAACATTAACAGATGGCACCCATTTTTTGAGAAGTACTGTAAAAAAAAAAAAAAAAAAAAAATCCCCAAACCCTCTTCAGAGGACCACCAAATTACATTTATAAACAATCTCGGGGATTTCTCAGAGGAATTATTGTAAATTATAGAGTAAAAAAATAAAACTTAAGGTATAGTAGTTTGAACAACTAATTTTAAGGATTACAAAGGGAACCAACCAAAAATAAAAAGGCAGAATCTAACAGCTGCAATTAAAAGGTTTCCTCGAAAGAGCATTTAATACCATCTACAGTATACTGAAGATGTTAAAATGCTATGAGCGTGAAAACAGTGCCATTACTTATTAAAGAAAACTTAATGATAAAACATGAGAAAATGCACATCAAACCTATACAATGTGAACAAAAAATAAATTTTGAATTTTAGAACAGAGGTAAAGTATCAAGGATTTCTGAAAATAAATAATTGGATACTGAGGATTTCCATGAAGGCTTACGTTTACCCGAGTTACTGGTGTCAATTTACACAAAATCTTTGACAGCTAACACAGTCCTGGATTAATAGTTGAAAAATGTTTGAGGCAATCTCCACCATGAAATCTTTACTCGTAATAGATTCCTTGTCAAAAACTGAACGAAGTGTAAAAATTATGACCAAATGTCCAGAAAGCGTAAATTGAGTGATTCAGTTAGTGATAATGAATGTTGTTGAAGAGAGGGAACTCCTGATAAACTTATGGAGGGAGATTCTCCTCCTCCTCAAGCCAGCCTGCTGTATACTCTCCTCAAAGATAAAGTGAGAGTTAATACATCAATATTTCTATTTTTAATTGACATTAATTTGCTTTCATTTATGTCTCAAGGGAAAAATAGTTTCAATTTACAAGCATATTGATTTGTGAGATGCTCGCAGAATGAATTCAACACAAACTGAGGTACCGCTGTTCCTGGACAACCAAGCTGTTCTCTGGAAGGCAATTGATGGGGAGGAGCTCATAACCCGAGTGAGCTGAGCTCCTGACCAGTGAATTTGTAGAACTTCTGATTCCTGAGTAAACTTGGGGAACGCGAACAGATACAGTATTCTATCCTTCCAACTCTTCTTCTCTTGACACCATTAAGAGGCAGTGTGTGTCCCACTTGAGCACCTTTCTCTCAAAGTCACAAATGTGTAGAATAATTTACTCAATTACTGATGTTTGAATGATTGCAGAGCTAGCAGCACCCACCTCGCAAACGTTGATATGCAGGTGAATATTATCAGACGTCTACGTTCCTGAGGCAAACAAATAATTTGGGTAGGCACCACTTGCCTTCTTTGACATGGATGAGGACAGTTATATAGGCTAAATCTCTGTTCATAGCCTCAGAACAGGAAAGACATCTCACTTTAGTGATATGGGTTGTCAAGATGGGCACAACTGTTCAAACTTTTTTTCAGTGCAAGAATAGGATTTATTAAATTTGGACAATATGGCCTAGTTACTGAGCCAGGGAGGCCATTCAGCTCTGAAGTGCAATGAGGGGAATACTTCATAATTGTAGCATGAAGTAAATGTTAACAGAGACTGGACAGAAAGATGGAAGAAAAGAAGCAGGAACAGAGGCAAATTCAAAGGTAACAAGACAAGTGCAGTTAGGAGCCAAAGCCATGCTGCAAAGACCATCAAATAATCCTTACTGTGCACCATGTAAAACACACTAACAGTAATACCTCACTCAAAGGTTTAGGAGTAATGAGGCCTCTAATAAGGAGGGGTCTAGACCCCTTTGGCTGGAAAATCTTGGAAAGGAATGCACAATTTTCACAGCAGGCACATATAGGGACTTATCTTATTGGAGGTAACCTAGGAAGTCAGCAATCTACTGAACAGTGGCTCTAATAGGAAAATCCCTTCAAAACCATACCATTGACTAAAGATGGCCACCTTTTATTGATATACATTTGATTGTGGAATATCAAATGGTACAAACATCTTTAATAGCCTAGATGGGAGAAGGGTCTCCATGGACTTAAAGTACTTCAGTAGGTGTGTTTGTCAAAGGAGGACATGCCACTGTGGTAACTCAAAAGATCAGAGTACCATATCTCACTCTGCCTCAGACCAATCAGGTGTCACTAGAGTCGCAGGTGTTGGACAATACATGATTGATCACTTGACAAATCATATTGAATGGTGGGAGGGCAAGGATGTCAAGATTGTTCCATGGGTGTTAGAATGCACCTTCCATGACACCCCTTAATTTGGTAAGGGAGTCCAGAGTACTATGAGCTTTCTATTCAGGGAAATGATGAACAGGTTGATCTTCAAAGCTCTCCAGATCTCACAAACCTCACTACTACATTATGTAAGGACCACTATGTGCCTACTACCTGTTCATGGCATCTTGGCTGATTTTATATTGGATTCCAATGTCCCATTATGAACAAGGCTATCAGTTCAATTGCATAGCGAAGCACCCGCTCATCCAACTGCTTTGCCAAATAATGCCTAATGTAATTTAATGACTGAAAAAATGCAGCTCCAAGAGCACTGCTTTCATCTGGAGAATGTTGATATTCTGATAGTTACATGGAGTCAATAATCCTGATACACACGTTTAGGTCTTACATAACTCATCGAGAGCCCCATAAGTTGACTAACCAACTACAAGTAATTGATTGGTAGATGCGGGAGCAATTCCTGAACCTGGTAGAATTTTCAGTCATGACTATAAATTAAGCGGTATAAGTACAAAATCTACCGGGGACAAAATCACCAGCAATACAAAAAAAAAAAAAAAAAAAAAAACCCATGGGCAATATTCCCTTGAAGACAAATTTCATCATTAGACAATATCTACAATAATTTCCCCATTAAGAATAAAAGAGCAAATAGTCCTAGGACAAACCAATATTCATAGCAGCAATTGTTTAAAATAAATAATTAGTCACATAAGTAATTTTATATTTTTCCTTTAACAAAGAAATTCTATTGTTTATTTTTGATTGAATTTTTACCTATTTTGAATGTCTTACTAAATTAGCAGCACTGTACAGTCATTTGGTTGTTCTTTTCTAACAGCCCAGTATTGTTTTTATTTACATATTTCTACTTAGCTTGTAAAATGCTCATTTAAACCTCACTTTACTAACATCCATAGAAGATGCAGTTTGTCATAAGTAATAAAGGAAAATTAAAATTGTTTGTGAAGGATACATTTGTGTAAAGAAATGATATTTTCATTATAAAATACATTTTTGAATATACTTACCCGGTGAATATATGAATAGCTGACGTCTCCGACGGCCCGACAGATTCCAAAAACTCGCGAGCGATCGCCATGAAGGTTGCGGGTGTGCCCACCAGCGCCGACTATCGGCCAGATACCGCATATACTTCTCAACCACTCCAGTTCTTCTCAGTCCGCTGGGTCACTATCGGGGAGGAAGGGAGGGCCTTTAATATTATATATTCACCGGGTAAGTATATTCAAAAATATATTTTATAATGAAAATATCATTTTTAAATATTAAACTTAGCCGGTGAATATATAAATAGCTGATGCACACCCATGGTGGTGGGTAGAGACCAGTATTAATACAATAAAGGCGTATATGCTCAAGAGTTTTTTGACAAATATTTCATAAAAAAACCAACTTAAGTATAGGTACCTGGTAAAGAAGCTGACTCTGATGATTACTCTGCCTCATTAGTCCGCTTTCCTCACGAAGCCCAGCCATCCTCTCAGGATGCTGAAAGACTCCCAGGAGCTGTTATATAACAGGACCTCATCAAAACCCTTAATCTGGGCGCTCTCAAGAAACAACATTTGACCACCCGCCAAACCAAAAAGATTGCGAAAGACTTCCTAGTCTTCCGTACAACCCAAGACAAGATTAAAAAACATTTCAAGAGAAGATTAAAAGGATATTGGGATTAAGGGAATGTAGTGGTAGAACCCTCACCCACTACTGCACTCGCTGCAACGAATGGACCCAGTGTGTAGCAGTCCTCATAAAGAGTCTGGACGTCTTTTAAGTAAAATGAAGCGAACACTGACTTGCTCCTCCAAAAGGTCGCGTCCATAATACTTCGAAGGGATCTGTTTTGCTTAAAAGCCACCGAAGTCGCTATTGCTCTTACTTCGTGAGTCTTGACCTGAAGCAAACTACAATCCTTCTCACTTAAATGAGAATGTGCCTCCCGGATTAAAAGTCTAACAAAGTACGATAACGCATTCTTAGACATGGGCAATGAGGGCTTCTTAACGGAGCACCATAAAGCCTCAGAACAACCTCGTATTGGTTTAGTTCTAGACAAGTAAAACTTAAGAGCTCTAACGGGGCACAGCACTCTTTCAACTTCATTACCTACGATCTCTGAAAGACTAGGTATTTCAAAAGATTTAGGCCAAGGACGAGACGGAAGTTCGTTCTTGGCCAAAAAACCAAGTTGAAGAGAACATATAGCTTTATTCGTCGAGAAGCCGATGTTCTTACTAAAAGCATGGATCTCACTGACCCTTTTAGCCAAAGCCAAGCTCACCAAGAAAAAGTGTCTTGAGGGTAAGATCCTTCAGGGAGGCTGAATTTAACGGCTCAAACCTGTCTGACATTAGGAACTGTAGGACCACGTCTAAGTTCCAAGCAGGAGTTGAAATACGACGCTCCTTAGAGGTCTCGAAAGACTTAAGGAGGTCTTGGAGATCTTTGTTATTTGAAAGATCCAAGCCTCTATGCCTGAAAACAGAAGCCAACATGCTTCTGTAGCCTTTAATGGTGGGAGCAGAGAGGGAGCGACCATTTCTCAGATAGAGGAGAAAATCCGCAATCTGCGTTACAGAGGTACTGGATGAGGAAATAGAGGAGGACTTGCACCAATCTCTAAATACCTCCTACTTCGATTGGTAGACCTTGATTGTAGAAGATCTCCTAGCCCTCGCGATCGCTCTGGCTGCCTCCTTCGAAAATCCTCGAGCTCTTGAGAGTCTTTCGATAGTCTGAAGGCAGTCAGCCGAAGCGCGGGGAGGCTTTGATGAAGTCTCTTTACGTGAGGCTGCCGTAAGAGATCCATCCGCAAAGGCAGACTCCTTGGGACGTCTACCAGCCATAGAAGTACCTCTGTGAACCACTCTCTCGCGGGCCAGAGGGGAGCAACCAACGTCAACCTTGTCCCTTCGTGAGAGGCGAACTTCTGCAACACCTTGTTGAGGATCTTGAACGGCGGAAATGCGTAAGCGTCCAGGTGAGACCAGTCCAACAGAAAGGCATCTATGTGGGCCGCCTCTGGATCTGGGACTGGAGAGCAATAAGTCGGGAGCCTTTTGGTCAGCGAGGTCGCAAAGAGATCGATGGTGGGTTGACCCCAAGTCATCCAAAGACTCTTGCACACATCCTTGTGGAGGGTCCACTCTGTAGGGATCACCTGACCTCTCCGACTGAGACAGTCCGCCAAGACGTTCAATTTCCCTTGGACGAACCTCGTCAACAGTGAGATGCTTCGATCTTTTGACCAGATGAGGAGGTCTCTTGCGATGACGAAAAGAGCGTGGGAGTGAGTGCCTCCTTGCTTGGAGATGTAAGCCAAGGCCCTGGTATTGTCCGCATTCACTTCTACCACCTTGTTTCGAAGCAGACTCTCGAAACTCGTCAGTGCTAAATGGACAGCCAACAGCTCCTTGCAGTTGATGTGAAGGCTCCTCTGGTCTGCCGTCCAAAGACCCGAACATTCCAGGCTGTCCAGTGTCGCCCCCCAACCCAAATCCGACGCGTCTGAAAATAACACATGGTTTGGGTTCTTGACTGCCAGAGACAGACCTTCTCGATGACGTATATTGCTGTCCCACCAGTTCAGGCAAATCTTGACTGGCTCGGAGATCGGGATCGAGACCGCCTCCAAAGTTTTGTCCTTGTTCCAATGGGAGTCTAAATGGAACTGGAGAGGGCGTAGGTGAAGTCTCCCTAGAGAAATAAACTGTTCCAGGGATGAAAGCGTCCCTAGGAGCCTCATCCAGCTTCTCACAGAGCAATGGTCTTTCTCTAGCATGAGACGGACTTTGAGCAAGGCTTGCTCTATCCTGTTGGCAGACGGAAAAGCCCGAAAAGCTAGACTCTGTATCTCCATCCCCAAATAGAGAATCGTTTGGGAGGGAGTCAGCTGAGACTTCTCTATGTTCACCAATAGGCCCAACTCCTTTGCAAGATCCAATGTCCACTGTAGGTCCTGCAGACAGCGATGACGGGACGACGCTCTGAGTAACCAGTCGTCCAGGTACAGGGAGGCTCTGATCCCCGACAAATGTAGGAATTTTGCTACATTTCTCATGAGCCTCGTAAAAACAAGAGGAGCAGGGCTGAGACCGAAGCACAGTGCTCGGAATTGGTACACCACATTCCTGTATACAAACCTCAGATACGGCTGAGACTCTGGGTGTATAGGAATGTGGAAGTACGCATCCTGCAAGTCGAGAGAGACCATCCAGTCTCCCTCTCGGACTGCTGCTAGAACGGATTTGGTGGTCTCCATCGTAAACTTTGTTTTGACAACAAACACGTTGAGAGCACTGACATCCAGCACCGGCCTCCAACCTCCTGTATGCTTTGGAACTAGGAAGAGACGGTTGTAAAACCCCGGTGATTGAAGGTCCGAGACTTTCACCACCGCCCCCTTCTCTAGCAACTGAGACACCTGAAGATGTAATGCCTGTCTCTTTGACTCCTCTCGATACCTGGGAGAGAGGTCTATTGGAACTTTTACTAGAGGAGGTCTCCGTACAAAAAGTATTTTGTACCCCTCCTTTAGCAACAAAACAGACTCCCGGTCTGCACCCCTCTTCTCCCAGGCCTGCCAGAAGTTGGTCAATCTGGCCCCTACTGCTGTCTGAGGACGTGGGCAGTCAGACTCTGCCACGGGAGGACTTAGATCCTCTCCTATTACCTCTCTTACTATCGGCACGAGAGCCTCCCTTACTGGGAGCTCTGCCACGAAAGGGCGGGATAAACCTTGTCGCTGGAGTATCAAATTTAGGTCTGACGACATAAGAGGACGAAGGAGCAGCCTTACGCGCAGACGTGGCCATCAAATCATGAGTATCCTTCTGCACTAGAGACGTTGCGATATCCTTAATCAACTGCTGTGGGAACAGGGCAGAAGACAAAGGCGCAAAGAGTAGTTCTGACCTTTGACAAGGAGTGACACCTGCAGACAGGAAAGAACAAAGTCTCTCCCTCTTATTAAGAACTCCTGCCGTAAAAGTAGCAGCGAGTTCATTAGAGCCATCTCGGATAGCTTTGTCCATGCAGGACATAATTTGCACAGAGACATCACGGTCAGCCGAGGAGATCTTCCTGCTCAAGGCTCCCAGCGACCAACCCAAGAAGTTGAAAACTTCAAAGGCCCGATAAACTCCTTTGAGGAGATGATCTAGGTCTGAAGAGGACCAGCAAACTTTCGAGCGTCTCATGGCCAAACGACGAGGAGAGTCTACGAGGCTTGAGAAGTCTCCCTGGGCAGAGGCAGGTACTCCCAAGCCGAGAACTTCTCCCGTGTCATACCAGACGCTCGCGCTAGAAGCCAGTTTAAAAGGGGGAAAAGCAAAAGCTGACTTCCCCAAACTCCTCCTGGTCATTAACCAGTCGCCTAGTAAACGCAAAGCTCTCTTAGAAGAGCGAGAGAGCACTAACTTTGTGAACGACGGAGTCGAAGCAGCTAGGCCCAGCGTGAACTCTGATGGGGGCGAACGAGGAGCAGCAGACACAAAATGATCAGGAAAAAGTTCCTTAATAATAAGCATGATCTTTTTAAAATCAAGAGAGGGCTGAGCAACTTTAGGCTCCTCTCCATCCGAAAAAGTCCCCAAAGGCATATCAGTTGGAAGGGGATCAACGACTTCCTCATCCGACGGAACTTCGTCCGACAACTGCCGAGTCTCGCGATACGGAGAGACATGCCGAGGAGGCAACGCTTGACAGGCTATGTCAACATGCGACAGAGCAGCAGCAACAGCTGAGGAAACGACGTCACGCCGCGGCTGCAAAGACAAAGTCTTGTGACTGACAAACAACAACAGCCTGAGTTGATTGCCGTTCGACGTCACGTCGAGACTGCATTGACTGCAGGGTCTGAGCAGGAAAAACAACCTCTGACTGCGGTGACAGACGTTCAACGTCACGTCGGGGCAACGGAGCCGGTCGACGAACGTCCCTGCGGGGCTGCGGTGACAGCTGCTGAACGTCAGTGCGACACTGCGGCAAAGGGGGTTCCACGTCACGTGACTGACGTGAATGACGAGGAACACGATCAGAATCGCGTTTAAAAGCACTAGAAACGTTAGCGCTAACATCATACGGACGAGAAAACACTCGTTTAGGCGGCTGAAGGCCAGAGTGATGCTTATCGTACTGGCGAACCGCAAGCAAAGGATCATCGCGAACCTGTTCATGCTCGTAATCTTCCATAAGGGAGGAAAGTTTAGACTGCATGTCCCGCAGGACAACCCACTTCGGGTCAACGGGAGTCGGAACGGGCCGTGATGTCGGTAACGTCTGAGCAGGCAAAACATCGCCCCTACCGAGACCCTCGGACTCCGTGTTACGTTTTCGCTTAACAGGCGAACAGCCATCCGATGACTGCAAGTGGTCAGAGCTGCCCCAATGGCTACAGCCAGGACGCTGGACCTGTCCTGAAGGGACTGACTTGCGCTTTAAGGGCCTAGAAACCTTGCGCCAAGGTTTCTTATGCGACAAGTCGTCGGAGGACGAGGAGAACTTAGTCTCACCCGTCTTATGGTAAGGACGTTCTTGATGAGAAACGTCTGATACCAAAGAGGGAACGTCTGTACGTCGGTTTACACCTCTCGCCCCCTTAAGTCATACGACATTTCTTCTCCCTGGTGCAGGGGAGCCTGAAAGAGGTCTCGGACTAGGGGAGCGACAAGCACGAACAGACGAACCCTCGGTCGCAACACTAAACACATTTTGTGCACTTTCCACTTTACCACTTAGATTTTCTACTTTACCACTTTGACACTTTAACAACTTAACATCGGACATAAGCTGGTTCCTGTCCGAGGCTAAGGATTCAACCTTTTCACCTAATGCTTGAATAGCTAAAAACATATCGCGCATTGAAGGTTCATGAGTGCTAATAGGGGGTTCAGGAACTACCACTACAGGGGAAGGAATAGGTTCAGGGGCATGGGAGGAGGAAAATTCCAAAGATCTGGACGAGCTTCTCCTCACCCTATCTCTTTCGAGCTTACAAGTATACTTTTCATACTCTAACCACTCGAATTCCGACAAGATCACGCACTCCTCACACCGATCTCCTAATTGGCAGGATTTACCCCGGCAATTAGAACAAACAGTATGAGGGTCGATAGAGGCCTTCGGAAGACGTTTGTTACAATCTCTCGCACATTTGCGATATACAGGAGAAGGGTCAGCCATTATGAACAACCAGAGAAAATCCAAGTAAAGCCAAGTTCATCAACAAAAAACAAAAGCAAAAAAGGTTTCAAGAGTTTTATTGAAGAAACACACCAACACAGCGAAAGCCAATAAAACAACCAAAACAAAGTACTTCACCAATTCGGTAGAAAACTTGAGGTCTAAAGCGAGCGGAACCAATGTTGTCGGTGACACCGACAGAGAAGAACTGGAGTGGTTGAGAAGTATATGCGGTATCTGGCCGATAGTCGGCGCTGGTGGGCACACCCGCAACCTTCATGGCGATCGCTCGCGAGTTTTTGGAATCTGTCGGGCCGTCGGAGACGTCAGCTATTTATATATTCACCGGCTAAGTTTAATATTTAAATAAGAGAATTTGTGAATTAGTGTAGTATTATATAATTGTGAGAGTAATCTCTAAAGCCTCATGTAAAGCAAAAGTTAAAGTGTACTAAATTGAGCTTATCAAAGAATTACACATTAACAAACATTATTGTGGAAGTTAAAGAGGGATTATTGTAAAAATTATGCATGATTTAAAAGTTTACAAGGTACTACACTTCTATATCTGTTTTTAGTACTGGTCATTGTTGCTAGAATTCCATTCTTTTCTTACTTATTTTTCCCCATGTGGATCTTTTATTTAATTTCTTTGGTGGAAATACTTCCTGAATTCAGCATTAACCAAAACCAACAACAAATAAAGATGCATAACCTAAAGATCTCCATCACTCAAATTAATTTGATAGATTCCAATTAATTATGAAACGTAATATCTTTTCTTCCAAATAATATATCTATCACTATTACTTCAAAGTACTGTACAATATCTATATAGTAAATATTGCTGTACTATGCAAATTTCACAATCAAGGGAACAATTTACTTTGAAATACCCTAACAGTCTCAACAACAAGCTATCTTAAGGTTTCCATAAAATTAAACATCTTTCATCTATATTAATTCAAAATGCTTCATAATCACAATACTTACTTAGATGTGCTAGAGAACTAAGGGAGATGACACGGGCTGGTTCTGAATGGGTTAAAAGTGGAAGAAGAAGATTGGTCAGAAGAAAATGGCCAAAATGGTTGGTCCCCATCTGCATTTCAAATCCATCTTCTGTCTTCATGAATGGACACATCATTATGCCTGAAAAATAATGTATGGGTTTCTCAGATCGTTTATTTATTTCCTTATTTCCTTTCCTCAATGGGCTATTTTTCCCTGTTGGAGCCCTTGAGCTTATGGCATCTTGGTTTTCCAACTGGGGTTGTAGCTTAGCTAGTAACAATAATAATAATAATAATAATATAGAATACAACAGTACTGTATTAACATTATATAAATAGAGAAAACAGTACCATTTAAGAACAATCACATTAAATCATAACTGTTAAAGTTTCAAGAACAATTTCCACTTCGTAATATCACGTGTTGAAAGGCCAGTTACATTTATTGAAGAACCAGGGATGTATATTCCCCATATGGGCATTCTTGGACACAGTCAACAGGAGACAGCTCAACTAGGGTGGTTGCATTTCCTTATTTACCAGTCTGGCTTATTTTCAAGGCCAAACCACATACAGTACAACTAACATTGTTATCATACAGTATTGAAATGTTAAGGACCGCGAGCACTACCATGAATACAACATAATACATTACAGTGTTCATTACATTACTAATCAATAACAACTCTGCAACCAATTATTAAAAAATCCCAGATATTTTAGATCATTTGTACTTCTCCAAACTATACAAATCAGACTCCCTTAATAGAAATATGAATTCAGCAAAGCTGGATTGATCATTAAAATCTAATGAGTTTATAACAACAGACGGGTGGCAGGGACTTTCGACTTGCCGAGTGGTTGAAGCAGAAAATGTAAACTTAAGATTCAGGTTTGTGTAGTAGTTATGAAAAATACAAATTACTTGAAAAACATGTAATTTATTCCTACATGAATAGAAAACTTTGTCGTTTAATCATCCCTATGAGGGAGGCAGTCCCTGTAAACCAAAATTTTGGCTGGATCTACTTTTCTGGGAATTGTCAGAGCTACTGGTCATATACAGGAGCAAAGGTGATGACTCTGGCAACCTACAAACAGCCTGTGCATAGGGGTTCCATAGCCATTAGATTAGACACGTGCTAAGAAATAAATAATTATACTCTGTCACAGGAGAGCTTATATCTTTATATGGGTTGTTGTTCAACTGTACCTACAGCCATAATAAGAAATGGTTTTAAAAAATGTTATCCATCCTACCCTTCATCTGGGAAAGATACTTCTTTACAAATCCTGGTTACTCAATTATGAAGAATGCCTACATCTGGAATCCCATACAAGTTACAACAACTGCGACTGCTGCATCCCCAATGAGAGGGGGGGGGGGAGGAAGAAAAGTACAAGTTAGTTCTTCTATTATTATTACTAGATAAGCTACAACCCAAGTTGGAAAAGCTGGATGCTATATGCCCAAGGGCTCCAACAAGGAAAAGACCCCAATGATGAAAGGAAATAAGGGAACAGATAGAATTGTGTACCTAAGTGTACTCTCAAGCAACAGAACTCTCACACTAATCATGGAAAGACCATGGTACATAGACTATGGCACTACTCAAGAATAGAGAACAACGATTTGATTTAAGGCTCATTATGTCTAAACAGTTATCTTGGATGAGATGTTCCTTGTCCCATGAGGGAGCTAGGCTGGCTACACAACCTGTGCGATATCAATATCACAGACACCTTTATATTGTGGTTTTCTGAGGGCTGAGTTTTATATTTTTCATTTAAAGCATTTTACAGTAATATTGATGCATATATTGGTTTTGTTGTTAACACATCAACATTTGCAAACTTACTTGACAATACCATTTACACCAATGAGGGCCCTGGGATCTGGCCTATTCCACTTACAAAGGGATATTTCTTAACACTCCTTAGTGCTAGTGCTTATGTCCAAATATTGGATGCTAGTTAAACAAATAAAGACTTGTTCTATTGTGCCCTTGATGAAGTACTGCAAAACATCAACAGAACCGATACTTTTTTCTGGGAGATTTCGATGATTTCCTCGTGTTTGAAACAAAAAGGCTCTACTTGAAAGGGGCCATAGGTCACCATGGTACAGAGAAAGGCCCTTCCACACAAGAGGGCAAATGCAGGGCGGGCACTGATATGTCTGTAATTCTTTTGCTTTGAAACAGTGTTACCATATCAAATAGTCCAAGGCAGGCAAACGTATGACGGGCCAGACACCGGGCAGAGCGCAGTCGGACTTGCGTCTGACAATAGTCAGGCACCTATCCAATGCAACAATGGGCACAGGCACTTCGATGGCTCCCTCATTGTTTTCTCGTCTATGATGTCATCTACACTCATGATTGTCGCCCATACAACAAAATAGTAACAGTGTCTGTATGCCATGCATTTGCCCCTCGTGTGGAATGGCCTTAATATGAATGCTAATTGCCTTCATCTCCCCTCCCTAGGCTATATGTTGGGCACAATCTCCTCATAAGAAATTATACTGTCTGGCCTTGAAAATCTTGAAACTATCAAGGGACTCTCTTCCTCAAACAACCTAGGTAGTAATTTGGCCAAGGCCTATTGAGATACTACCGCTAGAATATTATTGGGTCTTTTGACTGGCCAGACAGTACTACATTGGATCCTTCTCTCTGGTTACGGCTCATTTCATCTCTGCCGATGCATACACAGAATAGTCTGGCCTATTCTTTGCAAAATGATATTTTAATTATAAAATAAATTTTTGAATATACTTACCCGGTGAATATATAATAGCTGCTGCTCCAGCGGCTCGACAGAAAACACACACAAAAACTCGCGAGCGATCGCTATGAAGGTTGCGGGTGTGCCCACCAGCGCCAACTATCGGCCACATACCGCATATACATGTAAACAGACCCAATTTTTCTCATCCCGCTGGGTCTCTATCGGGGAGGAAGGGGGGCCTTTAATTTATATATTCACCGGGTAAGTATATTCAAAAAATTATTTTATAATTAAAATGTTATTTTTATAATAAAATAAATTTTTGAATATACTTACCCGGTGATTATATAAGCGGCAGCTCTGCTGCCCGACAGAAAAACTCTACGCTCGAAATCCGCCAGCGATCGCTATGCAGGTAGGGGGTGTACTTCAACAGCGCCATCTGTCGAGCAGGTACTCAGTACTCAATGTAAACACAGAACTCAATTTTCTCCTCGGTCCACTGGGTCTCTATTGGGGAGGAAGGGAGGGTCCTTTAATATATAATCACCGGGTAAGTATATTCAAAAATTTATTTTATTATAAAAATAAAATTTTTCAATATTAAACTTAGCCGGTGATTATATAAGCTGATTCACACCCAGGGGGGTGGGTAGAGACCAGCATTAATTGTTTACATTATTATGAGCTAAGGATTTCGTATTTCATTTTAGCAGTTATTCAAAATAACAAACATAAAATAAATAAGTACCTGGTAAGGAAGTCGACTTGAACAATTACTCTGCCTTTTTTAAGTACGTCTTCCTTACTGAGCCTCGCGATCCTCTTAGGATGCTGAGCGACTCCTAGGAGCTGAAGTATCAAGGGTTGCAACCCATACTACAGGACCTCATCAAAACCTCTAATCTAGGCGCTTCTCAAGAAAAGAATTTGACCACCCGCCAAATCAACCAGGATGCGAAAGGCTTCTTAGCCTTCCGGATAACCCAAAAACAAATATAAAAAACATTTCAAGAGAAAGATTAAAAAGGTTATGGAATTGGTTGAGCCCTCACCCACTACTGCACTCGCTGCTACGAATGGTCCCAGGGTGTAGCAGTTCTCGTAAAGAGACTGGACATCTTTAAGATAAAAAGACGCGAACACTGACTTGCTTCTCCAATAGGTTGCGTCCATTATACTCTGCAGAGATCTATTTTGTTTAAAAGCCACTGAAGTAGCGACAGCTCTAACTTCATGTGTCTTTACCTTCAGCACAGCATGGTCTTCTTCATTCAGATGGGAATGAGCTTCTCGTATCAACAGTCTGATATAATAGGAAACTGCATTCTTTGACATAGGTAAAGAAGCTTTCTTAATAGAACACCATAAAGCTTCTGACTGTCCTCGTAAAGATTTAGTTCGTCTTAAATAGAACTTAAGAGCTCTAACAGGGCATAAGACTCTTTCTAGTTCATTTCCAACCATATTTGAAAGGCTTGGAATGTCGAACGATTTCGGCCAAGGGCGAGAAGGTAGCTCGTTTTTGGCTAGAAAACCAAGCTGTAAAGAACATGTAGCCGTTTCAGATGGAAATCCGATGTTCCTGCTGAAGGCGTGAATCTCACTGACTCTTTTAGCTGTGGCTAAGCAAACCAGGAAAAGAGTCTTTAAAGTGAGAGTCTTTAAAGTGAGATCTTTAAAGGAGGCTGATTGTAGTGGCTCGAACCTTTCTGACATCAGGAATCTTAGTACCACGTCTAAATTCCATCCAGGTGTAGCCAAACGACGCTCCTTCGTGGTCTCAAAAGACTTAAGGAGGTCCTGTAGATCTTTGTTGTTGGAAAGATCTAAGCCTCTGTGACGGAAGACTGTTGCCAACATGCTTCTGTAACCTTTGATAGTGGGAGCTGAAAGGGATCTTTCTTTCCTCAGGTATAATAGGAAGTCAGCTATTTGGGTTACAGAGGTACTGGTCGAGGACACTGATACCGACTTGCACCAATTTCGGAAGACTTCCCACTTCGACTGGTAGACTCTAAGAGTGGATGTCCTCCTCGCTCTAGCAATCGCCCTGGCTGCCTCCTTCGAAAAGCCTCTAGCTCTAGAGAGTCTTTCGATAGTCTGAAGGCAGTCAGACGAAGAGCGTGGAGGTCTGGGTGTACCTTCTTTACGTGTGGCTGACGTAGAAGGTCCACTCTTAGAGGAAGAGTTCTGGGAACGTCCACCAGCCATTGAAGTACCTCGGTGAACCATTCTCTCGCGGGCCAGAGGGGAGCAACCAACGTCAACCTTGTCCCTTCGTGAGAGGCGAACTTCTGCAGTACCTTGTTGACAATCTTGAACGGGGGGAATGCATAAAGGTCTAGATGTGACCAATCCAGTAGAAAGGCATCTATATGAACTGCTGCTGGGTCCGGGATCGGTGAGCAATATATTGGGAGCCTCTTGGTCATCGAGGTTGCGAAGAGATCTATGGTAGGTTGGCCCCATGTGGCCCATAGTCTCTTGCACACATCCTTGTGTAGGGTCCATTCTGTTGGGATGATTTGACCCTTCCGACTGAGGCAATCCGCCATAACATTCATATTGCCTTGTATGAACCTCGTTACTAGAGAAAGGTTTAGATCTCTTGACCAGGTGAGGAGGTCCCTTGCGATCTCGTACAACGTCATAGAATGGGTCCCTCCTTGCTTGGAGATGTACGCCAAGGCCGTGGTGTTGTCCGAGTTTACCTCCACCACTTTGCCTTGAAGGAGGGACTTGAAGCTTTTCAAGGCCAGATGAACTGCCAGTAGCTCCTTGCAGTTGATATGTAACGTTCTTTGATTCGAGTTCCACGTTCCCGAGCATTCCCGACCGTCTAGTGTCGCACCCCAGCCCGTGTCCGATGCGTCCGAGAAGAGAACGTGGTTGGGGGTCTGAACAGCCAGGGGCAGACCCTCTCTGAGGTTGATACTGTCCTTCCACCAAGTCAGTGCTGACTTCATCTTCTCGGAAATGGGGATCGAGACCGCTTCTAGCGTCTTGTCCTTTTTCCAGTAAACAGCTAGATGAAATTGAAGGGGACGGAGGTGTAGTCTCCCTAACGAAACGAACTGTTCCAGGGATGATAGCGTCCCTATCAGACTCATCCACTGTCTGACTGAACATCGTTTCTTCTTTAGCATGTTCTGGATGCATACCTGGGCTTGACTTGTTCTGGGGGGCGACGGAAAAGCCCGAAAAGCTTGACTGTGAATCTCCATCCCTAAGTACACTATAGTTTGGGATGGGACCAGTTGGGACTTTTCCATATTGACCAGGAGACCCAATTCCTTGATCAGATCTAGAGTCCAC
The DNA here is from genome assembly GCF_036898095.1 of Palaemon carinicauda. Classification (NCBI taxonomy): domain Eukaryota; kingdom Metazoa; phylum Arthropoda; class Malacostraca; order Decapoda; family Palaemonidae; genus Palaemon; species Palaemon carinicauda. The sequence goes on along the minus strand of NC_090736.1, from coordinate 147,935,846 downwards.
TTTAGATTCTCCAGACAGCGACGACTGGAAGACGCTCTTAGAAGCCAGTCGTCCAAATAGAGGGAGGCTCTGATATCCGCTAAATGCAGGAATTTGGCAATATTCCTCATCAGCCTCGTAAATACAAGAGGAGCCGTGCTTAGGCCAAAGCACAGGGCTTGAAATTGGTAAACAACCTTGTCGTAAATGAATCTCAGAAAAGGTTGGGATTCTGGGTGGATGGGGACGTGAAAGTATGCGTCCCTTAGGTCTAAAGAGACCATCCAGTCTTCCTTTCTGACCGCTGCTAGAACTGACTTTGTGGTCTCCATGGCGAACGTCTGCTTTGTGACAAAGACATTCAGCGCACTGACGTCTAGCACCGGCCTCCACCCTCCTGTCTTCTTTACCACTAAGAAGAGACGGTTGTAGGAGCCCGGGGATTGATGGTCCCGGACTTTGACTACAGCTCCCTTTTGTAGCAAGAGAGACACTTCCTGCTTCAAGGCTAGCCTCTTGTCTTCCTCTTTGTACCTGGGAGAGAGATCGATGGGAGACGTTGCTAGAGGGGGTTTGCGGACAAACGGGATCTTGTACCCTTCTCTTAGCAACTTCACAGATTGCGCATCTGCGCCCCTTTTCTCCCAGATCTGCCAGAAGTTCTTGAGTCTGGCTCCCACTGCTGTCTGAAGAAGGTGGCAGTCAGACTCTGCCTTTAAAGGACTTGGTACCTTTCTTCTTCCCACGTCTCCCTTCGGCACGAGCACCTCCTCTGCTGGAGGCTCTGCCACGAAAGGGCGGAATGAATCTGGACGCTGGAGTGTCCATCCTGGGTCTAGATACGGTAGGCAAAGGGGTGGCTTTGCGGGCAGAGGACGCAACCAGGTCATGGGTGTCCTTCTGAATCAAGGAGGTAGCAATCTCCTTTATCAATTCCTCTGGGAAGAGGCACTTTGAGAGAGGAGCAAAAAGAAGTTCCGATCTCTGACACGGAGTTACTCCAGCTGACAGGAACGAGCAAAGGTTTTCCCTTTTCTTGAGGACCCCGGAAACGAACGAAGCCGCAAGCTCACTGGATCCGTCACGTATGGCCTTGTCCATACAGGACATAATGAGCAAGGAAGTTTCCTTGTCAGAAGGGGAGATCTTCCTGCTCAACGCTCCTAAACACCAATCCAAAAAGTTAAAAACCTCGAAGGCTCTGAACACTCCTTTCAACAGATGGTCTAAGTCTGAAGGAGACCAACATATCTTAGAGCGTCTCATGGCTAGCCTGCGGGGAGAGTCTACTAGACTTGAGAAGTCGCCCTGGGCAGAGGCAGGAACTCCCAAGCCGAGAACTTCTCCCGTGGCATACCAGACGCTCGATCTGGAAGAGTCTCTCGCAGGGGGAAACGTAAATGCTGTCTTCCCAAGGTTCTTTTTGGACTGCATCCATTCTCCCAACACTCGTAAAGCTCTCTTAGACGAGTGGGCGAGGACGAGTTTCGTAAAGGCAGGCGCGGATGACTGCGTGCCTAAAGCGAACTCAGATGGAGGAGAGCGTGGGGCCGCAGATACAAACTGATCAGGATACATCTCCCTGAACAGTGCAAGAACTTTCCTAAAGTCCAAGGAGGGTTGCGTGGTCTTGGGTTCGTCGATGTCCGTATGCGGGTCGTCAATGTGTGCAGCGTCGTCATCATCAGAGAGTCCATCATCTGAAAACTGAGGAGGAAGCGGCAAAGGAGTAGGAATCGGCTGGTCAGCTGAGTCCGGCAGCACGGGTGCACGCGTGACTGAACCGGACGCAACGTCATGGAACTGTTGCCCAGTCTGTGAACTGGCAACAACCATAGCAGAGCGGGGACGCAAAGCGTCTACTCCAGACTGTCTAGTCTGCTGTGGGCGAGTAGAGGTAACCACACTGGGTTGCGGAGGTTGACGCACCGCGTCAAAACAAAACAACTTAGGTTGTTGTTGTAACTCGCGAACGTCAACGGAAGGTTCCGTGCATCGCTGAACGTCAACATGCGGCTGGCAGGGTACACTGGAACGCATGGGTGGCGGGACTCTCACAGCTGGAGTGCGGGAGAAGGTAGCCTCAGCGTCCACTGGACACACAACCGTGGGTGGTTGTAGGCTAGAGGTTGGTGCAGCGTCAACCTTCTCCGCACGAAAGTCCTGCATCAATGACGTTAACTGTGACTGCATGGTCTGCAGCAAAGACCACTTAGGGTCTACAGTAGCAGGTGCGGCAACAGACGGTGTTACTGCCTGATGCGGTACCGCTTTGCCTCTCTTAGGAGGTGAACAGTCATCGGAAGACTGCAGCGAGTCCGAACTGACCCAGTGGCTACAACTGGGCCGTTGGACTTGCGCGGAAGGGACCGACTTGCGCTTAAGAGGCCGCGAGACCTTGGTCCATGGTTTCTTTCGAGAAACCTCTTCCGCAGACGAGGAATAAATGGGCTCTCTCGTCTTCGTGTGGGTGGGGCGATCTTGGTTAGATACGCCCGAAACCACGGAGGGAACGTCTGTTCGCTGATTAAAGCCTCTCGAACCCTTTGGTCGTACGACATTGCTTCTCCCCTGGGCTTGGGAGCTTGCAAGAGGTCCCGGACTGGGAGGACGACAGGCACGAACAGACGAACCCTCAAGCGCAACACTATCTACAACACTTTCCACAACACTACCACTCACTTTGTCACTACCCACTGCACTCTTACACTTCAACTCCTTGACGTCTGCCATGAGTTGGTTACGATCACTCGCCAATGACTCGACTCTCTCACCCAGAGCCTGGATGGCACGCATCATATCTGCCATCGAAGGTTGTTGAGTGCTAGAAGGGGGATCAGGAGCAACCACTACAGGGGAAGGAATAGGTTGTGGGGCATGAGGAGAGGAAAATTCAACGGAGCGAGATGAACTTCTCCTGACTCTATCTCTCTCTAGCCTACGTGTGTATTTCTGGAATTCGATGAAATCGAATTCCGAAAGCCCAACGCATTCCTCACATCGATCTTCCAATTGACAGGTCTTATCCCGACAATTGGAACAAACGGTGTGAGGATCGATAGAGGCCTTCGGAAGACGCCTTGAACAGTCCCTAGCATTACATTTCCTGAACTTAGGGACTTGAGAAGGGTCAGCCATTTTGAATTAGTCAAAGGGGAATTCAAAATCTATCCAAAGTCGTCAACAAATAATCCAAAATCAACAAAAGAATGCAAGGATGTATTGAAGATAACGTCTGCAAAGCGAAAGCTCAAAACTAGAATTGTGTACTTCACCAAAATATGTGAAAACCAATCCAGTAAGCAACAGCGAATTTAGTAGGTCTTGCCGGTGGCACGACAGAGAGAAAATTGAGTTCTGTGTTTACATTGAGTACTGAGTACCTGCTCGACAGATGGCGCTGTTGAAGTACACCCCCTACCTGCATAGCGATCGCTGGCGGATTTCGAGCGTAGAGTTTTTCTGTCGGGCAGCAGAGCTGCAGCTTATATAATCACCGGCTAAGTTTAATATTGAAAAATATCATTTTTAAATATTTAACTTAGCCGGTGAATATATAATAGCTGATTCACACCCATGGTGGTGGGTAGAGACCAGAGTTAATTAAGTTTACAGCGTATATGCTTAGAGTTTTTGACAGTTATATCATAACAAAACCCAAATATATAAAGGTACCTGGTAAGGAAGTTGACTTAGACAATTACTCTGCCTTATTAGTCTGTCTTCCTCACGAAGCCCAGCGATCCTCTTAGGATGCTGAAAGATTCCCAGGAGCTGAAGTATTAAGGGCTGCAACCCATACAACAGAACCTCATCAAACCCCTAATCTGGGCGCTCTCAAGAAATGACTTTGACCACCCGCCAAATCAACCAGGATGCGAAAGGCTTCTTAGCCTTCCGTACAACCCAAAAAACAATATTAAAAACATTTCAAGAGACAGATTAAAAAGGACATTGGAATTAGGGTAATGTAGTGGTAGAACCCTCACCCACTACTGCACTCGCTGCAACGAATGGACCCAGTGTGTAGCAGTCCTCGTAAAGAGTCTGGACATCTTTTAAGTAAAATGACGCGAACACTGACTTGCTTCTCCAAAAAGTCGCGTCCATAATACTTTGCAGAGATTTATTTTGCTTGAAGGCCACGGAGGTTGCTATAGCTCTAACTTCGTGCGTCTTAACCTTAAGCAAACATCGGTCTTTCTCATTCAAGTGAGAATGAGCTTCTCGTATTAAAAATCTGATAAAATATGACAAAGCATTCTTTGACATAGGCAATGATGGTTTCTTAACTGAGCACCATAATGCCTCAGATTTACCTCATAATGACTTAGTACGAGCTAAATAGAACTTAAGAGCTCTAACAGGACATAATACTCTTTCCAGTTCGTTGCCTACGATCTCTGATAAGCAAGGAATATCAAAAGATTTAGGCCAAGGACGAGAAGGCAGTTCATTTTTGGCCAGGAAACCAAGTTGAAGTGAACAAGTGGCTTTTTCTGTAGAAAAGCCGATGTTCTTACTGAAGGCATGAAGTTCACTGACCCTTTTAGCCGAAGCCAAGCACACTAGGAAAAGTGTCTTGAGGGTGAGATCCTTCAAGGAGGCTGAATGTAATGGCTCAAACCTGTCTGACATGAGGAACCTTAGGACCACGTCTAAGTTCCATCCAGGAGTTGCCAAACGACGTTCCTTAGAGGTCTCGAAAGACTTAAGGAGATCTTGGAGATCTTTATTGTTGGAAAGATCTAAGCCTCTATGTCGAAAGACCGAAGCCAACATGCTCCTGTAGCCCTTAATCGTGGGAGCTGAAAGGGAGCGAACCTTTCTCAGATGTAAAAGAAAATCTGCGATTTGGGCTACAGAGGTACTGGACGAGGACACAGATGCTGACTTGCACCAGTCTCGAAAGACTTCCCACTTCGACTGGTATACTCTAATGGTAGAAGCTCTCCTCACTCTTGCAATCGCACTGGCTGCCTCCTTCGAAAAGCCTCGAGCTCTTGAGAGTCTTTCGATAGTCTGAAGGAAGTCAGACGAAGAGCGGGGAGGCTTTGATGGACATTCTTTACGTGGGGCTGACGTAACAGATCTACCCTTAGAGGAAGACTTCTTGGAAAGTCTACCAGCCATTGAAGTACCTCGGTGAACCACTCTCTCGCGGGCCAGAGGGTAGCAACCAACGTCAACCTTGTCCCTTCGTGAGAGGCGAACTTCTGCAGTACCTTGTTGACTATCTTGAATGGTGGGAATGCATATAAGTCCAGAAGAGACCAATCCAGTAGAAACGCGTCTATGTGGATTGCTTCTGTATCTAGGACTGGAGAGCAATAGATTGGTAACCTTTTGGTCAACGAGGAGGCAAAGGGGTCTATGGTGGGTTGACCCCAAGTAGCCCAAAGACTCTTGCCCACGTCCTTGTGGAGGGTCCATTCCGTGGGTATCACCTGACCCCTCCGACTGAGACAGTCTGCCAAGACGTTCAAGTCCCCCTGGATGAATCTCATCAACAGGGAGATGCCTCGATTTCTTGACCATAAGAGAAGGTCCCTTGCGATCTCGAGCAGCGTGAAGGAGTGTGTGCCTCCTTGCTTGGAGATGTACGCCAAAGCTGTGGTGTTGTCTGAGTTGACCTCTACCACTTAGTTTCGAAGAAGCTTTCGAATATCATCAAGGCCAAGTGGACTGCTAATAGCTCCTTGCCGTTGATGTGCATGCTCTTCTGACTTGAGGTCCACAGACCCGAGCATTCCCGACCGTCCAGGGTCGCACCCCAACCCAAATCCGACGCGTCTGAGAACAACACGTGGTTTGGGTTCTTGACTGCTAGGGATAGTCCCTCTCTCAGACTGATATTGCTGTCCCACCATTTCAGGCATGCCTTTACTGGTTCGGAGACTGGGAATGATACCGTCTCTAACGTCTTGTCCTAGTTCCAGTGAGAGGCTAGATGGAACCGGAGAGGCAGAAGGTGTAGTCTCCCTAGTGAGACAAACTGCTCCAGGGATGAGAGAGTCCCTACGAGACTGTTCCAACTCCTGACTGAACAAACGTTTTCTTTTCAGCATTAGTTGGACTTCGAGCAGGGCTTGTTCTATTCGGTGGCAGACGGAAAAGCCCGAAAAAACTGGACTGTGAATCTCCATCCCCAAATATAGAATAATCTGGGATGGGATCAGTTGGGACTTTTAGGTTGACCAAAAGTCCCAACTCCCTGGCCAGACTCAACGTCCAATGTAGATCCTGCAGACAGCGAAGACTGGACGATGCTCTGAGAAGCCAGTCGTCCAAGTACAGGGAGGCTCGGATCCCCGATAGATGGAGGGATTTTGCCACATTCCTCATGAGCCTCGTAAACACGAGAGGAGCAGGACTGAGGCCAAAGCACAGGGCTCGAAACCGGTACCCCACATTCCTGTAAACAAACCTCAGAAACGGTTGGGAATCCGGGTGTATAGGAATGTGGAAGTATGCCTCCTGAAGGTCGAGAGAGACCATCCAGTCGCCTTCCATTAATGCTGTCAAGACAGCCTGGTAGACTTCATCGTGAAGTTTGTCTTGACAATGAACACATTGAGCGCACTTGCCTCTTACGTACTCCTGCAGTGAACATGGCTGCCAGATCATTGGAGCCATCCCTGAGGGACTTGTTCCTGCAGAGAACGTGGCTGTCAGATCATTGGAGCCATCCCTGAAAGCCTTGTTTATGCATGACATAATTGTACAGCAAAACTTCAAACGCTCGAAAAAAAAAAACTCCTAACAGGAGATGGTCTAGCTCTGAAGTCGACCATAAAATCTTGAGCGTCTCATGGCCAGGCGCCAGGGAGAGTCTATGAGGTTTGAGAAGTCTATCTGGGCAGAGGCAGGAACTCCCAAGCCGAGAACTTCTCCCGTGTCATATCAGACTATCGCTCTATAAGCCAGCTTAAAAGTAGGGAAAGCAAAGGCTGTCTCCCCCAAACTCCTCCTGGTGATAAACCAGTCGCCTAGCAAACGTAAAGCTCTCTTAGAAGAGCGAGAGAGCACTAGCTTATAAAACAACGGCTTCGAAGTAGCTAGGCCTAGTGTAAACTCTGACGTTTAGGCGAACGAGGAGCAGCAGTTACAAAAAGATCCGGACAAAGATCCTTAAAAATCAGCATGATTTATTTAAAGTCCATAGAGGGCTGAGCAGCTTTAGGCTCCTCTCCGTCTGACAGAGTCCTCAAGGGAATATCAGTAGGAGGGGGAACAGCAACTTCCTCATCTGAAGGAACCTTGTCCGACAATAGCCGAGTCTCAAGCAAGGGAGAGACCTGCCGTGGTGGCAATGCTTGACAAACAGAGTCCACACGCAAAGGAGCAACAGTAGCAGTCAAGGACGCTATGTCATGTAACTGCTTAAAGGACTGACCAGCAACAACCAACAGGTGCGGGAGGACGCACGACGTCAACTCGAGACTGCCTTGACTGCCTAGACTGAGCAGTCAAAACAACTCTTGACTGCGGTGCTTGACGCTCAACGTCAAAACAAGTTAACTTCGCTGGTTGGCGAACGTCCTGAACGTCAACAAGAGCATGCGGCAGCGGCTGAACGTCCACAAGCGGCTGAAAGTCAACACTGGACTGCATCGAGTGAGGCTCTACAAAACGTGACTGACGTGACTTTGTAACGTCAACGTGACGAGCAAAGGTTCGTTTGGGCGGCTGACGGCCAGGATCTCGATCAGCTAAGCGGCGAGGATCATCGTGAACCTGCTCAGCAGAATAGTCCTCCATAAGAGAGGCAAGCTTATTCTGCATGTCTTGCCGTACAACCCATTTAGGATCAACGGGAATGGTTCCGGTAAGAGACGAGGGTAACGTCTGTGACTGCAAAACCTTGCCTACAAAAAGACTCTCGGAGCCTGTGTTACGCTTTTGTTTAGGTGGCAAGCAGTCTTCCGATGACTGCATAGGGTCAGAGCTGTCCTAATAGTTAAAACCAGGACGCTGGACCTGTCCTGAAAGGACTGACTTTCGCTTAAAGGGCCTTGAAACCTTGTTCCACGGTTTCTTATGCGAAAAGCCTTCGGATGACGAGGAGAAAATCGTCTCGCTCGTCTTATGGTAGGGGCGGTGTTGATGAGACACGCCTGAAACCATAGAGGGAACGTCTGTTCGCTGATCAAGTCCTCTCGAACCCATAAGTCGTACGACATTACTTCTCCCCTGGGCTTGGGAGCTTGCAAGAGGTCTCGGACTAGGCGAACGACAGGCACAAACAGACGAACCCTCGGTCGCAACACTGATAACACTTTGCGCAATTATCACTTTATCACTACGATTTTCTGTTTTGCACTTATTTCACTGAAATCGAATTTTTTAACAATTCACATTAGGTATGAATAAAACTGATTTCTACCTGAAGCACGCAATTCTACCCTCATCAAAAGGTTATAATTGCGAAATCAGTCGTATAATGTAAGCACATTAATACAAGCAAAAAACAGTAAACATATTTTAAGATAAAAAGATCAGTGGCTGGGAAGGAGACTAAACACTAGTTCATTCAAAACTACGTTTTCAATCTCTCACCGTACAGTGCCTTGGGACGATAATAAAAACTAAAAACGTTTTATCCTTTCTCCCCGTACAGAGACTAGGGACGAGAGTAAAAAACTGACTCGAGACCAACGTTACTCGCTTGGGACGAGAATAAAGATCGGAACGTTCTCTCTCCTCTCTCTCTCTCCGTCTCTATCTCTCTCTCTCTCTCTCTCTCTTGATTTCGCACCGAAGAGAAGAGCCCACTTACCTTTCGTCAATAAACAGGTTATTTGACCAAAGGAAAAAACTGAAAGGTTTTTCAATTAAAAAGTTCCTTTAAAATAGTATTTAAAACATTTAAGCTTTGAAAGAAGAATGAACAAAACGTAAGAATCGATTTACTCTTTCTGCAAAGTGAAACCGTGATACTCTCTCTCTCTATCGTAACGATAGAGCGCAAACTGCGTAGCATAAATAAACTAAACGTTAGTTCATCTTTGAAACAGTACGAAGACTATTCAAAGAAAATCTTTCATAAAATATTTACTAAAAAATATTCATTTAATAAGTTTTAAATCATTTGCTCTGTAAAAGTTATTTACGATTGAAAGGGCTCAACGTTGTTTAACTTCGGTTTCCAAGTTAGGACCGCCTACTCTCAGGAAAGGTCGCATATAAACAAATCATTAAAATTTATCTTGATGTTTATTATAAATGGAAAGCTAATCGAAGAGGCCTAATAAAGGCGGTTGAGATATAAAATATATAGAGGAAAATCTATAATTAATTTATAACGTGATAAGATAATTGCTAAAAGCCTAAAACACACTTCCGTACTAAGGGAAGGGTCGGCCATTTAAAAGTCAAAGAAAGTCCAAAAAACAATCCAAAGTCATCAAAAATTAAATCTATCCAAAAACGAGTTCAAGATTTAAGTTGAAGATAAAACACCTGCACTGCGAAAGCTCAAACCAAAAGGAAGTACTTCACCAAATATGTTGAGAAAACTCCAGGTTATACAGCGAGTATTGATACGTCTTGTCGTTAAGGCCGACAGAGAAAAAATTGGGTCTGTTTACATGTATATGGGGTATCTGGCCGATAGTTGGCGCTGGTGGGCACACCCGCAACCTTCATAGCGATCGCTCGCGAGTTTTTGTGTGTGTTTTCTGTCGAGCCGCTGGAGCAGCAGCTATTATATATTCACCGGCTAAGTTAAATATTCAAAATTCTCCTCTTTCCTCATACACTTGACAAGACTGAAATGACCAAACAATTCTTGTCTCAAAAAGTTAACTACGACACTGTGATTCTTCAGTGACTACTTTCCTCTTGGTAAGGGTAGAAGAGACACTCTAGCTATGGTAAGTAGCTCTTCTAGGAGGATACTCCAAAATCAAACCCTAGTTCTCTAATTTTACATGGTGCCATAGCCTTTGTACCATGGTCTTCCACTGTAGTGGGTTAGAAATCTATTGCTTAAGGATACACTCGGGCACCCTATTATACCTTGTTTCGCTTCCTCTTGTTATTTTGAAGTTTTTATCCTCTTGTAACTTTCAAGTTTTTATAATTTATATATGAAAGACTTATCTTAATGTTATTGTTCTTAAACTTCTCTTGTAATTTTTCCTTATTTCCTTTCCTCATTGGGCTATTTTCCCTGTTGGAGCCTTTGGGCTTATAGCATCCTGCTTTTCCAACTAGGGTTGTTGCTTAACAAGTAATAGTAATAATCATAACAACACTTGCAATCTCACATACAGTATTGTACAGCCCCCAATTTTCCCTTATATTAAATTTAATCATATATCTTCTGTATGAGGTGAGATAATTTTTAACACCAAATTATAATAACCACTTTCCCCCAATGTTTTATCCCAACTTTTGGTTCAATAAGTCAAAAAAGCAAAAGAGAATACCCTGTAATTGAAGTATAGTTAGTAACGCATAAGGCAATAACTACCAAATAAAGATCAGCAGCTTTGTTATGAACAACCGATTCCGATATCAGTTCTTTCACTTGCACTTCAACTTTTGTACGATAGTAAGCATTTACCATAGCTGTTACAAATGACATTAGGTAGAATATGACTGATATATTATTACTGTACTGTACAATATACATTTTACTGTTCATGAAAATGTAAATGAAATTGCTCAGAGACTACCTAAAAAACTGGAAGAACATGTAAACAATTTTCCAAGCTCTATAATCAATCTCAGCCTTCGTTGATATAGATGAATACTTGACTCTCTACTCAAGCATCTGGATTGGATCTATCGGTCACAAATTTTGTAAAAAATGTATGTCAGGTTTTTAGCATAGAAGGTTCTCAGTTATTAGATTTATTTTGGCCATAAATTGATTGTCTCTTCTGCCTTCCTTAAGAGCAAAAAATTTTTTTTTAAGATTAGGGCAAGTAATGTCGGAAAAGAGCTTTCTTGGTCTAGTAGAACCATTCAGCAAATTTTGGACAACTATGGACACCTATTTTGTTTTGGGGGATTAGGATTCCAAATTGTCCTCTGTACAAAATGCATGCCATTTCTAGTTAAAAGTTTATGACCAGACTCTCAAAGAATTGGATCAAAAGCTGTGAAGGTTAAGCTTCAGGATACTAGAAGCAAAACAACTACTCCTAATCTGTGCAGAAATCTTAATTCGGAAAGTGTTTTAGAGGCCACTCAATGTGGTGCCATGTTACTGTTCACTGTAAATCAGCTTGGAGAAGCCTGGTTTCCTTATTGAGACTGCTAGGCTCTAAGTCCTGTAGTGGCTGTTGGGTTTTTAACTTTTGGAGTTCAATTAATAAAGAAAAACAACCAAGAATCCCTCATTTCAAGGATGGTTTGTAGTTGAGTCTATATTCAAGTTATTTTACTCTAATTTTTTATCAAATAATTTATGGTACCTATTTCTTTCCTTCACTGGCATCCCTCCACCAGTGTGGAAGTCAGCAATAGGAACATCATAGGAGCTTCATCAAAATAGAATTTTTATAGCAAAATTTGTTATTTCTATACAAAACCTACCTGATGTTCATATACATGCCCACCATCCTCTCTCACTGATTTATATCAAGAGAACAGGGAATAGTTTGACTTCAAAACTGATATATCAAAGGCACTCAACATTAACCACTAGTGTGTGCCATTACTTCACCAGCAGCATGTGTATATTGAAAAAAAGAAAATGGGATTTTTTTATTTTAGCAATAAACATCGATAAATCAAGCTTCTGGAGCAGCAATATGAACATCAGGGCAGTAAGGAAATGAGAAATTTTATTATTAAAATCAGTATCTTTTAATTATTCAAATATACTGAAACTTATATTTCAGGGGGAAACTTAAGCTATCCTAGAAACATCCAACAATTTACATAAAACAAGAGCGATAAAAATGTATTTCCGCTTGGAATATAAAATGAACCACAACTGATTTCAGTACTGCAAAAAAATTATTCTGTTAAATCCACTTACCAGCATTATTGATGAGCATGTGTATCTTTTTCTCTTTGGCCTTGAGTTCCTCAGCAAAGGCTCTCACTGATGCCAGGGATGCCAGGTCTAATTTCATGACTACAAGCTCATGTCCGGTTTCCTTTTGTATTTCTGCTGCTGCTTTTTCAGCTTTCCTCGTGTCTCGACAAGCCATGATTATCTTTGCTCCTACATTGCATGAAGAGGAAAAAAATTACAACAATAAAGGGAAGTAAGTATAATTGTCAAGAAACACCACAATTACACAGTCACATAATTAAAAGCTTCTTTAATTCTTATGTTATAAACTTGACAAAATATATAAAAAAAACCTTAACTGGTCTATCACTTGATAACCAATACAGTATCTCAAATTTTAAGTTCAACTTTCTACAGTATTATTAAAAAAGCAAGTCTTTTTAATAGGAGCAAAACTTCAGCTAAACTGGAACAGCCATTAATATTTAATAAGGTAGTTATATCTACCAGCAGAAGGCAAGGTTCCCCCCCACCCTGAAATCAGTAAGATCATTATGCCTAAGACTTGCGGGTTGGTAGAGTCAGGAAATAGTAGTAGTAGTAGTTGCTAAGCTACAATGCTAGTTGGAAAAGCAGAATGCTATAAGCCCAGGGGCTCCAACAGGGAAAATAGCCCAGTGAGGAAAGGAAACAAGGAAAAATTATATTTTAATTATAAAATAAATTGAATATACTTACCCGGTGAATATATAATAGCTGCAACTCTGTTGCTCGACAGACACATACAGTAAAAACTCGCCAGCGATCGCTATACAGGTTGCGGGTGTGCCCACCAGCGCCAACTGTCGGCCAGATACCACTCTCGATGTAAACAAAGACTCAATTTCTTCTCATCCCACTGCGTCTCTATTGGGGAGGAAGGGAGGGTCGTTTAATTTATATATTCACCGGGTAAGTATATTCAAAAATTTATTTTATAATTAAAATATCATTTTTAAATATTTAACTTAGCCGGTGAATATATAATAGCTGATTCACACCCAAGGAGGTGGGTAGAGACCAGAGTTAAATATGTTTACATCGTACAAGCTAAGAGTTTTTTTATTTCATTTTGACAGTTATCAATATAACAAAACCAAAATAAATAGGTACCTGGTAAGGAAGTCGACTTAGACGATTACTCTGCCTTGTAAGTACGTCTTCCTTACGGAGCCCAGCGATCCTCTTAGGATGCTGACAGACCCCCAGGAGCTGAAGTATCAAGGGCTGCAACCCATACAACAGGACCTCATCAAACCCCTAATCTGGGCACTCTCAAGAAATGACTTTGACCACCCGCCAAATCAACCAGGATGCGAAAGGCTTCTTAGCCTTCCGGACAACCCATAAAAAACAACATTAAAACATTTCAAGAGACAGATTAAAAGGATATGGAATTGGGGAATTGTAGTGGTTGAGCCCTCACCCACTACTGCACTCGCTGCTACGAATGGTCCCAGTGTGTAGCAGTTCTCGTAAAGAGACTGGACATCTTTCAAGTAAAATGACGCGAACAATGACTTGCTTCTCCAATAGGTTGCGTCCATGATACTTTGCAGAGATCTATTTTGCTTAAAGGCCACGGAAGTTGCTACAGCTCTAACCTCGTGCGTCTTAACCTTAAGCAAAGATCGGTCTTCCTCACTCAAGTGTGAATGAGCTTCTCGTATTAACAATCTGATAAAATATGACAAAGCATTCTTTGACATAGGCAAGGATGGTTTCTTAACCGAACACCATAAAGCTTCAGATTGGCCTCGTAAAGGTTTAGTACGAGCTAAGTAGAACTTAAGAGCTCTAACAGGGCATAAGACTCTTTCTAGTTCGTTGCCTACGATCTCCGATAAGCTAGGAATATCGAAAGATTTAGGCCAAGGACGAGAAGGTAGCTCATTTTTGGCTAGGAAACCAAGTTGCAGAGAACAAGTAGCTTTTTCTGACGAAAACCCGATGTTCTTGCTGAAGGCATGAATCTCACTGACTCTTTTAGCCGAGGCTAAGCATACCAGGAAAAGAGTCTTTAAAGTGAGATCTTTCAGGGAGGCTGACTGTAAAGGCTCAAACCTGTCTGACATGAGGAATCTTAGGACCACGTCTAAATTCCACCCAGGAGTAGCCAAACGACGCTCCTTAGAGGTCTCGAAAGACTTAAGGAGGTCTTGCAGATCTTTATTGATGGAAAGATCTAAGCCTCTATGCCGGAAGACCGAGGCCAACATGCTTCTGTAGCCCTTGATAGTGGGAGCTGAAAGGGATCGTCCTTTTCTCAGGTATAAGAGAAAATCAGCTATTTGGGCTACAGAGGTACTGGTCGAGGATACGGAGACTGATTTGCACCAGTCTCGGAAGACTTCCCACTTCGATTGGTAGACTCTAATGGTAGACGCTCTCCTTGCTCTAGCAATCGCACTGGCTGCCTCCTTCGAAAAGCCTCTAGCTCTCGAGAGTCTTTCGATAGTCTGAAGGCAGTCAGACGAAGAGCGTGGAGGCTTTGGTGCACCTTCTTTACGTGTGGCTGACGTAGAAGGTCTACTCTTAGAGGAAGACTTCTGGGAACGTCTACTAGCCATCGAAGTACCTCGGTGAACCATTCTCTCGCGGGCCAGAGGGGAGCAACTAACGTCAACCTTGTCCCTTCGTGAGAGGCGAATTTCTGCAGTACCTTGTTGACAATCTTGAATGGTGGGAATGCGTAAAGATCCAGATGTGACCAATCTAGGAGGAAGGCATCTATATGTATTGCTGCTGGGTCCGGGACTGGAGAGCAATAGATTGGAAGCCTCTTGGTCAGCGAGGTTGCAAAGAGATCTATGGTTGGTTGGCCCCAAGTCGCCCAAAGTCTCTTGCACACATCCTTGTGGAGGGTCCATTCGGTTGGAATTACTTGACCTTTCCGACTGAGACAATCTGCTAGGACGTTCAAGTCGCCCTGGATGAACCTCGTTACTAGGGAGATGCCTCGATCTTTTGACCAGATGAGCAGGTCCCTTGCGATCTCGTACAACGTCAGTGAGTGGGTACCTCCCTGTTTGGAAATGTACGCCAAGGCCGTGGTGTTGTCAGAGTTTACCTCCACCACTTTGCCTCGAAGGAGATTCTCGAAGCTTATCAAGGCCAGATGAACCGCCAAAAGCTCCTTGCTGTTGATATGCATGCTCCTCTGACTCGAGTTCCACAGACCTGAGCATTCCCGACCGTCCAGCGTCGCGCCCCAGCCCAAGTCCGATGCGTCCGAGAAGAGAACGTGGTTGGGTATCTGAACTGCCAGGGGAAGACCCTCTCGTAGGCTGATATTGTCCTTCCACCAAGTCAGACAAGACTTTATCTTTTCGGAAATCGGGATCGAGACCGCCTCTAGCGTCTTGTCCTTTTTCCAGTGAAAAGCCAGATGGAATTGAAGAGGACGGAGGTGTAGCCTTCCTAGCGAGACAAATTGCTCCAGGGATGACAGCGTCCCTACCAGACTCATCCACAGCCTGACTGAGCAGCGTTCTTTCTTCAGCATCTTCTGGATGGAGAGCAGGGCTTGATCTATTCGGGGGGCCGACGGAAAAGCCCGAAAAACTTGACTGTGAATCTCCATCCCTAAATACAGAATAGTTTGGGATGGGACCAGCTGTGACTTTTCCAAATTGACTAGGAGTCCCAATTCCTTGGTCAGATCTAGAGTCCAATTGAGATCCTTCAGACAGCGACGACTGGAAGAGGCTCTGAGAAGCCAGTCGTCCAAATAAAGGGAGGCTCGGATGTCCGATAAGTGGAGGAATTTCGCCACATTCCTCATAAGCCTCGTAAACACGAGAGGAGCTGTGCTTAGGCCAAAGCACAGGGCCCGAAACTGGTACACCACATCTTCGAAGACGAATCTCAGAAAGGGTTGGGAGTCTGAGTGAATGGGGATGTGGAAGTAGGCGTCCCTTAGGTCTAGAGAGACCATCCAGTCTTCCTTCCTGACCGCTGCTAGGACTGACTTTGTGGTCTCCATGGTAAACTTCGTCTTTGTGACAAAGACATTCAAAGCACTGACGTCTAGCACCGGTCTCCAACCTCCTGTCTTCTTTGATACTAGGAAGAGACGGTTGTAAAACCCCGGTGATTGAAGGTCCGAGACTTTGACCACCGCTCCCTTCTCTAGCAAAAGAGACACTTCCAGTTTCAGGGCTTGTCTCTTTTCTTCCTCTCTGTACCTGGGAGAGAGATCGATGGGGGACGTCGCTAGAGGGGGTCTGCGTACAAAAGGGATTTTGTACCCCTCTCTGAGCAACCTCACAGATTGTTGATCTGCGCCTCTCTTCTCCCAGGCTTGCCAGAAGTTCTTGAGTCTGGCACCTACTGCTGTCTGAAGTTGCGGGCAGTCAGACACTGCCCTTAGAGGACTTGGATCCTTTTCTCTTCCCTCTCTTCCCTTCGGCACGAGCACCTCCCCTGCTGGAGGCTCTGCCACTAAAGGGCGGGATAAACCGAGACGCTGGAGTGTCTATCCTAGGTCTAGCAGACAATGCAGGCAAAGGGGGAGCTTTGCGAGCCGAGGACGCAACTAGATCGTGGGTGTCCTTCTGCACTAAAGACAAGGCAATTTCCTTAACCAAGACTTCAGGAAACAGGCACTTGGACAAGGGCGCAAAGAGTAACTCAGATCTTTGGCATGGCGTCACTCCAGCAGACAGGAAAGAGCATAGAGACTCTCGTTTCTTCAGGACTCCGGACGTGAATGAAGCGGCAAGTTCGTTGGACCCATCACGGACGGCCTTGTCCATGCAGGACATAATGAGTAAGGAAACATCCTTATCAGCAGAAGAGATTTTCCTACTCAGGGCTCCTAAACACCAGTCTAGGAAGTTAAAGACTTCGAGCGCCCTAAATATACCTTTAAGAAGGTGGTCCAGGTCCGAGGGTGACCAACAAATCTTTGAGCGTCTCATGGCAAGGCGGCGGGGAGAGTCTACAAGACTTGAGAAGTCGCCCTGGGCAGAGGCAGGAACTCCCAAGCCGAGAACTTCTCCCGTGGCATACCAGACGCTCGATCTAGATGAGAGTTTAGAAGGGGGGAAGGCAAATGCTGTCTTCCCTAAACTCCTCTTGGTCTCTAACCAATCGCCCAACATCCGTAAAGCTCTCTTGGATGAGCGAGAGAGAACGAGTTTAGTAAAGGCAGGCATGGTAGCAGGAACGCCTAAGACAAACTCTGACGGCGGAGAACGAGGAGCCACAGAAATAAAGTGGTCAGGGAACAACTCTTTAAAAACCGCCATGACTTTTCTAAAGTCCAAGGATGGTTGAACTGCTTTAGGCTCATCTAGTTCTGAGGGTTGATCCTCATGCTGTGGTTCAGCAACGTCCTCATCTGACTGTTCCTCATCCGATAACTGATGAGAAAACGGCAACGGAGTAGGCAACGTTTGACTCGCAGAGTCCGGTCGCACTGGTGCATACGTGACGGAGCCGGACGGAGCGTCCTGGAACTGCCGAACAGCCTGGGAACTGTCAACAACAACAGGTGCGCGAGGACGCACAGCGTCCACCCGAGACTGTTTAGACCGTCTGGGTTGTGCAGTCAACACCATACCGGGTTGCGGAGGTTGACGCACCGCGTCAAAACAAAAACAAGTCAACTCTGATGGTTGGTGAACGTCCTGAACGTCACCAATCACATCAGTGCGTTGCCTAACGTCAACGTGCAGCTGGTAATCCACACTGGGTCGCAACGGTGGAGGTACTACCCCAACTGGTTGACGCGAGAAAGCTACATCAACGTCAACAGGACGCACAACAGACCGTTTGGATGGCTGATGGCCAGTAGGTTCGGCGGAAACCTTCTCAGCATTGTAGTCCTCCATCAAGGACGCAAGCTTGGACTGCATGTCTTGCAGTAACTCCCATTTAGGGTCTACGGAAGCAGGTGCGGTAACAGACGGGGCTAGCGAATGAGACGGCACAACTTTGCCTCTCTTAGGCGGCGAGCAGTCATCAGATGACGGCAACGAGTCCGAACTGTCCCAGTGGCTACAACCGGGACGTTGGACTTGTCCTGAAGGGACCGACTTACGCTTTAAAGGCCTGGAGACCTTTGTCCAAGGTTTCTTACGAGAAACACCTTCGGACGACGAGGTAAAAATGGGCTCTCTCGTCTTACGTTGGTAGGGGCGATCTTGGAGAGATACGCCTGATACCATAGAGGGAACGTCTGTTCGCTGATCAAGGCCTCTCGAACCCATGAGTCGTACGACATAGCTTCTCCCCTGGGCTTGGGAGCTTGCAAGAGGTCCCGGACTAGGAGGACAACAGGCACGAACAGACGAACCCTCGAGCGCAACACTGTTCACAACACTTTGCGTAACACTAGGCACTTTGACACTATCCTTCGTGGCACTTTGGCACTCGAGTTCCTTGATTTCGGTCACTTGCTAAAGACTCAACTCTCTCCCCCAAGGCATGAATAGCACGCATCATGTCTGCCATCGACGGTTCCTGAGTGCTAGGAGGGGGGTTAGGAACCACTACAGGGGAAGGATTAGGTTCAGGGGCATGTGGAGAGGAAAAATCTACCGACCTAGAAGAACTTCTCCTTACCCTATCTCTCTCTAGTCTGCGTGTATATTTCTCAAATTCGATAAAATCGAATTCCGAAAGGCCCACGCATTCCTCACACCGATCTTCCAATTGACAGGTTTTACCCCGACAATTGGAACAAACAGTGTGAGGGTCGAGAGAAGCCTTTGGAAGACGCCTATGACAGTCCCTAGCATTACATTTTCTGAACTTGGGAACTTGTGAATGGTCAGCCATTTTGAATTAGTCAAGGGAAAATTCCAAAAAACGATCTAAGTCATCAACAATTAATCCAATCCAAAAAAGAGTTCAAGGATTTATTTGAAGAAAAACACCTGTACTGCGAAAGCTCAAACCAAATTAAAGTACTTCACCAAATATGATGGGAAAAACTCCAGGTTCAACAGCGAGTAAAGTACGTCTTGTCGACACGTCGACAGAGAAGAAATTGAGTCTTTGTTTACATCGAGAGTGGTATCTGGCCGACAGTTGGCGCTGGTGGGCACACCCGCAACCTGTATAGCGATCGCTGGCGAGTTTTTACTGTATGTGTCTGTCGAGCAACAGAGTTGCAGCTATTATATATTCACCGACTAAGTTAAATATTTAAAAATAAATATTTTAAGAAGAGTAACAACATTGAAATAAATATCTCCTATATAAACTATAAAAACTTCAACAAAACAAGTGGAAGAGAAATAAGAAAGAATAGTGTAGCCAAGTGTACCCTCAAGCAAAAGAATGCTGTAAATATCCATTGCACTCAACGAACTGCAAACTATTATCTTGAAGAAAAAACAAAAGAATAAAACTGACAGGTGACAATTCCGGGAGTACATTAGTACATTAGTACTTTCTGGCGACTGAAAACTAAGTAAAAAAAGCATCACCTACCTGTGTTTTTCTGAACTACCGGCTGGAAGGAAGCTCCTATGATATGTGCTGACGACAAAAGGAGCAAAACGTGTATTCTTTATTTAAATCTGTAACTGTGTCAATAGAGGTTTCCTCCAGTAGTATATGGGATTTAAAATTTGTGTAATTGCAAAAATTTATTAAATTATGTGTTCCAATGTCCTAATTAATATTGCACAATTCTATAATTGAACCAAAAAAACCACCTTCATGTATCATACCAGGTACAATGGTAGACTTCTATGGTGGTACTGTAATCCGTGTAACCCACAACGTTTTTAGGCAGTTTATTGTACCCGAACATACTGTACTATGTGTATCAGTCAGTCTGTGTCTCTTTTTGTTTGCAAATTGATCCACTTATTCTAAAATGATAATACAAAACATCATAACAGCCAAAACTCAAGTCAGCAAGAGTATGTGCATACTGTGACCGTAATCAGAAGTGCTAGTCTTCCTGTCTGATGGGTGCCAGGGGCATCCCTACCAAACACCAGAAGTTAAAACAACCTCATTAAATTTTAACGGGAGTTCAAGGTTTGCCGAAGTCATACTCCCACTAAAGTAGGATGGTTTGTATATGTGTAGAGCAAATTACCTTCATACCAATAGTGATTTTAATTATGCATGCAGTGGGTGAAAACCTAAACATTGACATTGTTACCTCAAAAGTAATCTCTAGTTAAAGGAGAAGAAAATCCTTGAAAGAACCTTACCTCTTTTACTTAACTCACGAGCAGTTTCCTTCCCTATGCCAACATTACATCCAGTAATAACAATTGTTTGTCCATCTACCCGTTTGGTAGAAGTGCAAAGACCTCCCACAATATACCGACGCACCAATATAATAAGAGCGGCGTGTGCTGCCATACATTGAACCGCAGAACCACAAACATAATCGATGATACCAACTGCAAATACAGTAAAAGAAAACAAATTATTTCTTTAAATTTCACACACTATTCAAGCATTAACATACTGCGTTGAAGAAAAAAGAACAGTAAAATAAATGAACACAATATAAAATAAATGAACACAATAAGTTCAGTTTTATGAACTGTACAATAAATACAATTACATTCTAGTACCAACCCAGTCATTATCCATTAGTAAATAACTTCCTACAGATGTTTAAATTTACTAAGTATTTTCCAAACCTAGTAAACAAAAAGACTAAGCATTCTAAAACGAATACATAGCTTAAGTGGCAAAAGTATTATCTATGAGCTTGGCGACTTTCTTCAGCAGAAGCATTTAGGAGTTTTGCTAAAAGAAAAAAATATTTGAAGTTATATAAAGCACTACTGTATAAGAAAGCAGTTATTGTATAATCTACTATGGTACTTCCAAGACAATTTCACTAAATCATAATAATATTGGTATCCATTTTGTGGAGAAATACTATTGAAATACAAGTCAATGCAATTACCAAAAATATTACTAAATTCCACTCTAAGATGGCTAAATCAATTCTGTATTTGACAATGCCAAAATAATACACAAACAACCATTTAGGCTATACCATATACACACAATCACAGAATTTAAGGAATTTGTATATTTCCTATGTGAACAAACATACGTCCTTTCATCTGATTCTAATTCTGATTCTTATTCTTATCATTATTGTTGTTATTATTAGTTATTATTATTATCATTATTATTATTATTATTATTATTATTAATTGTTGTAGTTGCTGCTGTTGTTATTACTAGCTAAGCTACAACCATATTTGGAAAAGCAGGATGCTATAAGCCCAAGGGCTCTAACAAAGGAAAATACCCCAGTGAGGAAAGTAAATAAGGAAAAACTATATGAGAATTAATGAACCATCATTATAAAATATTTTAAGAACAGTAACAACATTAAAATGACAAATTTGAAAGTAATTTGTATTTTTTCTAACAATTCAAACCTGTAGCTATTTATTTGGGATTATCTTTTGGCGAAGCTGGAAGACTAGCCATTAAGACTTTAGGCGAGGTAGCAACTATCCAACCCACTAATTAGCGGGAGTTAGTGAAGGTTAGTGGGGGTTGCCAGCTATCCCTCTAACTCACACACTAGTAAATCCGGGCCCCTTTTGATTGCAAGCAGGACTTAATCTTGGGGACATGTGATGGCAGGACAATTTGTATAAATAGCTACACGTTTGTATTGTTAGGAAAAATACAAATTACTTTCAAATTTGTCATTTGTTCCAACACTCTACAAACCTTACTCTGTTTATTATGGATGACTCACCCATTAGGAGGGTGGAAGTCCGACCACTGGTGCAGAATTTTCACATACGGGCTTGGCCCATGACTGAGAAAAACCCTGACACCTTGCTACAAGTTTGTGCAATGCACGGATAGTAGCCTGAGCAACCTGTGTGCATGTGAAAACTAGCAATGTGACAGTCCAGGTAAAATTACTACGTGCTACATAGTTAAGTTGATACTGTCTCAAACATAGACGTTTCCCAATACCCACCTCACAGAGAGTATCGGGGAAGTAGACAAGTATTAAGTCTATACTAGGTTACACGAGGAAAATGGTTGTTTCCTACAGTGTGCAGAGGACCCATAGTGCTGTTCCCAGGAGAGGAGAAGATGAGAGAAAGAAAGAGACAGTTATTCTTACACATTCATCCCATCCTAAACCCGGGTAACCTATGCCCTCGACCATCTACTACTTGTTCATCAAGTAGTCTGAAGCATTCTAAACCACTTGTTGTGCAGCCACCACAGGACCAATGAAGAACGCCTCCATTCTCCTATGGGTCACGTCTTGCAGGTAGTGGGCGATGAAGGTCGTTTGAAAATGCCACACAACCAATTTTAATACCAAAGACAAAGAGTAGTTACGTTTAAATGGCAGGGACGTACTTATGCCCCTGACATCATAAGCTCAAGGTCAACGAGCAGGAGGAGGGTCGGGTTTCACTGCATGGTTAATGACCTTACAAATCGAAGCTGAGCTGATGTTCTTTGTGACCTTCCTCTTGACCTTCCCCATGCTGACAGTGTGCTGACACTCGGGGGCAAGCTGCTGCAGTGCATTTAAGGTGATACCTCAAACCCCTCACTGGGCAAAGTAACAGCTGATCTGGATCATCAGTTACAAAATGAAACCTTCCAATCCGAAAGGGCCCAAATTTAGATTCACTACTCCCAGATTTTGAGTCTTAGCAATAAACTCAGGGACGAAGCCGAGTGTCACTTCCCCCCTCCCCTTGAATGGACAATGTTGTTGGATAGACCATGAACCTCATTCTCTCTCTCTTGGCCGAAGCCAACGCGAGTAGGAACACCTTATAATTGAGGTGGCGATCTATAGAGCAAAACTCCCAGGGAACCACTAACCACTTGTTTCACAGCCTCAATGAGTTCTCTAAACCATGGGGTGTCCTTTGCAAACGAAGGGATGGCCACAGAAACCGCAACAGGTGAAGGTTTGTCAACGCCCTGATAACACTTGCCTCTCTTGGCGACCATACGGAAGAACGAGTCCGTGCTACCGGGGTAGAAAGCGCAGCCATTAGCGAGCAGACCTTCATCAGCAGGAGCTCTCCCACCCAACTGGCGAATGCGCTCCGATACACGACTATCGCCAATTAGGGCCTGTTCATCCGTGAGCTGTAATTGTGGACAAGGGCGCACACATTCGTCAGGGAACCTGCAAGAGGTTAATGAGCTGCCTTGTGTACTCCTACAGAAAAAGGTACGTGCTCGGATGGAACCGAGGAAAACGTCAGAACAAGCAGGCTCTATCTCATACAAAGTAGAAGCCTCAAGCAATAACCCCGAAGGGTTATGCAACACGAGACTAGTCAAAACTCCTTGTGCCCTGGGGGCTGTGACTGCAAAAGGTTAGGAGCTGCACCATCTGGATGCTCCGAAGAGGTAGAGCGAGGCATAGAAGAGTCTAATGCCGGCTTACGAGGTACTCGAAGGGGAGACCACTTAGGAGAAGAAGCCCTTACATGTCAGCGAGAAAGGTGACCTGCCTCGTAGGGTGGAGGAACAGCGCAAATGCGTTTCTCCTGCTGAGGGAACTCAGCATGCTGAACAAGATCAGGTTGCTGAGTGCACCCAACACACTAAGCAAACTCAGCTGGCTAATAGAGATGAGCTGACATGAAAACCCAGGGGATCACAACCCTGGTTGGGACTCTGGGGAGGCCATACCAGCACTTCCTCAGGTGGGCGAGAAGTTGCGGAGGATGCTTCAGCAACGGGCATGATACACTCTGGATGGAACTACACTCAAGAGGCTTGTGGGAGACCACCGCTGCAGAGGCAAATATGGGCTCCCACTGTGTCCAAAACTTCAGCATCTCAAGGACCCGTTCCATCGAGGGGGAACCCAAGATCCCCAAGGAAGGCAAAAGTTGACTCATGGCATCACATGAGATAAGGTCCCTTTTGGCAGGAGGCACTACAACTTCTCAAGGGGAAGCATTAGGGCCCTCCATACCTGAGGGTTGTCCAAAGATCAAATAGTCATTACTCTTACTGCCAGCAGTTAGCGGGGGCAGACGAGGCGCCATAGTAAAAAGTCAGGACTTCTTCAACCTCGAGGAGCACCCCGAGAGAGAAGAATCCCTTTTAGACTACTACTTCTGTCCCTTGCTGTACTGCTCACAATGGAAGGATGGCCACTCCTGTCACTCTCCGCAGGAAAACACCTGAGTGCAGGAGTGTTGTCTGCACTTAGGGCAAAAGGAATGAGGATAAGCCAACATGAAGTATGAAGAATTTTTCTTCACTCTTCTTTCCTTCAGTATTTTGGTCTCGCTCCCAATATTGTACAGTAGTTACCCCTCAAGCCTTCGTTCCCACACTTTACATTTTCTGTGCTGAAAGACTGGTAGACTGCGCTAATTTCAATCGTTGACAATGCCATTGCCATGTTCGTGACGTCACAGCGTATAAATGCAACAGAAGCCCTACGCCGGCGATCAATGGTTCTTTCCTTAAACTACGTGTCAAAATGAATCGTTACACTGAAATGTGCGTTTTTCAAGTTTTATGGACTGGTTAACCTAGAAGATTATCCTAAAGCCCCTGTTTTGGGCAGTATAAGTGAGGTTAGCCACCTCCTTGGTAGGTAAAAATAAAGCTCCTAGGTTAGACAGAGTGGAGAACTTTAGGTTAGGTGGTGTTCTCGAGTTTATTTCCCTTTTACAATGAGATTTCAGTCATAACTTTTGTTATTTTATAACATCTAAAATTCAACAAATATAGGGTTCCCCCAATTATTTCTATCAGAACAGTTTAAAGTACCCATAAATACACTACGAACACTTCTTATTTTCTTAAATAGGAGTATCGTGCTGTAGTAAATATTTACCAGTAGGCTATCATACAGCCACTCAACCACACAGTAAACGGAGCATTTGTCGTTTGCTGAGCCAGAATGTAAAACCACATTTGACAAGGTAATACTGAGAAAACAAAATCACCTAACCCACACTAGGAACCTTTTCCTTACCTACCAGGCGAGGTACGTCCCATATTACCCCGCCTGGCGAGGTACGTCCCATATTACCCCGCCTTACACTACCAGGAGCCTTTGTATATTAGCGGCCAGTTCCTCCCATGTGCATTAAAAATGGACGCCAACTAACGTAAACTTCCCAACAGGCGTCGAAGGAAAATCTCGCAAGATAGGCTAATCTCACGCCATCAGCCATTGCTGTCGGTCTTGGAAAGCAATAGCAGGCCAGTCAACTCGTTCCACGCCTCGACAGGAGAGGTGTCACCCATGGGTTTGCCGGCGAGATCCAGGACTTTCTGTGCCCTTGCTGAAACGGGGAGCGAGTAGATACCGATTAGTTTCGTTCTCAGGTCGTCGTAGGAAACTTGGCCAGCCTGGGCGTCGAGCCATGGGGAAATCTTGTCGAATACCTCCTCTGGGATGGAGGTGAGAACGATGTCGGCCTAGCGACTCGGAAGAGTACGTCTGTTCTAAGGAACCCGGAAGCAGTGTTGTGTTGAGAAAACGGCGGCAGTTTGACTTTGGGCGTGGAGGCTAGGCCGTTGGGAGTGATGGGGGGGTTGAATTCGCCATTGTGGTCAGTCGACGAGTCGGCGAAGAGGTGGGAAGTTGAGATGTCGGTTAAGCTCATCCTACTGCCTTACAAATGCACCGAGGTGTTGGAACACCAAAGGCCGAAGCTCACGCCTAAGGTAACGGAGTAAAATAAGGTAGCACGGCTGTAATAAGTCCGTTAAGGGCAAAGCCAAAACCGCTGATGCTACTTCAACTCCGGGCTCACCAGTTGTAAGGACAGTGAGACGAGCTATCACCAACAACAACTGACGGTTTATTCAAACAGGTGCGAGAATATAATACAAGGTGGGGACGGCAATGTAGCATGCGCGCTGGCGCCAATCTGGCTTGAACCAACTGCCACAAAATGTGTGTTTTTTTACACGTATGAATACTTGAAATACAAGCCAATAGAAATAGGTAGCGAAATGATAAATACATGAAATTGTAGCTCTGAGGGAGCGGAACAAATATATACAGTTAACCACAGTGTGGCGAAAGGAGAATTTAAATGAAATGGAGAATTCGATGAGAATGCTGGACGACGGAGGGAGCGATGTCCTTACACCCCCCAAACCTTACCTACAAGCCGTGTCCTTCCCTACTTACCTAACGGAGGGGTTAACGTCCCTTGCCATGTATGATAGCGGCCACCTGTATGTATTATTATGACTAACTTAGAATACGGCAGTGCAAGGGGAGTCGTAGGGGGGCGTTAGCTCCTCCATTAGGTAATAGGTAAGGACACGGCTTGTAGGTTAGGTTAGGGGGGAAAGTTTAGGTTAGTTGATGTCCGTTTTTAATGAACATGTGAGGAACTGGCCGCTGATATACAAAGGCTCCGACCACCTATACACAGACATATTCTTAGTCAGCCGTCATCATACATACAGGTGGCCGCTATCATACATACATCCCCACTTCCGTATTCATAGCTTACCCTGTCCTAAGGAATTACATTCACCCACAGTATAAGTTTACCTATGCACCGTTCACGCACACTAATGTTACCCATGTGTAAGTATTGGGTCACCATTCACAGTCAAGTTCAGGAGAAATGGGTTCTCTTAGCCTCCCACGAACTCACGTTATTATTATCATTATTATGATTACTAGCCAAGCTACAACCCTAGTTGGAAAAGCAAGATGCTATAAGCCCAAGGGCTCCAACAGAGAAAAATTAGCCCACAGTGGAAAGGAAATAAGGAAATAAATATATGATGAGAACAAATTGATAATATATCATTCTAAGACAATAACAACGTCAAAATAGATATGTCATATATAAACTATAAAAAGACTCATGTCAGCCTGGTCAAAACATATTACTTCTATAATAATACCAACTGACTACCGTACTACCAATATTATCATAATCATACTTAAATGAACATATTAAAAAAACACTATAACTACGCCTCCTTTCGAAGAACAACGGATTTAACACTTTGACCTTTGACCTGAGGTCGGAAATACTTACAGATGCCACACAGGAGCAAAAGAGTGAGTCCTTCGAGCTGGAAGAAGTAATCCCATCCCTGGGTTAAGAACTTGACGGTCAGCCATTTGAAATTAAGAAAACCGCGCATAAGGGATATTTTACTGTCCATCTTTATAGCTGGATATCAACCTTAATTGCGAAATGTCAAAGGTCAGATGTGCAGGTTTAACTGTTCCTAAAAGATGTGCAGGTTTAGCTGTTCCTAAAACAGCAATGAGCCAATGACTGTTTTACGGCAGTAAATCAGCCAAATTGAGCCAATAGACATTGTACGTGTTCAAAGTTCAAACTTCGCTGTTAGTTATCCAGAATGACTTTAGTTAGTCAGTGATTAAGCATCGAAGTGCAGAAAAGTTGCCAATTTATCCAATCTATGAAAGAATTACATTGTGTAATTGGAGATTTTAAATTTTGATGACTTGTAGTCCATATACAGTACTGTAATCAACATCTTTCACGTGTTTCAAACATGTTAGGTGGTTGCTTAGTTACAAGGTTTAAATGACTTTAAATTTACATTTCACAAACACGAGCTTACAACACTCCTAATCTGATTACTCTCTCTCTCTCTCTCTCTCTCTCTCTCTCTCTCTCTCTCTCTCTCTCTCTCTCTCTCTCTCTCTCTCTCTCTCTCTCTCTCTCTCTCTCTCTCTCTCTCTCAAAACTTGTATATACTTTATTTTTTTTATTCTTTTGGCATAACTTAGTTACAATGTAGATGTAAAAAAAAATTACTGTGTTACCATGTACTCAAATGTCTGACGCCAATGGGCGCAATAAATTGATTATAACAAAAAACATCTCTCAAAACTGAAAATTGCATTTAACAGAAAATTCTACAAAAAGTTATATCCTTCAGAGCAAAATCATTCGTATATAACGAAAGATTGAGTGAAGAAGGGATAATTTTAAAGGTAGTTCTGGTGTTGAAAACAGCAAATTAGAGATGAAACGTAATGTAGCTTAGATCATAATACTCCGGGGAAAATATCAAAGGAACGCATAATTAAAAGGAAATCTTTTTTTAGCACATTGTTATCAGCACGTCATCTCTAAGCTAAATCAACAATTCTTTGTATGCCATTTTCACTCGTTTAGAATTCTTCTCAAATGAAGTACGTTTGTAGTATTACCATGTAAACGAATTCATTATACAAGTTTCTTTTTAAAACGGGAGATCATAATTAATCTAAGTATTATTTGATATCCCCCCCCCAAAAAAAAAAAACATAGCGAGATATTTGAGGTGCATCACCTGTTGTATGATAAATACCATAGATATCTATGGGTAAGTACGTGATAAAATCAACGAGAGAGAGAGAGAGAGAGAGAGAGAGAGAGAGAGAGAGAGAGAGAGAGAGAGAGAGAGAGAGAGAGAGAGAGAGAATATACCAGTCATCGTGATCGGACTAGTCAAATTGATAAGAGGTCACTAATAGTGATAAAAAAATGTATAACCCATAGGCCTAATCGAGAGGCATGTTGCTATATGTTATTACGGTAGGCATATTATTATTATTATTATTATTATTATTATTATTATTATTATTATTATTATTATTATTATTATTATTATTGCGAGGCTAACTGCAACCATATTTGAAAAAAAAATTGCCTACTACAAGAATTTTTTTTAAAGAATAAATTATATGAAAATTAATTTTAAATAATATGAATATTGGAGTACTCCAAGGAAATGTGTTGTCACCTATGTTGTTTATCCTCCTCGTGGATTTTGTGATGCATAGAGCAGTTGGGGATGATGGAGAAGGATTGGACTGGATTGGTAACAGGAAATTAGCTGATCTAGATTATGCTGATGACGCTGTCCTTATTAACAGAACACAACAGGACTTACAAAGTTTGCTTACCACAATGCATGAAATGTCACAAGAGGTTGGACTCAAGATAGATAGAAGAAACACAGAGATGATGAGAACGAAATATGCAATGCGAGATAAAATATCATTGGGAAAAGAGAGGATTAACGAGGTGGAATCATTTAAATATCTAGGAACTATGATCTCTAAAACGGAATATTTAGAATTAGAGTTTAATGAAAGATTGAAGAAAAAACAGTCAATGGCTAGGTTAAGAAAAATTTGGAAATCAAATCACCTGAACTTACATAAAAAAAAATAAAAATCAGGCTATATATTAATTTAGTGAGATCGGTGTTACTGTATGAACATAAACCGTGGTATAACAATGAAACAATACCAAACAGATTCTGTAGATTTGCAAACAAAACTCTCAGAAGAATATTGGGAGTTAAATGGATTAGAAATGAAATTATAAGAGCGATTACTTGTGTGGCATGTGTGGATGAGATCATGGCGTGGGGTAGATGGAGATAGTTTGGGTATGCCCTTCGCACTCCCCAAGAGAGATCATTTCACCAAACTTTCAGCTGGGCTCCACAAGGTACTAAAAGAGTTGGAAGACCCTGGCCTACATGGCTGAGGACTATAAAGCGTAAAGTAAATGATGAATGGAGAATAATGTTCAAAAGGTAGCAGGATAGACAAATATAGTTCTTTAAGGTATACATGTCTAAAAATTTCCAGACTTTCTAAAAAAAAAATTAAAAAAATCATTTGGAGACAAGCTAAACAGGATATTTTTTCCTCAAAAGCAAAGTTACAAGCCAGAATTAACTTATAGATAATGTTAAACTGGTTCCATAATGTTAAAGAATTACTGTCAAAGAAAAGATTCAGGTAAGGAAGATTCCCTATCTTATAACCACTGACAAATTTGACAATCATACTTTCAGATTTTCTATACATTAAGTTCATCTTCTTCCTCCTAATCTGCACTCATTTTAACTATATTTAGACCTCTGTTGTGAACTTCGGCCACTACAGGTCTGTGTTAGGGAGATGTGATCGATGAAAAGAGAGTAGCATCATCTGCACAAGCAAAAAGCGTATCTTTAAGACCAAACCTAATCACATAACTTAGGATGTGAAAATTTTAAGTATATTTTTCTAATCCTAAGCATTGCATAACAAGAGTTCAATGTAAGTTTATCTACAGTTTTTTTAATAGCATGTGTTCCAATATTGTTCGTATAAATGAACCAGGGATGTGTAAGAATTATCACATAAATCTTTTTACTGAAATAATCTTTCCTAAGAAACAAGATAAAACTCATTTATCTATGGTCATTGAATTTCATATCAGGAGTAGCCTACTTATATAATTGGCCAGGTAGTTTGTTCACCTATGTACAACAAAGTCCAACTAGACACCCGAAAGACTGAAGATTAAGGCTTTCAATAAGAAACTGAAGAAGCTGTGTGATAATCTAAATACCTAAGAGTGTATAGGCAAACAGATTTATTTTTATTTTGTAGATCATGTAGGGCGCAGGCTTCCCTTGTGTGGTATGCCCAAGGAAAATACCACTAAAAGCAAACCAAAGCAAATTGGTTTCCGTTGTAATGTCTTTTTGGTTGCCAAAACCACTATCAACAGTGCTGTCTGCCACAGCCAGAGGGAAGCATTTAGTCCCAATGAACTGGCTATTTCTTAAGTTGAATAAAATGTGAAAGTCATCCAGTATTGAGTTAATGGTAAATTCATTCAGCAGATAAATGCAGTCACGTAACTGGTGATGGCGCAAATATACGTTTATTGCCAGTAATGTGATATCGTGCATGATTTTGCATTTCAAAATGAATTTAAAAGGTCAGAGTCAAAATAAAATGGAGAGGATCGTTTTAGTGTGGAGATATCATGTTATCATATACTGTATATTTAATAATTCGAATATCCACCCTTTCATTAAATTGGGTCTGTTCAATCCTATTGATATGAAATAACTATCTATTAAACTGTTTGTAATATATATATATATATATATATATATATATATATATATATATATATATATATATATATATATATATATATATATATATATATATATATATATATATATATATATATATCTTCTTTGTCTACATCTTTTCCTACTTCTATGTGGGGTCGATGTTTCTGGTCAGCTTTCTCCATCTACCTCTGTCCTACACCTCATCACCGGTTAATCCCTTTGATCCAAGGTCATCCTTGATACAGTCCACCCACTTTCGCTTTGGTCTCCCTCTCCTTCTCGTTCCCTCTACCTCTATATACATATGTGTGCGTGTGTGTATTAATTACCTGATCACAAAAACATGCTTAAATACCTAGAAACAGTAAGAAATAAATCTAATAAATAAAAGGAGTAAAATAGATAAAACGTAGCATAATGCTGTGAAATCATCTTCAGAACATACTGATATAGAATTGAATGCTATATAACACTAAATTAAATGTGATTGTCTGTAAGAAGCTTAAATGTTTGAAGACGGAATTAGTTTTTTATTCGTTATCAAACAATAAACAGGAAAGTCACATTGATTCGATAATTTTTGTAGTGCTAAAATATCCCTAATTTTATGTCATTTGTATTTCCTATCATCATCATCATCATCATCTCCTACGGCTATTGACGCAAAAAGCATGTTAAATTTCGCCGGTCGTCTCTATCTTGAGCTTTTAAATCAATAATTCTCCATTTATCATCTCCTACTTCACGTTTCATAGTCCTCAGTCATGTAGGCCAGAGTCTTCCAACTCTTCTAGTGCCTTGTGGATTCCAGTTGAAAGTTTGGTGATCTAATCTCTCTTGAGGAGTGCGAAGAGCATGCCTAAACCATCTCCATTTACCTTTCACCATGATCTCATCCACATATGGCACTTGAGTATTATCTCTTATAGTTTCATTTCTAATTCTGTCCTGCTATTTGATCCCAATATCTTCCTGAGGGCTTTGTTCTCAAATCTACAAAATATGTTTGATATTGTTTCATTGTCATACCACGACTCAAGGTAACACAGTAACACCACCGATCTCACTAAACTTATATATAGCCTGATTCTTATAAGTAATTCCAGGCGATTTGAATACCAAATTTTACTTAACCTAGCCATTATCTGATTTTATTTTTTTTTACTTTCATTAAAATTCAATTCTGAAGACCCTATATTAGAAGTCCCAGTTCCTAAATATTCAAATGATTCCACCTCATTAATCCTTTCTTTGCAATGATATTTTATCTTCCATTGCATATTCCGTTCTCACCTCTTTCTTTCTTCTATTTATCCTGATTCCAATCTCATATGATATTTCATGCATTGTGGTAAGCAAGCTTTGTAAGTCATGTGGCGTGTTGCTAATAAGGACAGCATCATTGTCATACTCTATGTCCGGTAATTTCCTGTTACCAATCCAATCCAACCCTTATCCGCCATCCTCAACTGTTCTATGCATTACAAATTCCATGAGGAGGATAAACAACATGGGCGACAACAAATTCCCTTGGAGTACTTCACTGTTCACTGGAAATTCATTAGATAGTACTGTACTCCACTGTCATTAACTTTTCATTTGCTATGCTCATGGACAGATTTAATCAATTTTACATATTTAAGAGGAACTCCATAATAACCCAGGAATCTCCACAAATTTGGCCGGTGCACAATATCAAAGGCTTTTTCATAGTCTATAAATGCTATCAAAATTGGATTTCTATATTCTACACATTGCTGTACATGTCTTAAAATGAAAATTTAGTCAGTACAACTTCTACCTTTTCGAAATCCTGCTTGTTCATCTCTCAGCTTTTCACCAATACTTCTCTCTATCTTTAAACAAACCTAAACATTTAAATTAAAGTATTACGATAGCAAAGTTGGAATGACCATGAAAAAATGTAAAAACCATTAAGTGGTGCAAGGAAAGCTCCGCCCACCTGTCAGTTATCAATAATTTTGTACTTTTGACTTTTAGACCTTGACGTTAAGGGTGCTTGATGATGGATGCGTAACGTAAAGTTCTTAAGTTTGTAGGCATAGAATTAAGAGAAATACAAATTAGTTTCATTTGTCAAATTTATCCTCTACGTATTTCCCTCTGAAATTGGCTTTTATTCTGAGATTGACCTATCGAGATTCTTTTTTTCCAACATGAGGCTGTGGGCCATCCACTTACATAAATCTTTATTTTCTTTCCTTTTTTCATCAATCGTTTCCTCTATCTCTCTATAATTCTCTCCTTAAATCTCTCTTTCCAAGGTCCATTTCCCTCAATATCTCATATTTTCGTTCTGTGTACACTGCAACTTATTTCCCTCAATCTCATATTTTCATTGTGTGTATACTACAACTTATTTCTCTCAATTTCTCATATTTTCATTCTGTGTATACTACAACTTATTTCTCTCAATTTCTCATATTTTCATTCTGTGTATACTACAACTTATTTCTCTCAATTTCTCATATTTCCATTCTGTGTATACTACAACTTATTTCCCCCAATTTCTCATATTTTCATCCTGTGTATGCTACAACTTATTTCTCTCAATTTCTCATATTTTCATTCTGTGTATGCTACAACTTATTTCTCTCAATTTCTCATATTTTCATTCTGTGTATGCTACAACTTATTTCTCTCAATTTCTCATATTTTCATTCTGTGTATGCTACAACTTATTTCTCTCAATTTCTCATATTTTCATTCTGTGTATGCTACAACTTATTTCCCCCAATTTCTCATATTTTCATCCTGTGTATGCTACAACTTATTTCTCTCAATTTCTCATATTTTCATTCTGTGTATGCTACAACTTATTTCTCTCAATTTCTCATATTTTCATTCTGTGTATGCTACAACTTATTTCTCTCAATTTCTCATATTTTCATTCTGTGTATACTACAACTTATTTCCCCCAATTTCTCATATTTTCATCCTGTGTATGCTACAACTTATTTCTCTCAATTTCTCATATTTTCATTCTGTGTATACTACAACTTATTTCTCTCAATTTCTCATATTTCCATTCTGTGTATACTACAACTTATTTCCCCCAATTTCTCATATTTTCATCCTGTGTATGCTACAACTTATTTCTCTCAATTTCTCATATTTTCATTCTGTGTATGCTACAACTTATTTCTCTCAATTTCTCATATTTTCATTCTGTGTATGCTACAACTTATTTCCCCCAATTTCTCATATTTTCATCCTGTGTATGCTACAACTTATTTCTCTCAATTTCTCATATTTTCATTCTGTGTATGCTACAACTTATTTCTCTCAATTTCTCATATTTTCATTCTGTGTATACTACAACTTATTTCCCCCAATTTCTCATATTTTCATTCTGTGTATACTACAACTTATTTCCCCCAATTTCTCATATTTTCATTCTGTGTATGCTACAACTTATTTCTCTCAATTTCTCATATTTTCATTCTGTGTATACTACAACTTATTTCTCTCAATTTCTCATATTTCCATTCTGTGTATACTACAACTTATTTCCCCCAATTTCTCATATTTTCATCCTGTGTATGCTACAACTTATTTCTCTCAATTTCTCATATTTTCATTCTGTGTATGCTACAACTTATTTCTCTCAATTTCTCATATTTTCATTCTGTGTATGCTACAACTTATTTCTCTCAATTTCTCATATTTTCATTCTGTGTATGCTACAACTTATTTCTCTCAATTTCTCATATTTTCATTCTGTGTATGCTACAACTTATTTCTCTCAATTTCTCATATTTTCATCCTGTGTATGCTACAACTTATTTCTCTCAATTTCTCATATTTTCATTCTGTGTATGCTACAACTTATTTCTCTCAATTTCTCATATTTTCATTCTGTGTATGCTACAACTTATTTCTCTCAATTTCTCATATTTT
Source organism: Palaemon carinicauda (assembly GCF_036898095.1). Taxonomy (NCBI): domain Eukaryota; kingdom Metazoa; phylum Arthropoda; class Malacostraca; order Decapoda; family Palaemonidae; genus Palaemon; species Palaemon carinicauda. The sequence goes on along the minus strand of NC_090736.1, from coordinate 147,901,090 downwards.
CATTCTGTGTATGCTACAACTTATTTCCCCCAATTTCTCATATTTTCATCCTGTGTATGCTACAACTTATTTCTCTCAATTTCTCATATTTTCATTCTGTGTATGCTACAACTTATTTCTCTCAATTTCTCATATTTTCATTCTGTGTATGCTACAACTTATTTCCCCCAATTTCTCATATTTTCATCCTGTGTATGCTACAACTTATTTCTCTCAATTTCTCATATTTTCATTCTGTGTATGCTACAACTTATTTCTCTCAATTTCTCATATTTTCATTCTGTGTATGCTACAACTTATTTCCCCCAATTTCTCATATTTTCATCCTGTGTATGCTACAACTTATTTCTCTCAATTTCTCATATTTTCATTCTGTGTATGCTACAACTTATTTCTCTCAATTTCTCATATTTTCATTCTGTGTATGCTACAACTTATTTCTCTCAATTTCTCATATTTTCATTCTGTGTATACTACAACTTATTTCTCTCAATTTCTCATATTTCCATTCTGTGTATACTACAACTTATTTCCCCCAATTTCTCATATTTTCATCCTGTGTATGCTACAACTTATTTCTCTCAATTTCTCATATTTTCATTCTGTGTATGCTACAACTTATTTCTCTCAATTTCTCATATTTTCATTCTGTGTATGCTACAACTTATTTCTCTCAATTTCTCATATTTTCATTCTGTGTATGCTACAACTTATTTCTCTCAATTTCTCATATTTTCATTCTGTGTATGCTACAACTTATTTCTCTCAATTTCTCATATTTTCATTCTGTGTATGCTACAACTTATTTCTCTCAATTTCTCATATTTTCATTCTGTGTATGCTACAACTTATTTCTCTCAATTTCTCATATTTTCATTCTGTGTATGCTACAACTTATTTCTCTCAATTTCTCATATTTTCATTCTGTGTATGCTACAACTTATTTCTCTCAATTTCTCATATTTTCATTCTGTGTATGCTACAACTTATTTCTCTCAATTTCTCATATTTTCATTCTGTGTATGCTACAACTTATTTCTCTCAATTTCTCATATTTTCATTCTGTGTATGCTACAACTTATTTCTCTCAATTTCTCATATTTTCATTCTGTGTATGCTACAACTTATTTCTCTCAATTTCTCATATTTTCATTCTGTGTATGCTACAACTTATTTCTCTCAATTTCTCATATTTTCATTCTGTGTATGCTACAACTTATTTCTCTCAATTTCTCATATTTTCATTCTGTGTATGCTACAACTTATTTCTCTCAATTTCTCATATTTTCATTCTGTGTATGCTACAACTTATTTCTCTCAATTTCTCATATTTTCATTCTGTGTATGCTACAACTTATTTCTCTCAATTTCTCATATTTTCATTCTGTGTATACTACAACTTATTTCTCTCAATTTCTCATATTTTCATTCTGTGTATGCTACAACTTATTTCAATACTGCTGTTTAGTACCTTCCATAGGGATTATGTAATTAAGCTTCAATTATCTCTGATTAATCTCTTTACATCGAGTTTATGGTGTCATGGAACAGCATTATCTTAGCAGTGTACTCTACTGTACAAGGAACATGAATATCAATAATAAGACAAGTGTAGTACAACAAATGTGGATGAAAAGGGAAAAACTAGTGAAAATAAGGAACACATAAAGCTAAAAGAAACAGAGGCGCCGTTGCAAAGGAAAATCCTCAACATGAATCCGATCTGACTACTACAGTACACCCAACTGTCATGGCCGCCCAAACAAACTGTTTACTCGCCTCCTTTCTGCTAAGAACAAGATAGATTGTTGCGGATTATTCGAGGGAGAAGTTTTCACACATTGTGACATTTTCATCAGCTTCAGTCCATCACTATGTTAGTTAAAAATGTTTAAATTATTTGTGATTTCTTTCACAGTGAGAAGAATAGTGGTTGCAAAGTAGCCTAGATTAATGCTTTGTAGCGAAATGTGAAATACCATATCTTTTAGACTTTATGTTTCGTAAATAGGGCGTTGTAGTGGTTTGCGGGCTATGGCCAGTGGTAGCACCCGAACTGCCTAGTGTCCGAATGCCGACCACAACCCAACGTTCACTACACAAAAAAATATACAACGGGGGAATACCCAAAAATCTAGTTAACAGTTCAAGAGAACGGAACACTGGGCACCACCCCTTGATTTATACTGGGCAAGGGGACCCAGCTTGAATCTTACTTCCTTCATTTTTATCTTACCTGCCATTGGGCTAGCTGGATAGAAGTACAATATAAGAACATTAGGTGAAAGGGACCAATTGTTTGTACTGATAACAGAACACAGTGTGGGAAAATAAATTATAAATAACTTAGAAAGATTAAAAAAAAAAACAGTGGCTGAGAAGGGGACATCATGGTGAAAGGTTCTGAAATTAAATGCTGTATTCACAAAAATGAGCAAAAAAAAAAATATTCATTTGTAAAGGAAAAAAACTGTTAGGATTATATTAACATTGTTTTGTCAAATTCCAGTAAGCATTTAATGAAAACATTAGCATCCATTTACACTCCAGCCTCACAATAATAAGATAAACAAATTTTGAATAAAAATAGAAAAAAAAATATTCACATGTTGGACACTCAAGTTTTCTAAACACCTCAAACCAACCACCCATAAGAAAATATAAATCTGTGAAAATACTGTACTAAAATGATTTCCCCTAAATTCAATACTGTCCCTTCAATATACAGTTCACCACTAAGCTGCAAAGTTACTTAGAATTATTAAATTCTGAACAGTACGGCCGCATACAATGCCGTGCAGGTCTCTGTGGGCCCACAATAACAATGTCTTGAAAATCTCCAATTGTAAACCCGCACTGTGATAAGGTTTCTTGTCATCGAAACCTTCTGACTAACACCAGTAATGCCTAAATCTCTAATTGGAAGGTGTTTTGATAAGTTTGGAACAATTCAGACTAAACTCAAACACAGTCACTCTCCTCCTAACAACTGAATTCACTTCCGGGGCCCTAGACCAGATATGCCATTTCAATAGCTCCTGTTAACTAATAATGTTTATGACACACTCATATAACGAGATTCTTCCTCGTTACTTTGCACATCGAAACAAAATATTCATTAACTTTATGGTGTTGACTGCCGAACACGAGCAATCGCTAATGGCCTTGTAATACATTTGTTTTTGTGTTATTCAGTCAAACACTTGAGAAAGGGACTTACAGTTCACAGGCTATATAATATGAATACAGAGCAGCATCACAGACCACTACACACTGGTAACAGGCAATGATCAACCTTCATTGTTCTTTGTACTTAGCAGGATGGTCTCAGCTTCTTTCCTATATACATACAGTACTCTAAAGTCTAACTTTCCCTGGAGAATACCTTAATCCTCTCTCCCTACTGCGTGTATAAAAAATAATAGTGTGTTTCATAACATACAATATATAAAATATTTATTTCATACCCACTAAGCTTTCTTAGAAACAAACCACTTTTTTTTTTTTATTCCAGCGTGACCTCTGTGGTCAGTCCCCCCCCCACATACATCAATAATTAAGGACCCACCTTCCTAGGTTAGGTTAAAGAACTAGCATGAAGTTGAATCCTAACTAAACTCAAAGTATGATTACACTTAGATCAAGGGCAGTGGTTCCTCAACATTCAGATCTCAGCACTGACAGTTTCTTTAACTTTGTATGACTTTTATAATTTTAAATGTGATTCTCGACAGCAGATTTACTTTTGAGAAATACATTAGGTTTGTGTCTTCTTCAATTGCACAAAAAAATTGCCTTATTGAGAAAGTCTTTTAAGATTTTTGGTGATCAATCTATTCTGAAAAAGTTTTAATTCTTTCATTCTACCTTGTTTTGAGTATTGTTCTCCTGTCTGGTTTTCAGCTGCTGATTCTCATCTTAAGTTTTTGGACAGGAACTTATGGTCTATTAAATTTCTTATTCCTGATCTAGATATTAATCTCTGGCACCATCGTTAAATTAGTTCGTTATGCATGTCGCATAATATTTTTAAATATTAAACTTAGCCGGTGAATATATAATAGCTGCAACTCTGCGGCTCGACAGACAACATACTCAAAAAACTCGCGAGCGATCGCTATGCAGGTTGCGGGTGTGCCCACCAGCGCCAACTGTCGGCCAGATACCACTCTTGAATGTAAACAAAACCTTCAATTCTTCTCTGTCGACGTTGACGACAAGACGTACTTATACTCGCTGTAGAACCTGGAGTTTTCCCATCATATTTGGTGAAGTACTTTATTTTGGTTTGAGCTTTCGCAGTACAGGTGTTTTTCCTCAACATAAACTCTTGAACTCTTTATTGAATCGGATTATTTGTTGATGACTTGGATTGTTTTTGGAATTTTCTTTGACTAATTCAAAATGGCTGACCCTTCTCAAGTACCTAGATTTCGAAAGTGTAATGCTAGGGACTGTAATAGGCGTCTTCCAAAGGCTTCTCTCGACCCTCATACTGTTTGTTCCAATTGTCGGGGTAAAACCTGTCAATTGGGAGATCGGTGTGAGGAATGCGTGGGCCTTTCGGAATTCGATTTTATCGAATATGATAAGTATACACGCAGACTAGAGAGAGATAGGGTAAGGAGAAGTTCATCTAGGTCCGTAGATTTTTCCTCTCCACATGCCCCTGAACCTAATCCTTCCCCTGTAATGGTTGTTCCTAACCCCCCTTCTAGCACTCAGGAACCGTCTATGCAAGACATGTTACGTGCTATTCATGCCTTGGGGGAGAGAGTTGAAGCGTTAGCAAGTGACCGTAATCAACTCATGGCTGACGTGAAGGAACTTAAGTGCCACAGTGCCACGGCGGAAAGTGGGAAAGTGATTAGTGCGCAAAGTGTTGTGAACAGTGTTGCGACCGAGGGTTCGTCTGTTCGTGCCTGTCGTTCACCTAGTCCGGGACCTCTTGCAAGCTCCCAAGCCCAGGGGAGAAGCAATGTCGTACGACTTATGGGTTCGAGAGGCCTTGATCAGCGAACAGACATTCCCTCTTTGGTATCAGGCGTATCTCGTCAAGATCGCCCCTACCATAAGACGAGAGAGCCCATTTTTACCTCGTCTTCCGAAGGCGTTTCACGCAAGAAACCATGGAGCAAGGTTTCTAGGCCTTTGAAACGCAAGTCGGTCCCTTCAGGACAGGTCCAACGTCCCGGATGTAGTCATTGGGACAGTTCGGACCCGTTGCTGTCATCGGATGACTGCTCGCCGCCTAAGCAAGGCAAAGTTGTGCCGTCTCAGACGCTAACCCCGTCTGTTACCGCACCCGTTAACGTAGACCCTAAATGGGTTATACTGCAGGACATGCAGTCTAAGCTTGCGTCCCTTATGGAAGATTACAACGCAGAGAAGGTTTCCGTTGAACCTAGCCGTTTATCTCATGGAGATCCTGGCCGTCAGCCACCCAAGCGTTCTGTTGTGCGTCCTGTTGACGTTGGTGTAGCCAGCTCACGTCAACCAGTTGGGGTTGTACCACACCCGATGCGGTCTCGTGTGGACTTTCAACCGCATGTGGACGTTATGCAACTCACTGATGCGCCTGGTGACGTTCAGGACGTTCGCCAACCATCAGAGTTGACTTGTTTTGACGCGGTGCGTCAACCTCCGCAACCTAGAGTTGTTTTGACTGCACAACCCAGGCGGTCTAAGCAGTCTCGGGTGGACGCTGTGCGTCCTCACGCACCTGTTGTTGTTGTTGACAGTTCCCAGACTGTTCAGCAGTTTCAGGACGCTGCGTCCTGCTCCGCCACTTATGCACCAGTGCGGGCGGACGCTGCGTGTCAAGCATTGCCTACCCCTTTGCTTGTTTCTCATCAGTTATCAGATGAGGAACTTTCGGATGAGGACGTTGCTGACCCTCAGCCTGAGAATCATCCTTCAGATATTGATGAGCCTAGAGCAGTTCCGCCATCTATGGACTTTAAAAAAGTCATGCTCATTTTTAAAGAGTTGTTCCCTGAACACTTTGTCTCTGTGGCTCCTCGTTCGCCGCCGTCTGAGTTTGTTTTAGGCGTACCTGCTGCCATGCCAGCCTTTACAAAACTCGTTCTCTCTCGCTCATCCAAGAGAGCTTTACGGCTGTTAGGCGATTGGTTGGAAACCAAGAGGAGTTTAGGGAAGACTGCCTTTGCCTTCCCCCCAACTAAACTCTCGTCTAGATCGAGCGTCTGGTATGCCACGGGAGAAGTTCTCGGCTTGGGAGTTCCTGCCTCTGCCCAGGGCGACTTCTCAAGTCTTGTAGACTCTCCCCGCCGCCTAGCCATGAGACGCTCGAAGATTAGTTGGTCATCCTCAGACCTGGACCATCTACTTAAGGGCATCTTTAGGGCTTTTGAAGTTTTTAACTTCCTTGACTGGTGTTTGGGAGCCTTGAGTAGGAAAATCTCATCAGCCGATAGAGATGTTTCCTTACTCATTATGTCCTGCATGGATAAGGCCATCCGCGATGGATCCAACGAGCTCTCCGCCTCGTTTACGTCAGGAGTCCTAAAGAAACGAGAGTCTCTGTGCTCTTTTCTGTCAGCAGGAGTGACGCCCTGTCAACGATCTGAGCTACTCTTTGCCCCTTTGTCTAAGTTCTTGTTTCCTGAACTTTTAGTTAAGGAAATATCGTTGTCTCTTGTGCAGAAGGACACCCATGACTTGGTTGCGTCCTCGGCTCGCAAAGGGACCCCTTCGTCTGCCTTGTCTGCTAGACCTAGGATAGACACTCCAGCGTCCAGGTTTATTCCGCCCTTTCGTGGCAGAGCCCCCAGCAGGGGAAGTACTCGTGCCGAAGGGAAGAGAGGAAAGAGGAAAGGAGCCAAGTCCTCGCGAGGCAGAGTCTGACTGCCCGCAGCTTCAGACAGCAGTAGGTGCCAGATTCAAGAACTTCTGGCAAGCCTGGGAGAAGAGAGGCGCAGATCAACAGTCTGTGAGGTTGCTCAGAGAGGGGTACAAAATCCCATTTGTACGCAAACCTCCTCTAGCGACGTCCCCCATCGATCTCTCTCCCAGGTACCGAGAGGAAGCAAAGAGACAAGCCCTGAAACTAGAAGTGTCTCTTTTGCTAGAGAAGGGAGCGGTGGTCAAAGTCTCGGACCTTCAATCACCGGGGTTTTACAACCGTCTCTTCCTGGTACCGAAGAAGACAGGAGGTTGGAGGCCGGTGCTAGACGTCAGTGCTCTGAATGTCTTTGTCACAAAGACAAAGTTCACCATGGAGACCACGAAGTCAGTTTTAGCAGCGGTCAGAAAGGGAGACTGGATGGTCTCTCTCGACCTAAGAGACGCTTACTTCCACATCCCCATTCACTCAGATTCCCAACCTTTTCTGAGATTTGTGTTCGACAATGTGGTGTACCAGTTTCGGGCCCTGTGCTTTGGCCTAAGTCCTGCTCCTCTCGTGTTTACGAGGCTTATGAGGAATGTGGCAAAATTCCTCCATTTATCGGGTATCCGAGCCTCCCTTTATTTGGACGACTGGCTTCTTAGAGCCTCGTCCAGTCATCGCTGTCTGAAGGATCTCAATTGGACTTTAGATCTGACCAAGGAATTGGGACTTCTGGTCAACTTGGAAAAGTCCCAGCTGATCCCATCCCAAACTATTCTGTATTTAGGGATGGAGATTCGCAGTCCAGTTTTTCGGGCTTTTCCGTCGGCCCCCAGAATAGATCAAGCCCTGCTCGTAATCCAAAAGATGTTGAAGAGAGAACGTTGCTCAGTCAGGAATTGGATGAGTCTAATAGGAACTCTATCATCCCTGGAGCAGTTTGTCTCGCTAGGAAGGCTACACCTCCGACCTCTACAATTCCATCTAGCTTTTCACTGGAAAAAGGACAAGACGCTAGAGGCGGTCTCGATCCCGATTTCCGAAACAGTAAAGACTTGCCTGAATTGGTGGAAAGACAATATCAGTCTACGAGAGGGACTTCCCCTAGCAGTTCAGAAACCAAACCACGTTCTCTTCTCAGACGCATCGGATTTGGGTTGGGGTGCGACACTGGACGGTCGGGAATGCTCAGGTCTGTGGACCTCAAGTCAGAGGAACATGCATATCAACGGCAAGGAGCTTTTGGCAGTTCACCTGGCCTTGATAAGCTTCGAGAGTCTCCTTCGAGACAAAGTGGTGGAGGTCAACTCGGACAACACCACAGCCTTGGCGTACATTTCCAAACAAGGAGGTACCCACTCCCTGACACTGTACGAGATCGCAAGGGACCTGCTCATCTGGTCAAGAGATCGAGGCATCTCCCTAGTGACGAGGTTTATCCAGGGCGACTTGAACGTTCTAGCAGATTGTCTCAGTCGGAAAGGTCAGGTAATTCCAACCGAATGGACCCTCCACAAGGATGTGTGCAAGAGGCTTTGGGTGACTTGGGGTCAACCCACCATAGACCTCTTTGCAACCTCGATGACCAAGAGGCTTCCAATCTATTGCTCTCCAGTCCCAGACCCAGCAGCAATACATATAGATGCCTTTCTCCTAGATTGGTCTCACCTAGACCTATACGCATTCCCACCATTCAAGATTGTCAACAAGGTACTGCAGAAGTTCGCCTCTCACGAAGGGACAAGGTTGACGTTAGTTGCTCCCCTCTGGCCCGCGAGAGAATGGTTCACCGAGGTACTTCGATGGCTGGTAGACTTTCCAAGAAGTCTTCCTCTAAGAGTAGACCTATTACGTCAGCCACACGTAAAGAAGGTACACCAAAGCCTCCACGCTCTTCGTCTGACTGCCTTCAGACTATCGAAAGACTCTCGAGAGCTAGAGGCTTTTCGAAGGAGGCAGCCAGTGCGATTGCAAGAGCGAGGAGAGCTTCTACCATTAGAGTTTACCAATCGAAGTGGGAAATCTTCCGAGACTGGTGCAAGTCAGTATCTGTATCCTCGTCCAGTACCTCTGTAGCCCAAATAGCTGACTTTCTCTTATACCTGAGAAGAGTTCGCTCCCTTTCAGCTCCCACGATCAAGGGCTACAGGAGCATGTTGGCTTCGGTCTTCCGGCATAGAGGCTTAGATCTTTCCAACAATAAAGATCTACAAGATCTCCTTAAGTCTTTTGAGACCTCTAAGGAACGTCGTTTGGCTACACCTGGATGGAATTTAGACGTGGTCCTAAGATTCCTCATGTCAGACAGGTTCGAGCCTTTACATCAGCCTCCCTGAAGGATCTCACTCTTAAGACTCTTTTCCTGGTGTGCTTGGCCTCAGCTAAAAGAGTCAGTGAGCTTCATGCCTTCAGCAAGAACATCGGTTTTTCGACAGAAAAAGCCTCTTGTTCTCTTCAACTTGGTTTCCTAGCCAAGAATGAACTGCCTTCTCGTCCTTGGCCTAAATCTTTTGATATTTCTAGCTTGTCAAAGATCGTAGGCAACGAGTTAGAGAGAGTATTATGCCCCGTTAGAGCTCTTAAGTTCTATTTAGCTCGTACTAAGCCTTTAAGAGGTAAATCTGAAGCGTTATGGTGTTCGGTTAAGAAACCATCCTTACCTATGTCAAAGAATGCTTTGTCATATTTTATCAGATTGTTAATACGAGAAGCTCATTCACACTTGAGTGAGGAAGACCGATCTTTGCTTAAGGTTAAGACGCACGAGATTAGAGCTATAGCAACTTCCGTGGCCTTTTAGCAAAATAGATCTCTGCAAAGTATCATGGACGCGACCTTTTGGAGAAGCAAGTCAGTGTTCGCGTCATTTTACTTGAAAGATGTCCAGACTCTTTACGAGGACTGCTACACACTGGGTCCATTCGTAGCAGCGAGTGCAGTAGTGGGTGAGGGCTCAACCACTACACTTCCCTAATTCCATGTCCTTTTAATCTGTCTCTTGAAATGTTTTTAATATTGTTTTTATGGGTTGTTCGGAAGGCTAAGAAGCCTTTCGCATCCTGGTTGATTTGGCGGGTGGTCAAAGTCATTTCTTGAGAGCGCCCAGATTAGGGGTTTGATGAGGTCCTGTTGTATGGGTTGCAGCCCTTGATACTTCAGCTCCTGGGAGTCTGTCAGCATCCTAAGAGGATCGCTGGGCTCCGTGAGGAAGACAGACTTACAAGGCAGAGTAATCGTCTAAGTCAACTTCCTTATCAGGTACCTATTTATTTTGGTTTTGTTATATTGATAACTGTCAAAATGAAAAACTCTTAGCTTATACAGTACGCTGTAAACATATTAACTCTGGTCTCTACCCACCTCCTTGGGTGTGAATCAGCTATTATATATTCACCGGCTAAGTTTAATATTTAAAAATGATATTTTAATTATAAAATAAATTTTTGAATATACTTACCCGGTGAATATATAATTGTTCCGTAACCGAAATACAAACCACGCTATTTACAAAGGGTTATTACTTTTAGCGTAGCTGAAATGGCGAGCCATTAGAATTTAACGAGGGTGTATTACCCCCGCCCTAGTTAGCGGGGGGTAGGGGAGTGGTAGCTAGCTACCCCTCCTCCCCCTCACACACAGGTGAATACTCACTTTCACTTTTGGCTCGGACTGTGACAGACGTCTCTGTCTTGGTCCTCGCTTGGCAGCCATTGTCTGTTTTGTCTTTACTTAATCGCTTACTTTTCTTTTACTCAATATATATGTAAACATGTTTTCATGTTTGTATATATATTTGAGTATAGAAATAAGTAAGTTTCCTTTTCAGATGTGTGTGTGTAGTGTACGATATCTACGTGGAGGCCTCGGCAGTTAGGCCACCACGGCCTAATTTTATGGGTTGCGATCGAGTTTGACTTCGGTCTTTCTCTCTCTCTCTCTCTTGAGGTCGTTCACCCTTTTACTATGTTTTACTACGCCCTTGTAGCTTCCTTCCCGTGTGGGTGGGGTTGCTACGCCGTACATTTTGTCTCAATTAGTTTATGAATCTAATTGTAGTTGTTAATTTTTCAGCTTGTAGAACGATTCCTTTCGGGGTTTTCGTTTTTTCTTTAGTGTTCATTCATTTTTAAATTACATAATTACATAGTTACATAATTATAATTGTTATAATTCTGTTTTGGTTACAGCTCTCCTTCCGCGTGTGTAAGTGGTTGTGAGGGCACGTGCCTGTTGTGTAATTCTTGTTCCTTTTCCTCGGGATTCCTCTTCGGAGCCTTCCCGGGGGAATGAATGTGTACTAATATTATTTGTTTTATTTTTTTACAGTTACCGATCTAGTTCGTTTCTGTAATATAGCAACGGTGTGAGCTGTCTGGTTGAGTCCTGGGGATTCGGCTGTTGCTGCCTCCCCCCTTGTATTGTCGTCAGGGGCGTGTCCCCTTCTACTGGTAGTACTCCCGTGTCGACGGACAGCTCTCCAGTTCATTTTAGAACAGTCAGGAGGCTTGCCTCCTTGGGCGGATAACTTTCCTTCCGAGGGAAGTTTTTTCCTGTCCAGGCTTGAGCTTTTCCTCTTTTGGGAGGTTCTTCTCTTGCCTTTTTTTTTTTTTTTCGTGCGACTATGCTCTTGGTGCTGAGCGGTCGCACCTGCAGTTTCGCTCAAGGGGCTGGGCAACTGCAGGAGCTCCTCTTCGGAGGATTGCTCCTTTTAGGTCACTGGCTGACCAGTCTCTTCCACGAAGTGTTTCTCTTTCGTTCGCGAGAGAGTACACTCATAGAGACTCCTCTTCGGAGGTTTCTTCTGTTGCTGTTGCTGTTGGCCTCCCTCGCCGTAAGGCTCTCCGTCCGCCTCGTCGTAAGGGCCTCTCATCTCCCTATAAGGGTGCTTGAGGCGCCTTTTTGAATCTCCGTTTGCAGCCTACAACTTCTTTTTCTCGATCTTCCGTCTTGGTGCAGATGGACAGCAGTCTAATCTCGTCTTCCGACGGGCAACGGTCTTCCCGACGGATAACGGTCTTCCCGACGGACAGCGGTCTTCCGACGGACATCAGTCTCCCGGCGGACAACGATTCCTTCGGGGCAAAGGGTTGCCCCCACGGGGGTTCTTCCCTTGCGTGTCAGGGTTTCCCTGCGCGCCCTTCTGCTCATCAGCGCTCTCCTGTTCGTCAGCGCTTTCAAGATGATCTTCCCTGCGGTTCCTGTTACGTGCCCTGTGCACCCACGTTCGCCCTCGCGATCTAGAACTTCGGTTCAGGTCGGGGTCAAGGACTCTTCTTCTTTGCGCAGGCTTCCACGCGTAGCCTTCTGCTCGTCAGCGATCATCAGCTCGTCAGCGATCATCAGCTCGCCAGCGATCGTCAGCGATCATCAGCTCGCCAGCGATCTCCGCATCGCCCACGTGTGTTACAGCTGGCACGCCAACGTTCTCCAACACTTCTGAAGGAACATGGTTCGCCAGCTACTAGCTCACCTGCGGATGCTGATCGCCATCGCGTGACCCTCAACTGCGGATGCTGATCGCCATCGCGCGACCCTCAACTGCGGATGCTGATCGCCATCGCGCGACCCTCAACTGCAGATGCTGATCGCCATCGCGCGACCCTCAACTGCGGATGCTGATCGCCATCGCGCGACCCTCAACTGCGGATGCTGATCGCCATCACAACCCTGAACGATCGCCCTCATGCGGATGCTGATCACCATCGCACCCTTTCACGCGATCATTCACCTGCGCATGCTGCTCGCCATCGCACAACCCTGAACGATTGCCCGCTTACGCATGCTGCTCCTCATCGTACCACCCTGAACGATCGCCCTCCTGCAGATGCTGATCACCATCGCACCCTTTCACGCGATCATTCACCTGCGCATGCTGCTCGCCATCGCACAACCCTGAACGATTGCCCGCTTACGCATGCTGCTCCTCATCGCACAACCCTGAACGATCGCCCTCCTGCGGATGCTGATCACCATCGCACCCTTTCACGCGATCATTCACCTGCGCATGCTGCTCGCCATCGCACAACCCTGAACGATTGCCCGCTTACGCATGCTGCTCCTCATCGCACAACCCTGAACGATCGCCCTCCTGCGGATGCTGATCACCATCGCACCCTTTCACGCGATCATTCACCTGCGCATGCTGCTCGCCATCGCACAACCCTGCACGATTGCCCGCTTACGCATGCTGCTCCTCATCGCACAACCCTGAACGCTCGCCCTCTTGCGGATGCTGATCACCATCGCACCCTATCACGCGATCATTCACCTACACATGCTGCTCGCCATCGCTTACCGCCAGCGATCTTTTTCACCTACGCGGCAACACGATCCCTCGCCGTCACGCCATCGCTTGCGTTCGTCGCCTCGAACACGTGTTCATTTACCTGCCCACCCTCACGCCCATTCGCCTGCGCGCCCGCGCGATCGCTCGCCTGCGCGACCGCTCGCCTGCGCGATCGCTCGCCTGCGCGCCCGCGCGACCGCTCGCCTGCGCGCCCGCGCGACCATTCGCCTTTGCGCGACCGTTCGCCCTCGCGCGACCATAGTTCGCGGCGAATCCCACAGCCGGTGGTAGCAGCAGGGACGCGTGCTCCTAGGCGGCACTCGGGATCACCTCCATCCAAGCACAGGTTGGTAGTGCAGGACGAAGACAGGTCAGTACAGCATTCTTCCCCACCTTCTTTTCAGGCAGGAACCGTCGTGTCCACTCCAAAGGATCGCCCGATCCCTTTCACCTTAGCGAGGATTTCGGACTCTGTGTCCTTGGAGCAGCAGACATGGTTTGATCCGCTGGCACGGGCGTTAATGAGGGTTATGAAACCAGCACTCGCCGGCCAGGGTAACAAACCAGCGGCTGTCTCTCCTACGCTGAAGAGAAAGAGAGGAGTGGACTTCGTGGTGACTTCCCCCAGGGCGAAGTTGGTTCCCAAGAGGTCGGTCTCGAGGGTCCCCTCTCCTGCACGAGTACTCTCTCCTTCTCCCGCCCTGGAAGGATTTTTGGCGGGGGGGCTTTCCGTTCAAGATTTCTCCATCGGACAAGGGGTGACTGCTTACCTCTTCCTCTGGGAGCTTACCAGGTTCTTTCCCTCCTCGGTTACGGCCCGAGGTTTGGTTCAAGGAAGCTACAGGAAGATCAAGGGTACTTTCCTCCTCTCGAGCTCAGGCACCTTGGCCTTTCGTCGTTAAGTATCTACTTGCGGACAAGCTCAATGTTGTACCATCTGGACGCGCTGACTGAAGGCTTCCTTCGGGTGTCTCATCTGTGGAGGTCAACGACCTCAGACACCCTTCCATCCTTGAGAAGAGTTTTGTCTTTGCCCAAGGACAGAGACTTAGACATCTGCTGTGCGGAGTAAATCGACTAACGGTTTCACTCCTCCAAGGCGCTTTCTTCCAGACTCTGCAGGGCTCCAGCTCCCTTTTCTTTCAACCACGTCGGCCTAAGTTATCGGCTACGACAACTGGGACAAGGTGTCCAATTGCAGTTTCCTCCTGTCAGGAACAGATGGCACGGGAGACTCCCCCGGGGGGGCATAGTCCTAAAAGGAGTTCACGAACTCTAGGATTGCAGGTTTTTTCGCTAGGAGGATGCTTAAGGTTACTCATCCGAATGACAGCTTCCCGATGCCCATTCCCGCACAATCTCTGTGAGTAGCCAAGGATATCGCGCCTGCCGTCTCTGTCAGCGAATTCAGTGTCTCTGAACCTCTATGCCATAGCATCAGCAGAGTTGCCCGGTTGGGCAGAATGATCCATACCTTAGGCGAAGGTCTTCCTTAGGATCATCGACGGCTTCACCCTCGGCCCCCTCAGTCGATCCTTTCTTGTAAGGAAGGATCTGAGAGGGGATGTCCATAGTCGACCTCTCAGCCCTGATCAAGTTTGTCGAACAAACTTCGGCCAGCGTAGACCAGCAGAATCGATCAGACTGGTAACGAGGCGACAGGACTCCTTTAACCCTGGATCGGAAGGACGGGTACTTTCAGTTTCCATTCCATCCATCTTCCAGGGTGCTCGTCGAATTCAGCCTAAACTGCAAGTATTCCTGCTTATGATGCAGTGTGGCTATCCCGCCGTGGCATAGCAGGTTTGTTTCCCCAGAGAACTCTCCCTGCCTTCCTCTTGGCCGCTCAGGTGCAGACTTCCGCCTCCTCTGCTGTTTGGAGGGCTGGTCAACTCCGGTAGGCTCGGGTTTCGACCTTCTTCAGCGCCGGGAAAAGCTTCCGAATGCTGACCATGAGTGTGGGCTCATGGTATTTTGCTTGGAGCCTTCTCTTCCTCTGCCTCAACATCTGGAGTATCTGGCCATGATATTGAGTCAACCGCCTTACCACGTTGGAAACCCCGCTTCTCGTCCTTCCAGCGAGGTTAAGCAACGTCGGTACTTGGATGGGTGACCACCTGGGGACGCCAGATTCTGTTACCACATCCTCCGAGCCTTCCTTTCGGTTGACTGTGGCAAGACTGAGGAGAGTCGCAGTACCTGTTCTCAGTCAAGCAGAGTTTTCAGCCCTACCTTGGAACGTTTCCTAGTTCTTCTTTCCTCATTGACCCGTTTATAGTCCGAACGGTCGCCTCAGGATAAGTTCCATGTGGGGCGATCCAAGTTCCGGTGGCTTCAGGCAATGTTTAACCGGACTCCCTGGCCCTATGGGACCAGCGGAACTATTAAACCTGCAATGGGTGTTGACCTATGGAGCCTCTTGATGGTAGTGGATATTCTCGTCCTTTCCCCACATTCTTGATGCGGTTCTCGGACTCGTCAAAGGAAAGGGGGGGGGCATGTTCCGGTCCAGGCCTATGGTCAAGACCTGAAGGATACCTCTCCATCATTCAGGCAGGCTTAAGGGCCTTAGTCTGGCCCCTCTTCAGATCCTACCGCTCCTGCCAAGTCGCCCCGTTGCGTGTCGACTTCATGCTAACCAGCAGGGGACGCATTTTCACACCTTCACATCTTGCAGTAGAGATACCGGGATGATTGAGATTCTCTCAATTCCACCATCGGCTCTCTCATTCCAGGCAGGGGAATGTTTCTCTCAGACTATCCGAGCAGAGCCTCATAGAGAGAGTGTACCTAGGGGTCTTTGACCTTGGGTAACCAGCAAGTGCTGGTCTGGGGGACCTGATCGCGACAGCTTGGAACCTCAAGCTTCCGCTAGTTTTCCCCCCAGTCTCAGACCCCGAGACTCTGGCAAGATGCATTCCGGTGATGGTGGGACAACTTCGACGCCTGCGTCTTCCCTCCTTTTTGTCTGCGGACAATGGGTCTCAACAAAACCAGGTTGTCTGTCAACCTTTCAATGGGAGAGCTCCACTGGGACTATGCGCAGAACGGTTTCTGGACCCTCTGCTTCCCCTGACGGAACTCCCGGGAGAGCTTCTCCCACGGCGCAGACTACTCAAGCAACCACACTGCGACATCTCTCCCGAACCGGGGCGTCGCTTCGGCTTCATGCCTGGAGACACTACGCTTCCTCATCTAGAAGAGACAACCCGCTATAGTCGCGGTACGGAGGTCGCGTCATCTGCGATAGTCATCCACAGGGTCTCCCAGGCAAAGTGAAGAGTCTAAGGTGGTTGGTGCCGTGGGAGATATACCTCTTCCCGTGAGGCCTCTTCTCCAGCAATAACGGTCTTATTGCCTTTCGGCGGGAGGAAACTCCTTTCCGCTCTTGGCAATGAAGCCTGTCGCTCAGCCTTTCCCTGACCTTCAGGCTTAAAGGAATAACTTTTTCCTGCCCGCTGGATCTATCCTCGCTCATGCGAAGCTACGATCGTCCCTGCCCTAGTCGGAGGAAGACCTCCAACTTGGAGCATGGCTCGGACTTTTAGTCCTTTAAGAGATCTTCTCAAGACCCTTTTACGACAGGCCTCGGATTGTATTCCGCCTTGGGTCTTCTGCTCACTCTGGCCACGGCCAGTGTGTAAGCAATCTTCTTGGTCTCTTACTACTCCCCCCCTTTCTAAGGAAGAGGGGAAGGCAACATTCAGGCTCGCTCCTGAGTTGTTGGCTAGACTCAGAATCTGAGGGTCCCGACCCTTCGGTCCGATTCATTCAAGATTTCGAGTCTCCATTCTGTGTCTGATGTCCCAAGACCTTCTCTTTCTTGCCAGTACAGGAATCGAGAGGTTAGCGCTGGGAACAGCTACAGTTTGGCCTCAGTTGCAGCCGATTTGGGAACACAAGGAGGACATGGGGGGAGAGTCACCAGTATACCTCTTCAGCCCGGACTCAAGGACATTCATCTCGACCTGTCTTCAGACCCTCCCCCGTCACGTCGCCCTACAGCACGATGTTGGATACATCGCAACGTCCCTCGCCTTCGAGTAATACTACTCTGTGACGCAGGTGCTACAAGCTGGAGTCTGGAAGCGTCTGATGACCTTCGCAGCCCGCTTCCTGCAGGGCGTGACCCACAGGAGTCTCGATACGTTTTCTATCGCTCTGTGGTGGCTACACAACAGCTGGTCTAACCTCAGGCTCCTTTTTGGACAGGTAGCAGAAGGTTGAGGGCATTGTTATCAGGTTTTAGTCTGCATGAACGAAAGAAGTATGTCTGGCCCTTACTTCTTTCTTCATCATCCCCTCTACGGGGAAGCAGCATCCTGGTCTCTGCATAGCTGACCTCGAACCTCTGCAGGTAAACCATGCTTCCTTGTGTTCCGAGTATTGAGTCAATACTGTCGCGTCCCCCATACCCTGACGAGGTGGTATTGGGAACGTCCTAACCCAGAGTTCCTTCTGGAACTCCAGGTCAACTGCCTAAGACGGGTCACACTTCTTCCTTCACACACAAGCTTACATAGGCCACATGGTCCCTTGCGGAGCAAGGAACTTGTGAGGTGCAGGGACTCCTTTTCTCGAGTGCGACTCACTCGGATTCTGAGTCCCCGGGTAAAGCCAAAGCCAGTATGGCTGGGGACTTTCCACCCTTCCTAAGGGATAAGTCACCCTTTGTAAATAGCGTGGTTTGTATTTCGGTTACGGAACAAATGACAAATTCGAAGATAATTTGTATTTTTCCTAACCATACAAACCTTAGCTATTTACACATATTTGCCCGCCAGCCCTGTCCCCCAAGACAAGTCCTACCTCTAAGTGAAAGTGAGTATTCACCTGTGTGTGAGGGGGAGGAGGGGTAGCTAGCTACCACTCCCCTACCCCCCGCTAACTAGCGCGGGGGTAATACACCCTCGTTAAATTCTAATGGCTCGCCATTTCAGCTACGCTAAAAGTAATAACCCTTTGTAAATAGCTAAGGTTTGTATGGTTAGGAAAAATACAAATTATCTTCGAATTTGTCATATTAAATGACCCTCCCTTCCTCCCCAATAGAGACGCAGCGGGACGAGAAGAATTGAAGGTTTTGTTTACATTCAAGAGTGGTATCTGGCCGACAGTTGGCGCTGGTGGGCACACCCGCAACCTGCATAGCGATCGCTCGCGAGTTTTTTGAGTATGTTGTTTGTCAAGCCGCAGAGTTGCAGCTATTATATATTCACCGGGTAAGTATATTCAAAAATTTATTTTATAATTAAAATATTTTTCATAATTTTGATCATCTCCTACTTTCAGATCTTTCCGGACAGTTCCATCCTGTTCGTAATACTAGGCAGGCAGTTAATTCTAATAGCCAGGCCTTTTCCATCATGGGGCTCAATACTGCACTGTATTCTAGAAGTTTTATTCCAGCTGTGATCAAGTTGTGGAATGATCTTCCTAATTGGGCAGTTGAATCAGTAGAACTTCAAAAGTTCAAGTTCAAACTTGCAGCAAATGTTTTTATGTTGAACAGGCTAACTTAAGTCTTTTAATAGTTTATATATGAAATACAGTATCCGTTCTGATGGTGTTACTGTTTTTCAATATTAATCTTACCCGATGATCATGTAGCTGTCAACTCCGTTGCCCGACAGAAATCTACGGTCGGGATACGCCAGCGATCGCTATCCAGGTGGGGGTGTACTCAACAGCGCCATCTGTGGTCAGGTACTCAAGTACTTCTTGTCAACAAGAACTCAATTTTTCCTCTGTCGTGCCACCGGCTAGACCTACTTGGATACCCTGTTGATTCTGGAGTTATTGTTCACGATTTGGTGATGTATTTGCTCTAGAGTTTAGCCTTCGCTATTCAGGAAGCTTTATCATTAGCTTAGCAAGCTTTTGGAATTAATTTGATTTAATTATGGTGACGAAGAGAGTATGGACTCTCTTTCACTTTTTAATGGCCGACCCTTCCCTTAGACAGAAGTGTTGGTGTCGAAGAGAGTATAGACTCTCTTTCACTTTTTATAACCACCCTTCCCTTAGACGGAAGTGTGTTTAGGTTTTTGGTAATTTTGCTTAACAAAGTTATAGATTTATTTTATATCTCTCCGCCATTTATAGGCCTCTTCGATTAACTTCCATTTATTATAAACTTATAAAAATTAATTTTTATGTTTGTTTATATGCGACCTTTCCTAATAGTAGGCGGTCCTTACTTGGAACCGAAGTTTATTAACATTGAGCCCGTCATATCGTTTTTCCTGTTAAGAATTTATGCTATTTTGATTTTAATGTTTTTGAAAGAATTTCTTTGATAGTCTCGTACTGTTTTCAAAGTTGAACTAACGTTTTGTTTAGTCTCCGCAGTTGTTGACGTTCAGAACGTTCAACATGCGCTCTATCGTTACGATAGAGAGAGAGTATTTCACGGTTTCACGTTGCAGTAAGAGTAAACCGATTCTAGCGTTTCGTTCATTCTTTCTTAGCTTAAATGGTTTTAATTCTAATAAAGGAACTTTTTATTTGGGAAACCTTTCAGTTTTTTTCCTTTAACAAATAATATGTTTTAACGATATATATAATTGGGCTCATCTCTCAGGTTCTAAGTCAAGAGAGAGAGAGAGAGAGATAGAGACGGAGGGAGAGAGAGGAGGATAAACGTTTCGTTCAAGCGGGTAACGTTGTTCTCGTTTTTTTGCTCTTCTCCCTAGTCGCTATAGGGGAAGAAGGTAAAACGTTGCTAGAGTTTTATTCTTGTTCCCAGGCCTTATGCTGTGAGAGATTTTAAACGTAGTTTTTTTTTATCTAGTGTTTAGTCTCTTTTCCAGCCACTGAATTCTTTATCTTTCATTATGTTTTTCTGTTACTTTGTAATACTGTTTTCGCAATTACTACCTTTTAATGAAGGATAGGATTGCGTGTTTCAGGTACAAACCACTTAAAGTTTCGAGTTCAGTGAAATAAGTGCAAACAGAAAATCAAAAGTGATAAAGTGATATGCGCAAAGTGTTTCAGTGTTGCGTTCGAGGGTTCGTCTGTTCGTGCCAGGTGTTCACCTAGTCCGATACCTCTTACAAGCTCCCAAGCCCAGGGGAGAAGTAATGTCGAAGGACTTATGGGTTCCACAGGCCTTGATCAACGAACAGACGTTTCCCTCCGTGGTTTCGGGTGTATCTACACACGTTGCCGACGTGATCACCTCACCCACACAAAGACGAGAGAGCCCATTTATTCCTCGTCTGCGGAAGAGGTTTCTCGCAGAAACCATGGACCAAATCTTGCAGCTTTTAAGTGCTAGTCGGTCCCTTCCGCGCAAGTCCAACGGCCTAGGTGTAGCCACTGGGTCAGTTCGGACTTGCTGCAGTACGACAACTGCACACCTCTCAAGAGAGGCAAGGTGGTACCGCAACAGGCAGTAACTCCGTCTGTTGCCGCACCAGCGGTTTTAGACCCTCAGTCACAACGGACAGTAGCTCCGTTTGTTGTTGTCTTTCATAGACCCTAGTGGTCCATGCTGCAGACTATACAGTCTCAGCTTGCTCCTTCATGCAGGAGTATCATGCTGGAAGGTTGACAATGCACCTGTTAACCTACAACCCGCCGAGGTTGTGCGCTCAGCAGATACTGCGGCTGCCTGCTCCCACCCTCCACCTGTGAGAGCTCCACCACCGATGCGCAGTCCACCCTGCCAGACGCATGTTCTTGCTGCACCATCTGCTAACATGCGTGAGCTACCGCATCAGCAGTGGGAAGGTTCTGTAGAGCTGCCGGGTTCCAGCACTATGCGGCATTCTCCGCAGCCCATGCAGCATGCTCTGCATACCTTACAGCATGCTCCGCATACCATGCAGCATGCTCTGCATACCTTACAGCATGCTCCGCATACCATGCAGCATGAGCCGCATACCTTACAGCATGCTCCGCATACCATACCGCATGCTCCTCAACCCACCGCAGCCCCTCCCACGCTCCAGCACTCTGCTTTTGTTGTTGCCAGCTCCCACACTCCGACTGCGGAGAAGGTTGACGATGCACCCGTGGGCCTACACCTCCCACGGTTGTGCGCCCGGCATGGCTTCCTGCTCTCAGACTCTTGTTGTGAGAGCTCCTCCACCCATGCACAAGTCAACCCTGCCAGATGTATGATGACTCCCACACACAGAGCACTCCGTTGCCGTGCGTGAGCTACCACAAGCTGCCGTGTTTTGACACGGTGTGTCAGCCTCCGCAACACACTGTGGTTTCCGCCACTCGCCAGCAGCAAACTAGTCAGTCAGGAGTTGAGGCTTCCCCACACAACTTTGGTTGTTGCCAACTCACAAACTGTCATACAGTTACATGACGTTGCCTTCTGGTCTGCTACTTATACACCAGTGCTGTATGTCCTCACGCTCCTGTTGTGGTTGACAGTTCAGTTTTTCACAGTTCACAGACTGTCAAGCAGTTTCATAACGTTGCCTTCTGGTCTGCTGCTTTTGCACCAGTGAAACCCTCACTGAGAGAACCTAGCTTTTCTCGGATATGGTTCCTGTAGATGAGAAAGTGCTGTTCTCCCTCCTTCTGATATTCCCTTGAGGACTCTGTCATTTGGAGAGGAGCCTTAAGCTGCTTAGCCTCCTATGGACTTTTATTTAAGCATAACATGCTTCCAGGGAGGGTAAATGGTTCCGCTTCAGTCGCTAACCCCGTCTGTTGCCACACCTGCTCCCATAGACCTTGAGCTTTGTTGCAAGACATGCAGTCCAAGCTTAGTCCTTGATAGAGGATTTTTTTACGGAGTCAGTGTGTCACTGGGAAGAAGTTCAACAACCAGCAGAGGTGACTTGTTGTGACGCAGTGCGGCAACCTCAGCAACCCGATAAGGAGTTGTCTGTACTACCCAGACAGTCTAGACAGTTTCGGGTTGTCGCTGTACTTCCTCGCTTCCTCATGGTTGACAGTTCACAGACTGTGCAGCAGTACCATGATCTTGTGTCCGGCTCCGTCAGACGACTGGCTTTTAAGAGCTCCCACAAGTCGTCGCTGTCTGGAGAATCTCAGATGGACTATGGATCTGACCAAGGAACTGGGCCTCCTGGTCAATTTAGAGAAGTCCCAGCTCGTCCCATCCCAGACCATTGTCTACCTGGGTATGGAGATTCAGAGTCGAGCTTTTCGGGCTTTTCCGTCGGCCCCAAGGATCAACCAAGCCCTAGAATGCATCCAGAGCATGCTGAGAAGGAACCGATGCTCAGTCAGGCAGTGGATGAGTCTAACAGGGACACTTTCATCGCTGGCCCTGTTCATCGAGTTAGGGAGACTCCACCTCCGCCCCTTCAGTATCATCTAGCTGCTCACTGGATAAAGGACATGACGCTAGAGACGGTCTCAGTTCCTGTTTCCGAAGAGATGAGGTCTACTCTAACGTGGTGGAAGAACAGCTTTCTTCTCAAGGAAGGTCTACCTTTGGCTGTTCAGACCCCCGACCGCCGTCTCTTCTCGGACGCATCAGACACGGGCTGGGGTGCGACATTGGACGGACAGGAATGCTCGGGAACATGGAATCAGGAGCAAAGGACACTTCACATCTATTGCAAGGAGTTGTTGGCGGTTCATCTGGCCTTGATAAACTTCAAGTCCCTCCAGCTAAACAAGGTGGTGGAGGTGAACTCCGACAACACCACAGCCTTGGCTTACATCTCCAAGCAGGGAGGGACTCATTCGAGGAAGTTGTTCGAGATCGCAAGGGACCTCCTCATCTGGTCAAAAGATCGAAAGCTCACGCTGGTAACGAGGTTCATTCAGGGCGATATGAATGTCATGGCAGATCGCCTCAGCCGGAAGGGTCAGGTCATCCCCACAGAGTGGACCCTTCACAAGAATGTTTGCAGCAGACTTTGGGCCCTGTGGGGTCAGCCAACCATAGATCTGTTCGCTACCTCGATGACCAAGAGGCTCCCGTTGTATTGTTCTCCGATTCCAGACCCAGCAGCAGTTCACGTGGATGCTTTTCTGCTGGATTGGTCCCATCTCGACCTGTATGCATTCCCGCCGTTCAAGATTGTCAACAGGGTACTTCAGAAGTTCGCCTCTCACAAAGGGACACGGCTGACGTTTGGTTGCTCCCCTCTGGCCCGCGAGAGAATGGTTCACAGAGGTACTGCAATGGCTGGTCGACGTTCCCAGGACTCTTCCTCTAAGAGTGGACCTTCTACGTCAACCTCACGTAAAGAAGGTACACCCAAACCTCCACGCTCTTCGTCTGACTGCCTTCAGACTATCGAAAGACTCTCAAGAGCTAGAGGCTTTTCGAAGGAGGCAGCCAGAACGATTGCCAGAGCAAGGAGGACATCCACTCTCAGAGTCTATCAGTCTAAATGGGAAGTCTTCCGAAGCTGGTGCAAGGCCAATGCAGTTTCCTCAACCAGTACCACTGTAACCCAGATTGCTGACTTCCTGTTACATCTAAGGAACGTAAGATCCCTTTCAGCTCCTACGATCAAGGGTTACAGAAGTATGTTGGCAGCGGTTTTCCGCCACAGAGGCTTGGATCTTTCCACCAACAAAGATCTACAGGACCTCCTTAGGTCTTTTGAGACCTCAAAGGAACGTCGGTTGTCCACTCCAGGCTGGAATCTAGACGTGGTCCTAAGGTTCCTTATGTCATCAAGATTTGAACCTCTCCAATCAGCCTCTTTTAAGGACCTCACATTAAAAACTCTTTTCCTCGTGTGCTTGGCAACAGCTAAAAGAGTAAGTGAGATCCACGCCTTCAGCAGGAACATAGTTTTCACATCTGAAACGGCTACATGTTCCTTGCAGCTCGGTTTTTGGGTAAAAACGAGCTTCCTTCACGTCCTTGGCCTAAGTCGTTTGAGATCCCAAGCCTGTCCAACTTGGTGGGGAACGAACTAGAGAGAGTACTTTGCCCAGTTAGAGCTCTTAGGTACTATCTAAAAAGGTCAAAACCTTTACGAGGACAATCAGAAGCCTTATGGTGTGCTATCAAGAAGCCTTCTCTTCCAATGTCTAAGAACGCAGTTTCTTACAGTACTACATCAGGCTTCTGATTAGGGAAGCACATTCTCATCTGAAGGAAGAAGACCTTGCTTTGCTGAAGGTAAGGACACATGAAGTGAGAGCTGTGGCTACTTCAGTGGCCTTCAAACAGAACCGCTCTCTGCAGAGTGTTATGGATGCAACCTATTGGAGAAGCAAGTCAGTGTTCGCATCATTCTATCTCAAAGATGTCCAGTCTCTTTACGAGAACTGCTACACCCTGGGACCATTCGTAGCAGCGAGTGCAGTAGTAGGTGAGGGCTCAGCCACTACATTCCCATAATCCCATAACCTTTTTAACCTTTCTCTTGAATACTTTTTATGGGTTGTACGGTCGGCTAAGAAGCCTTCCGCATCCTTGTTGATTTGGCGGGTGGTCAATTCTTTCTTGAGAAGCGCCGGGGTTAGAGGTTGTGATGAGGTCCTTTAGTATGGGTTGCAGCCCTTTATACTTCAGCACCTAAGAGTCGTTCAGCATCCTAAGAGGACCGCTACGCTCAGTAAGGAAGACGTACTTAATAAAGGCAGAGTAATGGTTCAAGTCGACTTCCTTACCAGGTACTTATTTATTTTATGTTATTTTTGAATAACTAATAAAATGAAATACGGGATACTTAGCTTCTTTGTTAACATGTATGCTGGTCTCCACCCACCACCCTGGGTGTGAATCAGCTACATGATCATCGGGTAAGATTAATATTGAAAAATGTTATTTTCATTAGTAAAATAAATTTTTGAATATACTTACCCGATGATCATGAATTAAAGAACCCGCCCTTCCTCCCCATAGAGAACCAGTGTACCGAGGAGAAAATTGAGTTCTTGTTGACAAGAAGTACTTGAGTACCTGACCACAGATGGCGCTGTTGAGTACACCCCCACCTGTATAGCGATCGCTGGCGTATCCCGACCGTAGATTTCTGTCGGGCAACGGAGTTGACAGCTACATGATCATCGGGTAAGTATATTCAAAAATTTATTTTACTAATGAAAATAACATTTTTGAATATACTTACCCGGTGAATATATAATAGCTGCAACTCTGCGGCTCGACAGAAAACACACTAAAAAAACTCGCGAGCGATCGCTATGAAGGTTGCGGGTGTGCCCACCAGCGCCAACTGTCGGCCAGATACCACTCTTGCCTGTAAACAAAATCTTCAATTCTTCTCGTCCCGCTGCGTCTATATTGGGGAGGAAGGGAGGGTCTTTAATTTATATATTCACCGGGTAAGTATATTCAAAAATTTATTTTATAATTAAAATATCATTTTTAAATATTTAACTTAGCCGGTGAATATATAATAGCTGATTCACACCCAAGGAGGTGGGTAGAGACCAGAGTTAATTAAGTTTACAGCGTATAAGCTAAGAGTTTTTTCATTTTGACAGTTATCAATATAACAAAACCAAAATATATAGGTACCTGGTAAGGAAGTTGACTTAGACTATTACTCTGCCTTGTAAGTCTGTCTTCCTCACGGAGCCCAGCGATCCTCTTAGGATGCTGAAAGACTCCCAGGAGCTGAAGTATCAAGGGCTGCAACCCATACAACAGGACCTCATCAAACCCCTAATCTGGGCGCTCTCAAGAAATGACTTTGACCACCCGCCAAATCAACCAGGATGCGAAAGGCTTCTTAGCCTTCCGAACAACCCATAAAACAATATTAAAAACATTTCAAGAGACAGATTAAAAGGATATTGGAATTAGGGAAGTGTAGTGGTAGAACCCTCACCCACTACTGCACTCGCTGCTACGAATGGACCCAGTGTGTAGCAGTCCTCGTAAAGAGTCTGGACATCTATTAAGTAAAATGACGCGAACATTGACTTGCTTCTCCAAAAAGTCGCGTCCATAATACTTTGCAGAGATTTATTTTGCTTGAAGGCCACGGAGGTTGCTATATCTCTAACTTCGTGCGTCTTAACCTTAAACAAACATCGGTCTTACTCATTCAAGTGAGAATGAGCTTCTCGTATTAAAAAAAACTGATAAAATATGACAAAGCATTCTTTGACATAGGCAATGAAGGTTTCTTAACTGAGCACCATAATGCCTCAGATTTACCTCGTAATGACTTAGTACGGGATAAATCGAACTTAAGAGCTCTAACAGGACATAATACTCTTTCCAGTTCGTTGCCTACGATCTTTGATAAGCAAGGAATATCAAAAGATTTAAGCCAAGGACGAGAAGGCAGTTCATTTTTGGCCAGGAAACCAAGTTGAAGTGAACAAGTGGCTTTTTTCTGTAGGAAAGCCGATGTTCTTACTGAAGGCATGAAGTTCACTGACCCTTTTAGCCGAAGCCAAGCACACTAGGAAAAGTGTCTTGAGGGTGAGATCCTTCAGGGAGGCTGAATGTAATGGCTCAAACCTGTCTGACATGAGGAACCTTAGGACCACGTCTAAGTTCCATCCAGGAGTTGTCAAACGACGTTCTTTAGAGGTCTCGAAAGACTTAAGGAGATCTTGGAGATCTTTATTGTTGGAAAGATCTAAGCCTCTATGTTGAAAGACCGAAGCCAACATGCTCCTGTAGCCCTTAATCGTGGGAGCTGAAAGGGAGCGAACCTTTCTCAGATATAAAAGAAAATCTCCGATTTGGGCTACAGAGGTACTGGACGAGGACACAGATGCTGACTTGCACCAGTCTCGAAAGACTTCCCACTTCGACTGGTATACTCTAATGGTAGAAGCTCTCCTAGCTCTTGCAATCGCACTGACTGCTTCCTTCGAAAAGCCTCTAGCTCTTGAGAGTCTTTCGATAGTCTGAAGGAAGTCAGACGAAGAGCGGGGAGGCTTTGATGGACATTCTTTACGTTGGGCTGACGTAACAGATCTACCCTTAGAGGAAGACTTCTTGGAAAGTCTACCAGCCATTAAGTACCTCGGTGAACCACTCTCTCGCAGGCCAGAGGGGAGCAACCAACGTCAACCTTGTCCCTTCGTGAGAGGCGAACTTCTGCAGTACCTTGTTGACTATCTTGAATGGTGGGAATGCATATAAGTCCATAAAAGACCAATCCAGTAGAAACGCGTCTATGTAGATTGCTTCTGTATCTAGGACTGGAGAGCAAAAGATTGGTAACCTTTTGGTCAACGAGGAGGCAAAGAGGTCTATGGTGGGTTGACCCCAAGTAGCCCAAAGACTCTTGCCCACGTCCTTGTGGAGGGTCCATTCCGTGGGTATCACCTGACCCCTCCGACTGAGACAGTCTGCCAAGACGTTCAAGTCCCCCTGGATGAATCTCATCAACAGGGAGATGCCTCGAATTCTTGACCATAAGAGAAGGTCCCTTGCGATCTCGAGCAGCGTGAAGGAGTATGTGCCTCCTTGCTTGGAGATGTACGCCAAAGTTGTGGTGTTGTCTGAGTTGACCTCTACCACTTAGTTTCGAAGAAGCTTTCTAATATCATCAAGGCCAAGTGGACTGCTAATAGCTCCTTGCCGTTGATGTGCATGCTCTTCTGACTTGAGGTCCACAGACCCGAGCATTCCCGACCGTCCAGGGTCGCACCCTAACCCAAACCCGACGCGTCTGAGGACAACACGTGGTTTGGGTTCTTGACTGCTAGGGATAGTCCCTCTCTCAGACTGATATTGCTGTCCCACCATTTCAGGCATGCCTTTACTGGTTCGGAGACTGGGAATGATACCGTCTCTAATGTCTTGTCCTAGTTCCAGTGAGAGGCTAGATGGAACCGGAGAGGCAGAAGGGGTAGTCTCCCTAGTGAGACAAACTGCTCCAGGGATGAGAGAGTCCCTACGAGACTGTTCCAACTCCTGACTGAATAAACGTTTTCTTTTCAGCATTAGTTGGACTTCGAGCAGGGTTTGACTGCGAATCTCCATCCCCAAATATAGAATAATCTGGGATGGGATCAGTTGGGACTTTTAGGTTGACCAAAAGTCCCAACTCCCTGGCCAGACTCAACGTCCAATGTAGATCCTGCAGACAGCGAAGACTGGACGATGCTCTGAGAAGCCAGTCGTCCAAGTACAGGGAGGCTCGGATCCCCGATAGATGGAGGGATTTTGCCACATTCCTCATGAGCCTCGTAAACACGAGAGGCGCAGGACTAAGGCCAAAGCACAGGGCTCGAAACTGGAACCCCACATTCCTGTAAACAAACCTCAGAAACGGTTGGGAATCCGGGTGTATAGGAATGTGGAAGTATGCCTCCTGAAGGTCGAGAGAGACCATCCAGTCGCCTTCCATAAATGCTGTCAAGACAGCCTGGTAGACTTCATCGTGAAGTTTGTCTTGACAATGAACACATTGAGCGCTGGGGAGAGCCTATGAGGTTTGAGAAGTCTATCTGGGCAGAGGCAGGAACTCCCAAGCCGAAAACTTCTCTCGTGTCATATCAGACTCTCGCTCTATAAGCCAGCTTAAAAGTAGGGAAAGCAAAGGCTGTCTCCCCCAAACTCCTCCTGGTGATAAACCAGTCACCTAGCAAACGTAAAGCTCTCTTAGAAGAGCGAGAGAGCACTAGCTTATAAAACAACGGCTTTGAAGTAGCTAGGCCTAGTGTAAGCTCTGACGTTTAGGCGAACGAGGAGCAGCAGTTACAAAAAGATCCGGACAAAGATCCTTAAAAATCAGCATGATTTATTTAAAGTCCATAGAGGGCTAAGCAGCTTTAGGCTCCTCTCCGTCTGACAGAGTCCACAAGGGAATATCAGTAGGAGGGGGAACAGCAACTTCCTCATCTGAAGGAACCTTGTCCGACAATAGCCGAGTCTCAAGCAAGGGAGAGACCTACCGTGGTGGCAATGCTTTACAAGCAGAGTCCACACACACTGGTGCATTAGTAGCGGAGCAGGACGCAACGTCATGTAACTGCTTGACAGTCTGTGAACTGTCAACAACAACAGGTGCGTGAGGACGCACAGCGTCCACTCGAGACTGCTTTGACCGCCTAGTCTGAGCACACACACTGGTGCATTAGTAGCGGACCAGGACGCAACGTCATGTAACTGTTTGACAGTCTGTGAACTGTCAACAACAACAGGTCCGTGAGGACGCACAGCATCCACTCGAGACTGCTTTGACCGCCTAGTCTGAGCAGTCAAAACAACTCTAGAATGCGGAGGTTGACGCTCAGCGTCAAGACAAGTCAACTCCGATTGTTGGCGAACGTCCTGAACGTCAACAGGAGCATCAGCAAGTGGCCTAACGTCCAAATGTGGCTGAAAATCCACACGAGACCGCATCGAGTGTGGTTCTAAACAACCTGACTGACGTGACTTGGCTACGCCAACGTCAAAAGGACGCACAAAGGAACGTTAGGGTGGCTGAAGGCCAGGATCTCGATGAGATAAACGGCTAGGCTCAACGGACTTATCGGCAGAATAGTCTTCCATAAGGGAGGCAAGCTTATTCTGCATGTCTTGCCGTACAACCCATTCAGGATCAACGGGAATGGTTGCGGTAAGAGACGAGGGTAACGTCTGTGACTGCAAAACCTTGCCTACCAAAAGATTCTCGGAGTCTGTGTTACGCTTTTGTTAAGGCGGCGAGCAGTCTTCCGATGACTGCATAGGGTCAGAGCTGTCCTAATGGTTAAAACCAGGATGCTGGACCTGTCCTGAAAGGACTGACTTTCGCTTAAAGGGCCTCGAAACCTTGTTCCACGGTTTCTTATGCGAAAAGCCTTCGGATGACGAGGAGAAAATCGTCTCTCTCGCCTTATGGTAGGGGTGATCTTGGTAAGATACACCCGATACCATAGAGGGAACGTCTGTTCGCTGATCAAGGCCTCTCTAACCCATAAGTCGTACGACATTACTTCTCCCCTGGGCTTGGGAGCTTGCAAGAGGTCCCGGACTAGGCGAACGACAGGCACGAACAGACGAACCCTCGGTCGCAACACTGATAACACTTTGCGCAATATCACTTTATCACTACGATTTTCTGTTTTGCACTTAATTCACTGAAATCGAATTTTTTAACAATTCACATTAGGTATGAATAAAACTGATTTCTACCTGAAGCACGCAATTCTACCCTCTATCAAAAGGTTATAAATGCGAAATCAGTCGTATAATGTAAGAACATTAATACCAGCAAAAAACAGTAAACATATTTTAAGATAAAAAAATCAGTGGCTGGGGAAGAGACTAAACACTAGTTCATTCAAAACTACGTTTTCAATCTCTCACCGTAAAGTGCCTTGGGACGAGAATAAAAACTAAAAACGTTTTATCCTTTCTCCCCGTACAGAGACTAGGGACGAGAGTAACTCGAGAACAACGTTACTCGCTTGGGACGAGATAAAGATCGGAACGTTCTCTCTCCTCTCTCTCTCTCCGTCTCTGTCTCTATCTCTCTCTCTCTCTCTCTCTTGATTCGCACCGAAGAGAAGAGCCCACTTACCTTTCGTCAATAAACAGGTTATTTGACCAAAGGAAAAAACTGAAAGGTTTTTCAATTAAAAGTTCCTTTAAAATAGTCTTTAAAACATTTAAGCTTTGAAAGAAAAAAGAACAAAACGTCAGAATCGATTTACTCTTTCTGCAAAGTGAAACCGTGATACTCTCTCTCTCTATCGTAACGATAGAGCGCAAACTGCGTAGCATAAATAAACTAAGCGTTAGTTCATCTTTGAAACAGTACGAAGACTATTCAAAGAAAAAAAAAACTATCATAAAATATTTACTAAAAATATTTCATTTAATAAGTTTTAAATCATTAACTCTGTAAAAGTTATTTACGATTGAAAATGGCTCAACGTTGTTTAACTTCGGTTTCCAAGTTAGGACCGCCTACTCTCAGGAAAGGTCGCATATAAACGAATCATTAAAATTTATTTTGATGTTTATTATAAATGGAAAGCTAATCGAAGAGGCCTAATAAAGGCGGTTGAGATATAAAATATATAGAGGAAAATCTATAATTAATTTATAACGTGATAAGATAATTGCTAAAAGCCTAAAACACACTTCCGTCTAAGGGAAGGGTCGGCCATTTAAAAGTCAAGAAAGTCCATACTCTCTCTCTTGTCATCAAAAATTAAATCTATCCAAAAACGAGTTCAAGATTTAAGATGAAGATAAAACACCTGCACTGCGAAAGTTCAAACCAAAATGAAGTACTTCACCAAATATGTTGAGAAAACTCCAGGTTCTACAGCGAGTATTGATACGTCTTGTCGTCAACGTCGACAGAGAAGAATTGAAGGTTTTGTTTACAGGCAAGAGTGGTATCTGGCCGACAGTTGGCGCTGGTGGGCACACCCGCAACCTTCATAGCGATCGCTCGCGAGTTTTTTGAGTGTGTTTTCTGTCGAGCCGCAGAGTTGCAGCTATTATATATTCACCGGCTAAGTTAAATATTTAAAATTGTTTTTTCGTAGACTTTGCTGGTGTTCCATCAAACGAAGAGTTCTGCCACTGCCGAGAGTGAAGGGAAAGCCTGCTGATCCCAGAAGGCACTAAGGACGTTTCACCGGGATGTGCTGCTGTTGTCTCTTTCTGCGTAGCATCATAATCGCCCTGCACGTCTCCAGAGGGAACAATCTTTAAGCTTTTTCTTTTTCCCTGCCTCATCTTCAATAGAGTCTTTGCTACAATTTTGAGAAGAATAACTACAAGACGTTTTTGAAGAAGTCCAGGGAGACCGATCAATCGGAGCTGCATACCCATGACTCTTACTGTTTCTCACCTTGTGGGAGAGAGTGAGGTACCGATATGTTTTCATTTGGAAGACAATCCTAGTATGTTTTTGTTTTGTTCACGAGGTGTGAGAGTATGTACTGTGAATGTTCCCTTCCCCAGGTGAACATAACAATACGTGGTACAGGTGATGCACTGTTGGTAGGAATGGAGGGCTCAGCCATTCTTTTCCCTTCCTGGACAATCCAGTGTTCTCTTGTACGATCGATTGAGGGAACTGAAGCATAGTAGCTTCCCTTCCCCTGTTTCTCCAGCTGTTCCTGCGGCTTCTTCTCCAGTCAACCCTATGGATGCAAAGCCTCCAGCCACAATGAAGAAGCAGAGGTCACCGATCAGGCAGTCTCTAGAGAGTTCACATGATTTCGTGGGAGGAACAGTGCTGTACAAAACCCAATAGAAGCATAAGTGCTTGGTCTCGAGCGCTGTTGGTCATGATGTAGTGCACCACTCTCATCCATCTCCTGCCTCAGAACATTCCTGAGAGACTTTGGTGGGACCCACACATGAACATTGAGAGCCGCTCTAAAGAGTTTGCCAAGAGGTTGAGAGTCCTCTAATCTTTATCTTTGCATTCTAAGGAACAAGAACCTTTTTTTTACTCAGACACGTGAAGAAGATAGTTCGACACTATTGTCTTCCACTTTCTCCTTCACTAGACTATCCACAAGCACAAGCTCCAAGGAATAATTAAAGCAATCGTCTCCATGCTTGCGATCGTCTCTCCAAGCGCGCGATCACCTCCTTGCTCGCTCTCTACATGCATTATCACCTCCATGCTCGTTCTCTACGCGCGTGATCACCTTGCTCGCTCTCTACGCACGTGATCACTTCCACGCATGAAAACTTTGTGAGCCCTATCTCCACGTTTTACGTTCCAAATTGCGACAGGTGTAGGAATATATATATGCAGTATTCAAGATGACAATCCTTGTACGGACTCGCCTTATGTGCTAGACTCAAGGTTATGTATCGGGAAAGCTTCATTCCTCAATGATATATTTTCGTACACAGTTCAGGACACCTTAGGCCTGTTTTTCAGTGACTTTCTGGTTACAAAACTCCTGACAACTGCTTCATTCCAGCATTTCTAGTACAAGATACCGGGGGAAGAGAAATCTATATTTCGTTTTCATCGCTTGTACAGGCTTGGAGATCTTCCCTTCATGAACACTGAGGTTTCCTCATACTCTCTCCCTTTGTGTTTTATCTACATGAGAACGTTCTGATGTGTTCACTCCCTGCAGGGTCTCTTTGCGCTTCTTCATGATTGTCATTTCCCAAGTCATCAGCTGTGCATCTTAATGTGATCGGTAACTGCGATTGGGAATCATACAATGAGGAACCACATGATCAGAACTTACGGTCGTTCTTTGGGTGATAGTTACTTTCAAGTGACTAGGGAACTAGCCCAACTGTTTCTCTTCCTTGTCAGTGCTTCTATAGCCCAAAAGAGAAGCAGGAAAAGGTCCCTGAAAACAGGATGAAATATTGGGCAGAGTATCTCGAGACTTCGACCGATTCCTCTGCATGATTTTGTGAGGATTAGTGCCGTACCAAAGCCCAACCCCTGGTAACGATTTTTGGTATGAGCTAACGACAGTTTATACTCCGGCTACCAGTACTCTGTCTCATACAGTTCTGGTCAGGATGTTGGCACCTTCCCTCATCCCTTTCTTGCCACAGGATGTTCTTAAGACGCTTTGGTGCTATCATCACTAGAGATTGTCCTTTGCGCTGAGAATGCTCCTTGGCCAAGATTTTCCCAGACACCAGGCTCCTCCAACTTAGTCGTGCTTTAGGGATTAAAGTAGGAGACTTCACAGTCCATGTCAGCACATGTACTAGCATAGAGAGGCCACATCGTGCTCATGCGATTATGAACCAGGTTCCTCTCCATCCGAGAACACGCATTCGCCCGATGCTGCTACATGCTGCCACATAAACCCTTTTGCTTTCCAGAGGTTAAGTTAGTTACTGTAGTCCACTTTAGCCTCTAAAGAGCATAAGAGCCTATAGCAGTTCAGTCACCAAGGAACTGTTCATGCTCCTTCGTCCCTTCTTCCTCTACAGGGGATCATTCTGTTCCATTAGCTGACTAACCACTGAATGCCCTAAAGGGGGAAAGGATTCTTCAAGAAGCATGGAGAAAATCATCAACCCTGTGTCACCTGACTTGAGTCCGTTATCTCCAGATACAGAGATCTTCAAGACTTAGTCTACTCTACAATCACTCAGGTCTTTACACACATTCGTGATGAGCTCATTGACTTCCGAGGGTAATCGGGATGCCTGTCATGGAAGAGATTATGCTTATCTATCAGTGATTTGGCATTCCTTAAAGGTCTACCTAGCCCTTATAGTACTGTTTTCAGTTCTTCAGAGAACTTTTATTATTTTGACTCGTGCACCTTCAGTAAGAAGGACCATCCTGGTTTGAGCAAACAAAGTTAGGGATGATGGATGTTACCCAACTTTCAGGAAGAACCTGTCAGTGGCACAGGTCTTGAAGGTAGGAGTCTGATAAGACAGACAACCTTCGTTGCCTGTTACTTGCAGGAGTTTCACCTCAATTCCCTGGATTATCTTATCCTTGGTCCTGTGTTACCAATCAACAAGTCTTGGAGCAAACATAGCTCCTCCTGGGATAAGAAGCATTTCATCTAAGATACCTTACTAGTGTGATTGATTGATTTTGAGTTTTGAAGATAGTGTATAGGGAGCTTTGTATAAGTAAGAGAGGCTTTGCAGAAATTCACTGTTGCAATCAGTGGGAAAATCAAATAGGATGATGATTTTAAAACACTTGGTACCTAACAAACAAATAATATTTTGAAAACAGGTCACTTGTTGGTGAATGAAGGAATAGATGCCATAGTTGTCTTTGTAGACAGATTCACAATAGGTTATTGGTGATGCCATTACAGTATTCCATAGATAAGATAAAGTGATTCTAAAAGAGATGAGCCTAGATGAGTTTATGAATTATTAAGATGAAGTACAGTTAGGTAAATTCTTGAAATAGAATTTTTACAGTAGATATGTTACTGTAGTTTTTCAATATTTAACTTAGCCGGTGATTATATAGCTGCAACTCTGTTGCCCGACAGACAACTCTACGGTAAAAACTCGCCAGCGATCGCTACACAGGTTGCGGGGGTGCCCAACAGCGCCATCTGTCGTCCAGATACCCAGTACTCAATGTAAACAAAGACTCAATTTTCTCTCTGTCGAGCTATCGACAAGACGTACTTACTCGCTGTTGCTAAACTGGAGTTTTTTCACAACTAATTGGTGAAGTACTTTATTCTAGTTTTGAGCTTTCGCTATGCAGGTGTTTTATCTTCATCTTAAATCTTGAACTCGTTTTGGATAGATTTAATTATGGTGACAAAGAGAGTATGGACTTTCTTTCACTTTTAAATGGCCGACCCTTCCCTTAGACGGAAGTGTGTTTAGGCTTTTAGTAATTATCTTATCACGTTATAGATTTTCCTCTATATATTTTATATCTCTCCGCCTTTATTAGGCCTCTTCGATTAACTTTCCATTTATTATAAACATATAAAAATAAATTTTAATGTTTTGTTTATATAGACCTTTCCTGAGAGTAGGCGGTCCTAACTTGGAAACCGAAGTTAATCAACGTTGAGCCCTTTATATCGTAATTAGCTTTTAAAGAGCTAAGGATTTAAAACTTTTTTAATGTAATATTTTATGAAAGAATTTCTTTGATAGTCTTCGTACTGTTTTCAAAGATGAACTAACGTTTAGTTTATTTATGCTACGCAGTTGTTGACGTTCAGGACGTTCAACATGCGCTCTATCGTTATGATAGAGAGAGAGTGTATCACGGTTTCACTTTGCAGTAAGAGTAAATCGATTCTGACGTTTTGTTCATTCTTTCTTAGCTTAAATGTTTTAAATTCTATTTTAAAGGAACTTTTTATTTGAAAAACCTTTCAGTTTTTTCCTTTAGTCAAATAACATGTTTTTTTGACGAAATATAATTGGGCTCTTCTCTTAGGTGCGATATCAAGAGAGAAAGAGAGAGAGAGATAGAGACGGAGGGAGAGAGAGGAGAGAAAACGTTCCGTTCAAGCGGGTAACGTTGTTCTCGAGTTACTCTCGTCCCTAGTCGCTGTACGGGGAGGAAGGATAAAATGTTTTTAGTTTTTTATTCTCGTCCCCAGGCTATGTGCGGTGAGAGATTGAAAACGTAGTTATATGAACTAGTGTTTAGTCTCTTTCCCAGCCACTGATTTTTTTTATCTTAAAATATGTTTTCTGTTTTTTGCTGGTATTAATGAGCTTGCATTATACGACTGATTTCGCAATTACTACCTTTTAATGAAGGGTAGAATTGCGTGTTTCAGGTAGAAATCAGTAAAAGTTTCGATTTCAGTGAAATAAGTGCAAAACAGAAAATCGAAGTGATAAAGTGATATGCGCAAAGTGTTACAGTGTTGCGTCCGAGGGTTCGTCTGTTCGTGCCTGTCGTTCACCTAGTCCGGGACCTCTTGCATGCTCCCAAGCCCAGGGGAGAAGTAATGTCAAACGACTTATGGGTTCGAGAGGCCTTGATCAACGAACAGACGTTTTTCCCTCTATGGTATCGGGTGTATCTTACCAAGATCTCCCCTACCATAAGACGAGAGAGACGTTGTTTCTCCTCGTCATCCGAAGGCTTTTCGCATAAGAAACCTGTCACAAGGTTTCGAAGCCCTTAAGCGAAAGTCAGTCCTTTCATGACAGGTCCAGCGTCCTGGTTACAACCATTAGGACAGCTCTGACCCTATGCAGTCATCGGATAACTGCTCGCCGCCTAACAAAAGCGTAACACAGACTCCGAGAGTCTTTTTTTGTTGGCAAAGTGTTGCGGTCACAGACGTTACCCTCGTCTCTTACCACAACCATTTCCGTTGATCCTTAATGGGTTGTATGGCAAGACATGCAGTATATGCTTGCCTCCCTTATGGAAGACTATTCTGCCGATTAGTCCGTTGAGTCTAGCCGTTTATCTCATCGATATTCTGGCTTTCAGCCAACCTAACGTTCCTTTGTGCTTACTGTTGACGTTGGCGTAGCTTAGTCACGTCAGTCAGGTTGTTTAGAACCACACTCGATGCGGTCTCGTGTGGTTTTTCAGCCGCATTTGGACGTTAGGCCACTTGCTGATGCTCCTGTTGACGTTCAAGACGTTCACTAACAATCGGAGTTGACTTGTTTTGACGCTGTGCGTCAACCTCCGCATTCTAGAGTTGTTTTGACTGCTCAGTTTAGGCAGTCAAAGCAGTCTCGAGTGGACGCTGTGCGTCCTCACGCACCTGTTGTGGTTGACAGTTCAGTTGTTGACAGTTCACAGACTGTCAAGCAGTTACATGACGTTGCGTTCTGGTCCGCTACTAATGCACCAGTGAGTGTGGACTCTGCTTGTAAAGCATTGCCACCACGGTAGGTCTCTCCCTTGCTTGAGACTCAGCTTTTATCGGACAAGGTTCCTGTAGATGAGGAAGTTGCTGTTCCCCCTCCTACTGATATTCCCTTGAGGACTCTGTCAGATGGAGAGGAGCCTAAAGCTGCTTAGCCTCCTATGGACTTTAATTAAATCATGATGATTTTTTTTAAGGATCTTTGTCCGGATCTTTCTGTAACTGCTGCTCCTCGTTCGCCTAAACGTCAGAGCTTACACTAGGCCTAGCTACTTCGAAGCCGTTGTTTTTAAGCTAGTGCTCTCTCGCTCTCCTAGAGAGCTTTACGTTGGCTAGGCGACTGGTTTTTCACCAGGAGGAGTTTGGGGGATACAGCCTTTGCTTTCCCTTCTTTTAAACTGGTTTATAGAGCGAGAGTCTGATATGACACGAGAGTAGTTCTCGGCTTGGGAGTTCATCCTCTGCCCAGATAGACTTCTCAATTCTCGTAGACTCTCCCTGGCGCCTGGCCAGGAGACGCTCCAAGTTGTTTACAGGTCAACTTCACAGCTGTTTTCGAGCCTTTGAAGTTTTGCTGTACAATTATGTCATGCATAACAAGGCTTTCAGGGATGGTAAGCGGTACCGCCTCAGTCGCTAACCCCGTCTGTTGCCACACCTGCTCCCGTAGACCCTAAATGGGCTTTGCTTCAAGACATGCAGTCCAAGCTTGCGTCCTTGATACAGGACTTTAATGCGGAGAAGGTTGCTACCGAACCTTCTGGCCAACAATCTTCCAACCGGTCGGTTGTGCGCCCTGTTGACGCTGAGGTAACCTACTCGCGTCTGTCAGTTGAGGTGGTTCCTCCACCGATGCGACCCAGTGTGGGTTGCCAGCCGCACGTTAACGTTAAGCGACGCTCGGAGGTGGTTGTTGACGTTCAGGACGTTCAACAACCAGCAGAGGTGACTTGTTTTGATGCAGTGCGTCAACCTCAGCAACCCGGTAGGGTGTTGACTGCACAACCCAGACGGTCTAGACAGTCTCGGGTTGACGCTGTGCTTCCTCGCGCACCCATGGTAGTTGACAGTTCACAGACTGTGCAGCAGTTCCATGATGTTGCGTCCGGCTCCGTCACGCATCCACCAGTGCGACCGGACTCAGCGAGCCAGACGTTGCCCACTCCGTTGCCGTTTCCTCATCAGTTTTCGGATGAGGAACCCTCTGATGAGGACGTTGCTGAATAACAAGACGATCAGCCCCCAGAATAGATCAAGCCCTGCTATCCATCCAGAAGATGCTGAAGAAGGAACGCTGCTCAGTCAGGCTGTGGATGAGTTTGGTAGGGACGCTGTCATCCGTGGAACAATTTGTGTCACTAGGAAGACTACACCTCCGTCCTCTTCAATACCATCTAGCTTTTCACTGGAAAAAGGACAAGACGCTAGAAGCGGTCTCGATCCCGGTTTCCGAAAAGATAAAGTCTTGTCTGACTTGGTGGAAGGACAATATCAACCTAAGAGAGGGTCTTCCCCTGGCTGTTCAGATTCCCAACCACGTTCTCTTCTCGGACGCATCGGACGTGGGCTGGGGCGCGACACTAGACGGTCGGGAATGCTCAGGACTGTGGAACTCGAGTCAGAGGAGCATGCATATCAACTGCAAGGAGCTGTTGGCAGTACATCTGGGCTTGAAAAGCTTCAAGTCTCTCCTTCGAGGCAAAGTGGTGGAAGTTAACTCGGACATCACCACGGCCTTGGCGTACATCTCCAAACAAGGAGGTACCCACTCACTGACGTTGTACGAGATCGCAAGGGACCTGCTCATCTGGTCAAAAGGTCAAGACATCTTCCTAGTAACGAGGTTCATCCAAGGCGACTTGAACGTCATAGCAGATTGTCTCAGTCGGAAAGGGCAAGTAATTCCAACCGAATGGACCCTCCACAAGGATGTGTGCAAGAGACTTTGGGCCACTTGGGGTAAAACCATCCATAGATCTCTTTGCAACCTCGCTGACCAAGAGGCTTCCAATCTATTGCTCTCCAGTCCTGGACCCAGCAGCAATACATATAGATGCTTTCCTCCTAGATTGGTCACATCTGGATCTCTACGCATTCCCACCGTTCAAGATTGTCAACAAGGTACTGCAGAAGTTCGCCTCTCACGAAGGGACAAGGTTGACGTTAGTTGCTTCCCTCTGGCCCGCGAGAGAATGGTTCACCGAGATACTTCGATGGTTAGTAGACGTTCCCAGTAGTCTTCCTCTAAGGGTAGACCTTCTACGTCAGCCACACGTAAAGAAGGTACTCCAAAGCCTCCACGCTCTTCGTCTGACTGCCTTCAGACTATCGAAAGACTCTCGAGAGCTAGAGGCTTTTCGAAGGAAGCAGCCAGTGCGATTGCTAGAGCAAGGAGAGCTTCTTCCATTAGAGTCTACCAATCGAAGTGGGAAGTCTTCCGAGACTGGTGCAAGTCAGTTTCTGTATCCTCGACCAGTACCTCTGTAGCTCAAATTGCTGTTTTTCTCTTATACCTGAGAAAAGGACGATCCCTTTCAGCTCCCACTATCAAGGGCTACAGAAGCATGTTGGCATCGGTCTTCCGGCATAGAGGCTTAGATCTTTCCAAACATAAAGATCTGCAAGACCTCCTTAAGTCTTTTGAGACCACCAAGGAGCGTCGTTTGGCTACCCCTGGATGGAATTTAGACGTGGTACTAAGATTCTTCATGTCAGATAGGTTGGAGCCGTTACAATCAGCCTCCCTGAAAGATCTCACTCTTAAGACTCTTTTCCTGGTATGCTTAGCCTCGGCTAAAAGAGTCAGTGAGATTCATGCCTTCAGCAAGAACATAGGATTTTCGTCAGAAAAAGCCACTTGTTCGCTACAACTTGGTTTTCTAGCCAAAAATGAGCTGCCTTCTCGGCCTTGGCCTAAATCTTTCGATATCCCCAGCTTATCGGAGATCGTAGGCAATGAACTAGAAAGAGTCTTATGCCCTGTTAGAGCTCTTAAGTTCTATTTAAAGCGTACTAAACCTTTACAAGGCCAATCTGAAGCTTTATGGTGTTCAGTTAAGAAACCATCCTTGCCTTTGTCAAAGAATGCTTGGTCAGACTTTATTAGATTGTTAATACGAGAAGCTCATTCACATCTGAGTGAGGAAGACCGAACCTTGCTTAAGTTGAAGACGCACGAAGTTAGAGCTGTAACAACTTCCGTGGCCTTTAAGCAAAATATATCTCTGCAAAGTATAATGGACGCAACCTATTGGAGAAGCAAGTCAGTGTTCGCGTCATTTTACTTGAAAGATGTCCAGTCTCTTTACAAGAACTGCTACACACTGGGACCATTCGTAGCAGCGAGTGCAGTAGTGGGTGAGGACTCAACCACTACAATTCCCTAATTCCATACCCTTTTAATCTTTCTCTTGAAATGTTTTTATTGTTGTTTTTTGGGTTGTCCGGAAGGCTAAGAAGCCTTTCGCATCCTGGTTGATTTGGCGGG
Organism: Palaemon carinicauda; assembly: GCF_036898095.1. NCBI lineage: Eukaryota > Metazoa > Arthropoda > Malacostraca > Decapoda > Palaemonidae > Palaemon > Palaemon carinicauda. Next base: position 147,860,332 of record NC_090736.1, on the reverse strand, counting down.
TGGTCAAAGTCATTTCTTGAGAGCGCCTAGATTAGGGGTTTTGATGAGGTCCTGTTGTATGGGTTGCAACCCTTGATACTTCAGATCCTAGGGGTCGATCAGCATCCTAAGAGGATCGCGAGGCTCCGTAAGGAAGACGTACTTAAAAGGCAGAGTAATTGTCCAAGTCGACTTCCTTACCAGGTACCTATTTATTTTGTTTTTGTTATTTTGATAACTTCTAAAATGAAATAAAAACTCTTAGCTCATAAAAGTGTAAACATATATTGCTGGTCTCTACCCACCCCCCTGGGTGTGAATCAGCTATATAATCACCGGCTAAGTTAAATATTGAAAAATGTTATTTTGATAATAAAATGAATTTTTGAATATACTTACCCAGTGATTATAAATTAAATGACCCTCCCTTCCTCCCCAATAGAGACGCAGTGGGACGAGGAGAAAATTGAGTCTTTGTTTACATTGAGTACTGGGTATCTGGACGACAGATGGCGCTGTTGGGCACACCCGCAACCTGTGTAGCGATCGCTGGCGAGTTTTTACCGTAGAGTTGTCTGTCGGGCAACAGAGTTGCAGCTATATAATCACCGGGTAATTATATTCAAAAATTTATTTTATTATCAAAATAACATTTTTATTTTTGTTCCTTAAACATATTTTGTTCCGTAACCGAAATACAAACCACGCTATTTACAAAGGGTATTACTTTTAGCGTAGCTGAAATGGCGAGCCATTAGAATTTAACGAGGGTGTATTACCCCCGCGCTAGTTAGCGGGGGGGTAGGGGAGTGGTAGCTAGCTACCCCTCCTCCCCCTCACACACAGGTGAATACTCACTTTCACTTTTGGCTCGGACTGTGACAGACGTCTCTGTCTTGGTCCTCGCTTGGCAGCCATTGTCTGTTTTGTCTTTACTTAATCGCTTACTTTTCTTTTACTCAATATATATGTAAACATGTTTTCATGTTTGTATATATATTTGAGTATAGAAATAAGTAAGTTTCCTTTTCAGATGTGTGTGTGTAGTGTACGATATCTACGTGGAGGCCTCGGCAGTTAGGCCACCACGGCCTAATTTTATGGGTTGCGATCGAGTTTGACTTCGGTCTTTCTCTCTCTCTCTCTCTTGAGGTCGTTCACCCTTTTACTATGTTTTACTACGCCCTTGTAGCTTCCTTCCCGTGTGGGTGGGGTTGCTACGCCGTACATTTTGTCTCAATTAGTTTATGAATCTAATTGTAGTTGTTAATTTTTCAGCTTGTAGAACGATTCCTTTCGGGGTTTTCGTTTTTTTCTTTAGTGTTCATTCATTTTTAAATTACATAATTACATAGTTACATAATTATAATTGTTATAATTCTGTTTTGGTTACAGCTCTCCTTCCGCGAGTGTAAGTGGTTGTGAGGGCACGTGCCTATTGTGTAATTCTTGTTCCTTTTCCTCGGGATTCCTCTTCGGAGCCTTCCCGGGGGAATGAATGTGTACTAATATTATTTGTTTTTTTTTTTTTACAGTTACCGATCTAGTTCGTTTCTGTAATATAGCAACGGTGTGAGCTGTCTGGTTGAGTCCTGGGGATTCGGCTGTTGCTGCCTCCCCCTTGTATTGTCGTCAGGGGCGTGTCTCCTTCTACTGGTAGTACTCCCGTGTCGACGGACAGCTCTCCAGTTCATTTTAGAACAGTCAGGAGGCTTGCCTCCTTGGGCGGATAACTTTCCTTCCGAGGGAAGTTTTTTTCCTGTCCAGGCTTGAGCTTTTCCTCTTTTGGGGGGTTCTTCTCTTGCCTTTTTTTCGTGCGACTATGCTCTTGGTGCTGAGCGGTCGCACCTGCAGTTTCGCTCAAGGGGCTGGGCAACTGCAGGATCTCCTCTTCGGAGGATTGCCCCTTTTAGGTCACTGGCTGACCAGTCTCTTCCACGAAGTGTTTCTCTTTCGTTCGCGAGAGAGTACACTCATAGAGACTCCTCTTCGGAGGTTTCTTCTGTTGCTGTTGCTGTTGGCCTCCCTCGCCGTAAGGCCCTCCGTCCGCCTCGTCGTAAGGGCCTCTCATCTCCCTATAAGGGTGTTTGAGGCGCCTTTTTGAATCTCCGTTTGCAGCCTACAACTTCTTTTTCTCGATCTTCCGTCTTGGTGCAGATGGACAGCAGTCTAATCTCGTCTTCCGACGGGCAACGGTCTTCCCGACGGACAACGGTCTTCCGACGGACATCAGTCTCCCGGCGGACAACGATCCCTTCGGGGCAAAGGGTTGCCCCCACGGGGGTTCTTCCCTTGCGTGTCAGGGTTTCCCTGCGCGCCCTTCTGTTCGTCAGCGCTCTCCTGTTCGTCAGCGCTTTCAAGATGATCTTCCCTGCAGTTCCTGTTACGTGCCCTGTGCGCCCACGTTCGCCCTCGCGATCTAGAACTTAGGTTCAGGTCGGGGTCAAGGACTCTTCTTCTTTGCGCGGGCTTCCACGCGTAGCCTTCTGCTCGTCAGCGATCATCAGCTCGTCAGCGATCATCAGCTCGTCAGCGATCATCAGCTCGTCAGCGATCGTCAGCTCGTCAGCGATCATCAGCTCGCCAGCGATCTCCGGATCGCCCACGTGTGTTACAGCTGGCACGCCAACGTTCTCCAACACTTCTGAAGGAACATGGTTCGCCAGCTACTAGCTCAACTGCGGATGCTGATCGCCATCGCGCGACCCTCAACTGCAGATGCTGATCGCCATCGCGCGACCCTCAACTGCGGATGCTGATCGCCATCGCGCGACCCTCAACTGCGGATGCTGATCGCCATCGCGCGACCCTCAACTGCGGATGCTGATCGCCATCGCGCGACCCTCAACTGCGGATGCTGATCGCCATCGCACAACCCTGAACGATTGCCCGCTTCGCATGCTGCTCCTCATCGCACAACCCTGAACGATCGCCCTCTTGCGGATGCTGATCACCATCGCACCCTTTCACGCGATCATTCACCTGCGCATACTGCTCGCCATCGCACAACCCTGAACGATTGCCCGCTTCGCATGCTGCTCCTCATCGCACAACCCTGAACGATCGCCCTCTTGCGGATGCTGATCACCATCGCACCCTTTCACGCGATCATTCACCTGCGCATGCTGCTCGCCATCGCACAACCCTGAACGATTGCCCGCTTCGCATGCTGCTCCTCATCGCACAACCCTGAACGATCGCCCTCTTGCGGATGCTGATCACCATCGCACCCTTTCACGCGATCATTCACCTGCGCATGCTGCTCGCCATCGCACAACCCTGAACGATTGCCCGCTTCGCATGCTGCTCCTCATCGCACAACCCTGAACGATCGCCCTCTTGCGGATGCTGATCACCATCGCACCCTATCACGCGATCATTCACCTACACATGCTGCTCGCCATCGCTTACCGCCAGCGATCTTCTTCACCTACGCGGCAGCACGATCCCTCGCCGTCACGCCCATTCGCCTGCGCGCCCGCGCGATCGCTCGCCTGCGCGCCCGCGCGATCGCTCGCCCGCGCGATCGCTCGCCTGCGCGCGCCCCGCGCGCCCGCGCGATCGCTCGCCTGCGCGCCCTCGCGACCGCTCGCCTGCGCGCCCGCGCGACCACTCGCCTGTACGCCCGCGCGACCATTCGCCTTTGCGCGACCGTTCGCCCTCGCGCGACCATAGTTCGCGGCGAATTCCACAGCCGGTGGTAGCAGCAGGGACGCGTGCTCCTAGGCGGCACTCGGGATCACCTCCATCCAAGCACAGGTTGGTAGTGCAGGACGAAGACAGGTCAGTACAGCATTCTTCCCACCTTCTTTTCAGGCAGGAACCGTCGTGTCCTCTCCAAAGGATCGCCCGATCCCTTTCACCTTAGCGAGGATTTCGGACTCTGTGTCCTTGGAGCAGCAGACATGGTTTGATCCGCTGGCACGGGCGTTAATGAGGTTTATGAAACCAGCACTCACCGGCCAGGGTAACAAACCAGCGGCTGTCTCTCCTACGCTGAAGAGAAAGAGAGGAGTGGACTTCGTGGTGACTTCCCCCAGGGCGAAGTTGGTTCCCAAGAGGTCGGTCTCGAGGGTCCCCTCTCCTGCACGAGTACTCTCTCCTTCTCCCGCCCTGGAAGGATTTTTGGCGGGGGGGGCTTTCCGTTGAAGATTTCTCCATCGGACAAGGGGTGACTGCTTACCTCTTCCTCTGGGAGCTTACCAGGTTCTTTCCCTCCTCGGTTACGGCCCGAGGTTTGGTTCAAGGAAGCTACAGGAAGATCAAGGGTACTTTCCTCCTCTCGAGCTCAGGCACCTTGGCCTTTCGTCGTTAAGTATCTACTTGCGGACAAGCTCGATGTTGTACCATCTGGACGCACTGACTGAAGGCTTCCTTCGGGTGTCTCATCTGTGGAGGTCAACGACCTCAGACACCCTTCCATCCTTGAGAAGAGTTTTGTCTTTGCCCAAGGACAGAGACTTAAACATCTGCTGTGCGGAGTAAATCGACTTCCGGTTTCACTCCTCCAAGGCGCTTTCTTCCAGACTCTGCAGGGCTCCAGCTCCCTTTTCTTTCAACCACGTCGGCCTAAGTTATCGGCTACGACAACTGGGACAAGGTGTCCAATTGCAGTTTCCTCCTGTCAGGAACAGATGGCACGGGAGACTCCCCCGGGGGGGCATAGTCCTAAAAGGAGTTCACGAACTCTAGGATTGCAGGTTTTTTCGCTGGGAGGATGCTTAAGGTTACTCATCCGAATGACAGCTTCCCGATGCCCATTCCCGCACAATCTCTGTGAGTAGCCAAGGATATCGCGCCTGCCGTCTCTGTCAGCGAATTCAGTGTCTCTGAACCTCTATGCCATAGCATCAGCAGAGTTGCCCGGTTGGGCAGAATGATCCATACCTTAGGCGAAGGTCTTCCTTAGGATCATCGACGGCTTCACCCCCGGCCCCCTCAGTCGATCCTTTCTTGTAAGGAAGGATCTGAGAGGGGACGTCCATAGTCGACCTCTCAGCCCTGATCAAGTTTGTCGAACAAACTTCGGCCAGCGTAGACCAGCAGAATCGATCAGACTGGTAACGAGGCGACAGGACTCCTTTAACCCTGGATCGGAAGGACGGGTACTTTCAGTTTCCATTCCATCCATCTTCCAGGGTGCTCGTCGAATTCAGCCTAAACTGCAAGTATTCCTGCTTATGATGCAGTGTGGCTATCCCGCCGTGGCATAGCAGGTTTGTTTCCCCAGAGAACTCTCCCTGCCTTCCTCTTGGCCGCTCAGGTGCAGACTTCCGCCTCCTCTGCTGTTTGGAGGGCTGGTCAACTCCGGTAGGCTCGGGTTTCGACCTGATTCAGCGCCGGGAAAAGCTTCCGAATGCTGACCATGAGTGTGGGCTCATGGTATTTTGCTTGGAGCCTTCTCTTCCTCTGCCTCAACATCTGGAGTATCTGGCCATGATATTGAGTCAACCGCCTTACCACGTTGGAAACCCCGCTTCTCGTCCGTCCAGCGAGGTTAAGCAACGTCGGTACTTGGATGGGTGACCACCTGGGGACGCCAGATTCTGTTACCACATCCTCCGAGCCTTCCTTTCGGTTCACCGTGGCAAGACTGAGGAGAGTCGCAGTACCTGTTCTCAGTCAAGCAGAGTTTTCAGCCCTACCTTGGAACGTTTCCTAGTTCTTCTTTCCTCATTGACCCGTTTATAGTCCGAACGGTCGCCTCAGGATAAGTTCCATGTGGGGCGATCCAAGTTCCGGTGGCTTCAGGCAATGTTTAACCGGACTCCCTGGCCCTATGGGACCAGCGGAACTATTAAACCTGCAATGGGTGTTGACCTATGGAGCCTCTTGATGGTAGTGGATATTCTCGTCCTTTCCCCACATTCTTGATGCGGTTCTCGGACTCGTCAAAGGAAAGGGGGGGGGGCATGTTCCGGTCCAGGCCTATGGTCAAGACCTGAAGGATACCTCTCCATCATTCAGGCAGGCTTAAGGGCCTTAGTCTGGCCCCTCTTCAGATCCTACCGCTCCTGCCAAGTCGCCCCGTTGCGTGTCGACTTCATGCTAACCAGCAGGGGACGCATTTTCACACCTTCACATCTTGCAGTAGAGATATCGGGATGATTGAGATTCTCTCAATTCCACCATCGGCTCTCTCATTCCAGGCAGGGGAATGTTTCTCTCAGACTATCCGAGCAGAGCCTCATAGAGAGAGTGTACCTAGGGGTCTTTGACCTTGGGTAACCAGCAAGTGCTGGTCTGGGGGACCTGATCGCGACAGCTTGGAACCTCAAGCTTCCGCTAGTTTTCCCCCCAGTCTCAGACCCCGAGACTCTGGCAAGATGCATTCCGGTGATGGTGGGACAACTTCGACGCCTGCGTCTTCCCTCCTTTTTGTCTGCGGACAATGGGTCTCAACAAAACCAGGTTGTCTGTCAACCTTTCAATGGGAGAGCTCCACTGGGACTATGTGCAGAACGGTTTCTGGACCCTCTGCTTCCCCTGACGGAACTCCCGGGAGAGCTTCTCCCACGGCGCAGACTACTCAAGCAACCACACTGCGACATCTCTCCCGAACCGGGGCGTCGCTTCGGCTTCATGCCTGGAGACACTACGCTTCCTCCTCTAGAAGAGACAACCCGCTACAGTCGCGGTACGGAGGTCGCGTCATCTGCGATAGTCATCCACAGGGGTCTCCCAGGCAAAGTGAAGAGTCTAAGGTGGTTGGTGCCGTGGGAGATATACTTCTTCCCGTGAGGCCTCTTCTCCAGCAATAACGGTCTTATTGCCTTTCGGCGGGAGGAAACTCCTTTCCGCTCTTGGCAATGAAGCCTGTCGCTCAGCCTTTCCCTGACCTTCAGGCTTAAAGGAATAACTTTTTCCTGCCCGCTGGATCTATCCTCGCTCATGCGAAGCTACGATCGTCCCTGCCCTAGTCGGAGGAAGACCTCCAACTTGGAGCATGGCTCGGACTTTTAGTCCTTTAAGAGATCTTCTCAAGACCCTTTTACGACAGGCCTCGGATTGTATTCCGCCCTGGGTCTTCTGCTCACTCTGGCCACGGCCAGTGTGTGAGCAATCTTCTTGGTCTCTTACTACTCCCCCCCTTTCTAAGGAAGAGGGGAAGGCAACATTCAGGCTCGCTCCTGAGTTGTTGGCTAGACTCAGAATCTGAGGGTCCCGACCCTTCGGTCCGATTCATTCAAGATTTTGAGTCTCCATTCTGTGTCTGATGTCCCAAGACCTTCTCTTTCTTGCCAGTACAGGAATCGAGAGGTTAGCGCTGGGAACAGCTGCAGTTTGGCCTCAGTTGCAGCCGATTTGGGAACACAAGGAGGACATGGGGGGAGAGTCACCAGTATACCTCTTCAGCCCGGACTCAAGGACATTCATCTCGACCTGTCTTCAGACCCTCCCCCGTCACGTCGCCCTACAGCACGATGTTGGATACATCGCAACGTCCCTCGCCTTCGAGTAATACTACTCTGTGACGCAGGTGCTACAAGCTGGAGTCTGGAAGCGTCTGATGACCTTCGCAGCCCGCTTCCTGCAGGGCGTGACCCACAGGAGTCTCGATACGTTTTCTATCGCTCTGTGGTGGCTACACAACAGCTGGTCTAACCTCAGGCTCCTTTTTGGACAGGTAGCAGAAGGTTGAGGGCATTGTTATCAGGTTTTAGTCTGCATGAACGAAAGAAGTATGTCTGGCCCTTACTTCTTTCTTCATCATCCCCTCTACGGGGAAGCAGCATCCTGGTCTCTGCATAGCTGACCTCGAACCTCTGCAGGTAAACCATGCTTCCTTGTGTTCCGAGTATTGAGTCAATACTGTCGCGTCCCCCATACCCTGACGAGGTGGTATTGGGAACGTCTTAACCCAGAGTTCCTTCTGGAACTCCAGGTCAACTGCCTAAGACGGGTCACACTTCTTCCTTCACACACAAGCTTACGTAGGCCACATGGTTCCTTGCGGTGCAAGGAACTTGTGAGGTGCAGGGACTCCTTTTCTCGAGTGCGACTCACTCGGATTCTGAGTCCCCGGGTAAAGCCAAAGCCAGTATGGCTGGGGACTTTCCACCCTTCCTAAGGGATAAGTCACCCTTTGTAAATAGCGTGGTTTGTATTTCGGTTACGGAACAAATGACAAATTCGAAGATAATTTGTATTTTTCCTAACCATACAAACCTTAGCTATTTACACATATTTGCCCGCCAGCCCTGTCCCCCAAGACAAGTCCTACCTCTAAGTGAAAGTGAGTATTCACCTGTGTGTGAGGGGGAGGAGGGGTAGCTAGCTACCACTCCCCTACCCCCCCGCTAACTAGCGCGGGGGTAATACACCCTCGTTAAATTCTAATGGCTCGCCATTTCAGCTACGCTAAAAGTAATACCCTTTGTAAATAGCTAAGGTTTGTATGGTTAGGAAAAATACAAATTATCTTCGAATTTGTCATCTTTATTGCAGAAATGAAATGGCAACAAATGCTGAAGACTCCAAAAGGTCCGAAGCTAATAGCAGTGAGATTAGTGAATCGGTAAAAACTGAAAACAGTAACACCTCTGAAAATGATTCTCTAATAGCAAGCACCAGAAGTGACAGGCCACATGCAGAAAGAAAGATATCAAGGCAAGAGATAGTTCTTCGAACAGAAACTGAGGGAGGGCACTCTAGGAGAGGATCTGCAAGTAAAGGTGACAATGTAGAGAAAGGAGAAACAAATTTTCACTCTAGGGCATCATGTTCTTCAGTTAGAGAACAATCCGATTCATTAAGTGGGACTGAAGATATTCCTCGACAGAGACCAGAAAATGTTGCAGCAAAAGTGAAAGTAAAATCCACCAGTGAGGAGGAGATTGCTCTGCAAGGTATCCTGAATCATTTCCACAGTTTTAGCTTTGATAAAGCTAAAGAACAAGCCGTGAGTACAGTATTGTATTCTATTATGCGTATAGTGTATTTAGGTAAATATCCAGTCTACTTATCGAGAGAAAGTAATATGATCCAGGTCTGACATTTTATAGATACGTATTGTCATGTCTAATTGACAATTTTATAAGTTGATTTGCTTTGGGTTTAAATATATACATATATATATATATATATATATATATATATATATATATATATATATATATATATATATATATATATATATATATATATATATATATATATATATATATATATATATATATATATATATATATATATATATATATATATATATATATATATATATATATATATATATATATATATATATATATATATATTATGTGTGTGTATATATTTAGCTATCTATTATTATTATTATTATTATTAGTGCCACATAAAAATTCTAATGGCTATTTCAGCTTCACTGAAGTCTTACTCCTATTAAGGGTTGAGGGTTGGTATAGTTAGGAAATTATAAATTACTTTTGAAATTTGTAATGTCTTATTAATTTGTTTTTTTCAATATTTAACTTAGCCGGTGATTATATAGCTGCAACTCTGTTGCTCGACAGACAACTCTACGGAAAAACTCGCCAGCGATCGCTACACAGGTTGCGGGTGTGCCCAACAGCGCCATCTGTCGACCAGATACCCAGTTCTCAATGTAAACAAAGACTCAATTTTCTCTCTGTCGCCGTGTCGGCAAGACGTACTTTACTCGCTGTTACTAAACTGGAGTTTTTCACATCTAATTGGTGAAGTACTATATTCTAGTTTTGAGTTTTCGCTGTGCAGGGTTTTTCTTCACACAAATCCTTGAACTCTTTTTGATAACGGATTTTTTGGGCTCAAGCCATGACGTCCTAATGGAAGGTTCCTTTAGTAGCTTCCGAAGGGTATATATGACTACAGTGATATTCCCAGAGAATCAAACCAAAGGTTTCACAGAATTCTAACTTCTGGCGCGAGTACCTTTAAGATTACTCTCAAGGGTATCGTATATCATCAGGGGACGTATTCTTGACACGCCACATGGCAATCTGCACCCCGAATAGCCTTTACGCCTCTAGGCTCTAGGGGAAAACGTGGCAGAATAGAAGGGTAACCGCCACAAAGATTACCCTGGTTCCCTACTACAATCGTATCAAAACCGCGCCAACTCCCTCTGGCGGTCATTCCTTTATCTGTAGCGACTCGCTACGGTGGTGTTCCCTGTCGATCTGACATTTCCGTTCGATTTCTGGGAATCTTTATGCTTCTACGGCTTCTTTCTCCATCTAGAAGGTTGAGTACTGATTCTTTACAATATGTAATTTAGTTCCAGCTTCGCAATGAAATTGTGTATTTCTTGTGTGTGGATCTTTGCCGATCGCCGGTGTCGCCATGGCGCTGTCGTTCTTGGTACATGTGCTATTTAGTTAGCAGAACGATATTCCGGTGTAAATAGCTTATTCATTGTTATGAAAGCTATTTAGGCATTATTATATTGTAAAGATATCTATAAGCATATTTTTCCCTTTTCGTGGCGATCGTATATGTCAGAGTTTTTGGTGATTTAGGTAACCGAAATCTCGTCATGTCTGGGTAACATAACCTAGACAACATATACTTTCGTCATTTCCCCGGTTACCCTTGTGTTTTGGTTATCATTCCTGGAGATCGATATCTCCTGGAATTATATTAACCATCATCAATCTCACTAGAGATTTATGGGTAATCTCTCTTCCCTCTGAGAGTAGCCTTAGGCTACAACTCTCTGCGTCGGCCTTGAATTTCGAATTCAGGCATGACTAGCCTAGAGTTTTTTGTTTCATCCCTTAACGGCCGTCGGCAAGTTTTGGGATTCGATCAGAACCTCAGAGTATTTAGTCTTTGTCGGCAGTTGGTCGGCGGGGTGATTGCATTCCCTTGCCGTCGGAACTACCGGCATAGGAGGCTAGCCCTCCCTAGACTAAACCTGAAGTGGTCGAATGTTACCGCCACCTTCTCCCTGTGGTCTAGTAGACTAGTCCTATGCTCGCCGACCCTAGGCTATAGAGTCGTATACTAAAGTGGCCTAGGATGGCGCCGGCATTGGAACTCTGTTTCTCCCTTGTTGAGAGGAACGGCATGAGCTGCCGTCCCCTTAACTGTATTAGCACCTCCTAAGCTGGAGAATAAATGATTCTCCTGCCGCTTGTGGTCGTGCCGGTACTGAAACAGAGTTTCTTCAAGGTGTGTAGATCCGGCAACATTGCCGGACCTCCTATACCTCATATAGGACCCTTTCCCCTCCCCTCTCTGTTCTTTAACGATGGCCGAGCCATTGTCTTTCCTGTGCTGGAGTCCTGCAAGCTTACCATTGCAGGTGGGTTGCCAGGGCCGCCCAGAAACCCCCCCCTCCTCAGTCATCAGCTGTCGGAGACTGCCGACTGCCAACGGCCATGACGACTGTCGGCGACTGCCGGCTTCCAGCGGCTTTGGCGGCTGTGGATGGGAGGCCCCTTTTGTCACCAAGGTTCTCCAGTTCTCCCTTGAACTGCTAGCCACAGTTTCTGTTGTCGGCGTATTGTTCTGGCCGGCAGTAGACCGGCACAGATAGGTACTGACTCAGTAGGTAGTATGCCGACTGTACTCGTGCTGCCGGAGGCTGGCCTACAGTAGTAAGCCGGCAATAGTACTATGGCTAAATGGAAGTGAACCTTCTTTTTGGAGAAAGGCAGTAAAATTAGACTTTTACATCTTTTACTAGTGTATACATATACAGTAATAGAGAGCCTTCATTCCATGCTTTTCTCTCTCTCTCTCTCTCTCTCTCTCTCTCTCTCTCTCTCTCTCTCTCTCTCTCTCTCTCTCTCTCTCTCCTTTCTAGCTTGCTAGATGCTCCGACAATAGCCAGCTAACCCGGCAATATGCCGGCTGTACTACAGTATATGTCTATACAGGTAATCAGTATAATTGCAGTATAGTATATACAGCAGATGAATAACTATCGTATATATTATACTAGTAGTTATTTCCAATATATCTTGGGTATCCCTGCCCAGATATTTGCTGAACCCAATTCTATATTGATGGATTAATATTTCATCAATATTCTGATTTGAATTCAGTTTCCATGTACCCTGCAATATTGAATTTCGTAAAGGGCTGGTGGTGTGACACCTCTAACCCCTATAGGGGAGAGCCCTTATCCCTGAGTTTCCCTGATCAAGAAACTCCCTGATTTAATATTGTACGGGAGGTCACAGCAAATAGATTGGTTGGGATGCATAAGAATATGTCTTTTATTTTCTGCCGGCTGAACTACGGTATAGGTCTATACAGGTAGTCAGTATATTTCCGGTATAGTAAATACGGCAGATGGATAACTAACGTATAGATTATACTAGTAGTTATTTCCAATATATATTGGGTGTCCCTATCTAGATATTTGCTGAACCCAATTCAATATTGATGGAATAATATTTCATCAATATTCTGATTTGAAATCAGTTTCTATTTACCCTGCAATATTAAATTTCGTAAAGGGCCGGTGGTGTGACGCCTCTAACCCCTAAAGGGGAGAGCCCTTATCCCTGAGTTTCCCTGTTCAGGAAACTTCCTGATTTAATATTGTAAAGGAGGTTGCGGCGAATAGATGGGTTGGGATAGACAAATATATGTCTTTTAATTTCTAACCAACATATCTTGGATGCGAGCTTCTGCTGTTACCACTCCTATTTCGAAAGAATGACATTCCTTCGATACTCTGATTGTGTATCAATCCTCCTTACCTCACAGCGTTAAGCATAGAAGGGGACAGTGCATGTACACTTCCTTACACCTAGGTGTTCGAGCCCCCTTTTCTTCAGGGAATTCCCCGGTTGGAGGAATTTCCTTAAGACTGAGGAGAAGTAACAGCATTGGCTCGCAAGGGATTCACGGTTATGTGTCTCCAACTATCTCTTTTAGCTTTCTGTCCTAAGCTATTTTGTCAAAAGACAACTTTGCAAATTGCCTATCGATGCGATAATCAATTGAATACTCCTTTCTGTTCTCCCTTCCTTACAGGAGGGACACCAGATGATGCATTGCAGTCTTCCGCAGTTATAAAGATGAGCATTTTCACGGAAATAATATATGCAGGTCCCCCCAGCAATATTATTTCCAAAATCCCCAATCTGCAGGACGGCAGTTTAGAGCTGTCGAACTGTGGCTGGTTTCGTCTCGAAAGTTATCTCTTAAATGCGGTTCAACTGCGAACCCGTAAAATGCTAGAACTCTACGGGAATTGGACCGAAAACTTCATTTTCTCATTACTAATAAATACCGATTTACTGCTCCTTTTAAAGGTTTTTAAGGTCTAAACCCCCAACCCTGCCTCTTAAGTTGAGGTTGCAGACACTAACGGCATTGGTGAGTCTGAGCGGGACTCGAACCCCCGACTGACTAACACCGGGCAGAGACTCCATATTCAAGCCACACCTTGTAGTGAAATCAACAACAGCAGTCATTATTTCACTGTCACATCTGACTCCGCCGCCAAGAGCCGGCAGTGGGTGCCCTTGGTCACCACCCAGTCAATAGATGAGTTGGTATACCTTCAATCGACAGCCCGCCGATTCCCAGCGGTCTGCCGACGGCCCGAGGAGTCTCCTCTGGTTCAGAGATCCGCTGACTATGCGTATAGTTTTCACCACTACCCAGTCACATTGAATACTGGCTAGGATGGTGTGACGTCTGTCAGCGACCCGCTGCCAGCCGAAAAATCACTGATATGTCGAAGACCTGCTAGCCATATCGGTACTGAAGTACTGTGCCAATTAACTTACCCCCAAGCACTAGCCTTGATGGTAACAGGCCAGTTGTATAGGGGTATACAATACCCTGTACACCTGCAGTTTAGGACCATATCGCAGACAGAAATCCTTGGTACATAACCATACAATAGAATGGTTTTCCAGTACGTTGTGCTTCTAAGCACAACCCCTTGCTGAAACCTACCTGATTTGGGGGATCCACTCCCCCCCCTTCTTCCTTACGCTGATGCTTCATCAGCCTCTTGATTCTCATTATTAATTCCCCGGATGTAGGGCGCTACTCTAGCCTTATGGACTAGAATCTTCCATCGGCCTCCTCTTGAAAGGGGATGCCCTAGAATCAATAATTAGGAAGACCACAGCAGTTGGCTGGAAGGATTTACACGTCTGTGTCTCTCCTCTTTCCAGCATACTTATCCTAAGCTTTATGCAATAGAAAGGAATCTTCTATTACAGTGAAACACTGAAAAGCTGATATAGGCGAACAGTCAGGTATGGCCCGAAAGGAGAACGGAAGGGTTTCTTAGTTCTCCCTAGGATGTTAAACTGCATCCCACAGTTACAATGACCGTTGTTCCACAGACAGTCAGATTTATACACCCTCGGATCAAGCGAAGCAAACAGACGCTTCTGGTAGGAGGGAAGTTCCTCCTGGATCGCCGGACCTTTGATCACTGGAGTCCAAGGCCTGACCAAGATGAGACTAGAATGGAAATGGACATACCTCCACCATCCTTTCCTCAACTCTTCTTATATTCAAATTCCCCCTAGAAGAGTATACCTTAAAGCTCTAGAGCATACTAGCGGTGAGGAAAGTAGAGTCCATCGATTTCCAATGAAGGCAGTTTATTGTTCACATGAAAGACTCAAGAAATCTCTGAGTCATTCTGGACTTGGCGCCACGCAACAAGTTCCAATAGAACAGCAAGTTCAGAATGATAATCCTTCTGAACATAAGGACCCTATTCAGTAAGGGGTGTTGACAATCTAGCCAGCCCTGGAAGATGTCTATCAGCAACTTCCAGTCAGTCACCCCCTCCCCTCCTACCTAGGATCCAAGTTATGGAAGATAACGTATATCCTGGACGAGATTCTCGTCGGACTAGTTTCAGTCCTAGGATCCTTACGGAATTAGCAGACAGTCAAGCGAAACCAAGCCTAGAAAGAGTTCAGGCAACGATGGCCCTGGACGACAGGCTGGGGTGGGCAGCACCCGAAATTACTGTCTCTGAGCATCCATGGAGATGATCCGGCCCTGGAACATTGAGGATGCAAATAATAGAATCTCGATTCTCTCCAGCTCAGGGGCTTCAATGTTTTAAAAAATCATTGAAACCTGTAGTCACCCTAACGCCCCCTTTTCCCCTGGGGATGTAAAAGGAGATCGCAAGGTCTGTCAAGAGACTATGGTAATCAGTCAGGATTCCATAACGCTAACAGGGAGGAGTTTCGAACTCTCTCCAGTTCACGATGATGACAGACCCAGTGCTACTCGCACAACTATAAGATGCGCTAAGAGGCTGGAGAAGATACGCATCAAACGCTCGAAGAGATCTAATAGGACCAATAATGGTCATTCCCTCTCCGCTTACCCTACAATGACCAAAGACCACGGACCCGTAGGCCATTTTAGCCCTGTAATGGGTGGATAAACTCTCTCCACACAGATCGGACCTTCTCAGGTTGATCTGGAGCATCGAAGCGATAATGAGGCGTCAAAACTGTCGAGGATAAGGGACGTCTCATTTCATTAGGGAATGCTAGCCATCCCTTCCTTAAGGGAATGGCGCCTATCAGCAGCTCGTTTATATATGATCCGCAAGGTGACAGCGGATGCTCTTCTTGGGTTCCACCCAATAGAGTCGGAATGGTACACGGACGCAGACCCATTCCCTCCCAGAAAGGGACAAGTCCCCGAGCTGCAGATTGTTCTCTTCATCATGAGCGTTATCAAGATACTATCTCGTTATTTAGTCCCATACGAGGACCCTCTAATGGAGGTAACAGACATCATGTCTCTACTTTAGAAGTGATGGACTTAGAATTCCTATTCAGCCCATCAAAATTTCCTCCAGAAGGCCCTCTACATGCTGAGACCCTTCCAAGGAAGAGGGGCTCTATTGGCTCCCAGAAAGCCCAAGAACATCCCGTTCCCTGTAATGAAGGAACTGAGGCTGAGGCTAGTCCTAGTTATGCACCTAGGATTATCCAGGAAGTTCAGAAGTTTTCTGCCTTCTATTTATCACAGTACACCTGATCCCTTCATTTTACGAATTCCTTGCCCTTAACGGTTAGGAAAAGACTGGGATCTTAAGGGCAAAATAGAATTCCTAGAAGAATACAAGTCTAGTCAACGAGAAGACAATACGAGTCTTCTTGGAAAAGTAAATTGTTTTGTAAAGCAAAAGGGCCCGAAAACAATCTCATGATCTTCTGCCTGTCCTTCTCTGTCCACCACTATATTCAGGGTCTGGCGGCCGACAGCACGTTGGCCTTTTGAGGAAGGAGGCAGTGTATCCTTGAATACTATGAGAACGCTAGTTCTTCGGCCTTGTCTCCATATAAACCCTTGAGTAAGCACCAAGGGTATGGCCGACTTTGCGAGAGAGGTCACTTAATGAGATCTTTGGATCCATGGACCATTATCTCTGTGCAAGTCAGCCCCGACTAGACCTCTTCTATATGCCCTTTAAATGGATCTAACGATTGGAATCTTTAATAAATTCCCAATAACATGTGCAGGCTTAGGCCCGCAACGCCACTAAAGCCCATCTAATGGTCTTTGGACAAGGTCCTACATTATGCCTCACCTGTGAACAATGAGGATTGTTCCCTCAACCATCTAACCTAAAAGGTTATTTTTTCGGTTCGCTATAGCCTCTGGGACTAGAGTTAGTGTAATAGTGGCCCTATCCTGAGAGCCACAATAAGTGAGAGAACTGCATCTCTTTCTGATCTAACCTTTCTCATTAAAGACGTCCTACCTACTAAGAGGTGGGGCTCCTGGAGAATCTGCCCTCTGAAGGAAGATGTCTCTAGGTCTGCTAGAGCGTCTAAGGTCTATCTTCATAGAACTTCAGACTTCAGGAGGAACAGCTCTTTACAGGAGAAAACTTTGGATCAAACTATCCACTACAACTGAGGGCGAAGCTCACCTACCTTTTTCGCGGAGCGGATCCTGACAGTACTCCTGCAGATAAAAGATCCAAGGAAAGTTGCTTCATCACTGAACCTTCCAGTGTGTGGACTTCAGCCTCTTCGTTCCCCTACTGATCGGAGGTTGTCCAATGCGTCTTACAGACACTATACTAAGCAAATCTATGGATTGAAGCAATATGTGGTGGCGGCAGGTGCTATTTGGACCCTGTCGTTTAGCTCTGCAATGAACAGTAAATTGATTGGGACTATCAATTAAAAGGAGAAGGGGTCAGCAATTTTCGTGTGACCTCCCTTTGAATAAGTGTTGCCAAGGTAACACTAAATCTGTTCAGAATCTCAGGTGTGAAATTATACGAATACCACTAGTGCCGTGTGTACATAGTACACAGTGTTGTTAGACTATTTCATGTACAGAAATTATAAAGAAAAGTCTTGTTAAAAGAGCTTTTCTTCAGTTTGAGAGTGGCACTCATCATTTCCCCCTTTCAAAAAGGGGAACATTATTTTCTGTGTATGTCTCTCGTATAATTTCCTTATCATGCTACATTCATTTAGCATGTAGTCATTTATTAGGAATAAATGTCTATTAAAATGCAGTTGCGTCCTAATTCGCCCAACAATTGCATGTTTTAAAATACCAGAGTTCCTTAACTTACTCATGTAAGTATTTCTCATATCATTGTATGCTTACAATCAATGGATGGGGACACTGATATTGGTTCCGCAATATATACAATCCTTGAGACCGGTTGTATTCTCAGTGTATACTTATGCTTGTTCATACAATATATGCTACCTTGAGGCCCCTTTCCTACGTCTAAAAATGACTCTTCCTTGCAGGGGGCAGGAAGCACTAACATTGTTATGCTTAGTGATGATGACGGATACCGGTAACGTCATTTGTCTCAATTGGCCCTTTTGGCCGTGGAAATATTGCCCCAAGGTTAAGGCACTAACACAAAACCACAGATACATTAATTCTCTGGTATGCTTCCATTAGGACGTCATGGCTTGAGCCCAAAAAACGGATTTTGAGCGAAGCGAAAAATCTATTTTTGGGTGAGATGGCCATGACGTCCTAATGGACCCACCCTTCTTTTCTATGAAAAGATCTTCACGGTTTCCCCCCCCTGATCTACTGTATCTGTAGCACCTTGCTCACTGCTACAAGGAATGACCGCCAGAGGGAGTTGGCGCGGTTTTGATACGATTGTAGTAGGGGAACCAGGGTAATCTTTGTGGCGGTTACCCTTCTATTCTGCCACGTTTTCCCCTAGAGCCTAGAGGCGTAAAGGCTATTCGGGGTGCAGATTGCCATGTGGCGTGTCAAGAATACGTCCCCTGATGATATACGATACCCTTGAGAGTAATCTTAAAGGTACTCGCGCCAGAAGTTAGAATTCTGTGAAACCTTTGGTTTGATTCTCTGGGAATATCACTGTAGTCATATATACCCTTCGGAAGCTACTAAAGGAACCTTCCATTAGGACGTCATGGCCATCTCACCCAAAAATAGATTTTTCGCTTCGCTCAAAATCCGTTCTTTGTTGATGACTTTTTGATCGTTTTTTTGGAATTTCCCTTGACCAATTCAAAATGGCTGACCCTTCACAAGTCCCCAAATTTAGGAAATACAATGCTAGGGACTGTTCTAGGCGTCTTCCGAAGGCTTCTATCGACCCTCACACTGTTTGTTCCAATTGTCGGGATAAAACCTGTCAATTGGAAGATCGGTGAAGAGGAGTGCGTTGGCCTTTCGGAATTCGATTTTATCGAATTTCAAAAGTACACACGTAGGCTAGAGAGAGATAGAGTTAGGAGAAGTTCTTCTCGTTCTATTGATATATCCTCTCCTCATGCCCCACAACCTATTCCTTCCCCTGTAGTGGTTGCTCCTAACCCCCCTCCTGCCACTCAGGAACCATCGATGGCTGATATGATGCGTGCCATCCAGGCTCTGGGTGAGAGAGTTGAGTCCCTTGCTAGTGACCGTAATCAGCTCATGGCGGATGTGAAGGAGCTTAAGTGCCAAAGTGCAGTGGGAAGTGCTAAAGTGCCAAGTGATAGTGTTGTGGACAGTGTTGCGCTTGAGGGTTCGTCTGTTCGTGCCTGTCGTCCTCCTAGTCCGGGACCTCTTGCAAGCTCCCAAGTCCAGGGGAGAAGCAATGTCGTACGACGCATGGGTTCGAGAGGCTTTAATCAGCGAACAGACGTTCACTCCGTGGTATCGGGCGTATCTACCCAAGATCGCTCCTACCTAACTAAGACGAGAGAGCCCATTTATACCTCGTCTTCTGAAGGTGTTTCTCGCAAGAAACTTTGGACCAAGGTCTCGCGACCGTTAAAACGTAAATCGGTCCCTTCAGCACAAGTCCAACGGCCCGGTTGTAGCCACTGGGTCAGTTCGGACTCGTTGCCGTCATCCGATGACTGCTCACCGCCTAAGAGAGGCAAAGCGGTACCGCTTCAGACAGTAACACCGTCTGTCGCCGCACCTGCTCCCGTAGACCCTAAGTGGTCTCTACTGCAAGACATGCAGTCTAAACTTACGTCTCTGATGCAGGACTTTCGTGCGGAGAAGGTTGCTGCCGTACCAGCTAGTGCAGTACCTAGCCTACAACCCTCCACGCGATCGGTTGTGCGTCCTGTGGACGCTGAGGTAACCTTCTCACGCACACCAGTTGAGAGAGTTCCTCCACCCATGCGTTCCAGTTTGATCTGCCAGCCGCATGTTGACGTTAAGCGACGCACGGAGGTTGCCGTTGACGTTCTGGATGTTCAACAACCGTCAGAGTTGCTTTGTTTTGACGCGGTGCGTCAACCTCCGCAACCCAGTGTGGTTTCCACTGCGCACCCACATCAGTCTAGACAGTCTGGAGTAGACGCTGTGCGTCCCCGCGCTACCATGGTTGTTGCCAGCTCACAGACTGGGCAGCAGTTCCATGACGTTGCGTCTGGCTCAGTCACGCATGCACCAGTGCGACCGGACTCAGCGAACCAGCCGTTACCCACTCCGTTGCCGTTTCCTCATCAGTTGTCGGATGAGGAACTTTCTGATGATGATGTTGCTGCACACATAGATGAACCACAATCAGAATTGGACGAGCCTAAGTCTACTCAACCCTCTTTGGACTTTAGAAAAGTTTTGGCCATTTTCAAAGAGCTGTTTCCTGACCAGTTTGTTTCTGTGGCTCCTCGTTCTCCGCCTTCAGAGTTTGTTTTAGGCATGCCGTCTACCACTCCTGCCTTTACTAGACTCGTCCTCGCACGCTCGTCCAAGAGAGCTTTGCGGGTGATAGGAGAATGGTTGCAGTCCAAGAAGAGTTTAGGGAAGACAGCCTTTGCTTTTCCCCCTGCTAGACTCTCTTCTAGATCGAGCGTCTGGTATGCCACGGGAGAAGTTCTCGGCTTGGGAGTTCCTGCCTCTGCCCAGGGCGACTTCTCAAGTCTTGTAGACTCTCCCCGCCGCCTTGCCATGAGACGCTCAAAGATATGTTGGTCATCTTCGGACCTGGACCACCTTTTGAAAGGAATCTTTAGGGCCTTCGAAGTTTTTAACTTCTTAGACTGGTGTCTAGGAGCCCTAAGCAGGAAGATCTCTTCGACAGATAAAGAGACTTCCTTGCTCATTATGTCCTGCATGGACAAGGCCGTACGTGATGGGTCTAATGAGCTTGCTGCATCATTTGTGTCCGGAGTCCTAAAAAAGCGAGAAAATCTCTGCTCATTCCTTTCTGCTGGAGTTACACCGTGCCAGAGATCTGAGCTTCTCTTTGCTCCTCTTTCCAAGTGCCTTTTTCCAGAAGTCCTGATTAAGGAAATAGCCGCTTCGTTAGTGCAGAAGGACACTCACGATCTTGTTGCGTCCTCAGCTCGCAAAGCTCCCCCTTTGCCTACCTTGTCAGCTAGACCAAGGATGGACACTCCAGCGTCTTGTTTTATTCGGCCCTTTCGTGGCAGAGCCTCCTGCAGAGGAGGTGCTCGTGCCGAAGGGAAACGAGGGAAGAAGAAAGGATCCAAGTCCTATAAGGGCAGAGTCTGACTGCCCGCATCTTCAGACAGCTGTGGGAGCCAGACTCAAGAACTTCTGGCAGACCTGGGAGAAGAGAGGCGCAGATGCACAATCTGTGAAGTTGCTCAGAGAGGGGTACAAGATCCCTTTTGTACGGAAACCCCCTCTAGCAACGTCTCCCATCGATCTCTCTCCCAGGTACAGAGAGGAGGACAAGAGACGAGCCTTGAAACGGGAAGTGTCTCTTTTACTAGAGAAGGGAGCGGTGGTCAAAGTCTCGGACCTTCAATCTCCGGGATTCTACAACCGCCTCTTCTTGGTTTCAAAGAAGACAGGAGGGTGGAGGCCGGTGCTAGACGTCAGTGCTCTGAATGTCTTTGTCACAAAGCAGACGTTCTCCATGGAGACCACAAAGTCAGTCTTAGCAGCGGTCAGAAGGGAAGACTGGATGGTCTCATTAGATCTAAGGGACGCCTACTTCCACGTCCCCATCCACCCGGACTCCCAACCTTTTCTGAGATTCGTTTTCGAAAAGGTGGTCTACCAGTTTCAGGCCCTGTGCTTTGGCCTAAGCACAGCTCCTCTTGTGTTTACGAGGCTGATGAGGAATGTAGCCAAATTCCTCCATTTATCGGACATCCGAGCCTCCCTTTATTTGGACGACTGGCTTCTCAGAGCCTCTTCCAGTCGTCGCTGTCTGAAGGATCTAAAGTGGACTCTAGATCTGACCAAGGAATTGGGTCTCCTTGTCAATATGGAAAAGTCGCAACTGGTCCCATCCCAAACTATTGTGTATTTAGGGATGGAGATTCACAGTCTAGCTTTTCGGGCTTTTCCGTCGGCCCCCAGAATAAGCCAAGCCCAGTTATGCATCCAGAACATGCTGAAGAAGGAACACTGCTCAGTCAGGCAGTGGATGAGTCTGGTAGGGACGCTATCATCCCTGGAACTTTTTGTGTCATTAGGAAGACTACACCTCCGTCCTCTTCAATACCATCTAGCTTTTCACTGGAAAAAGGACAAGACGCTAGAAGCGGTCTCGATCCCCATTTCCGAAAAGATGAAGTCTTGTCTGACTTGGTGGAAGGACAGTATAAACCTCAGAGAGGGTCTTCCCCTGGCTGTTCAGACTCCCAACCACGTTCTCTTCTCGGACGCATCGGACGTAGGCTGGGGCGCGACATTAGACGGTCGGGAATGTTCAGGACTGTGGAACTCGAGTCAAAGGATCATGCATATCAACTGCAAGGAGCTGCTGGCAGTACATCTGGCCTTGAAAAGCTTCAGGTCTCTCCTTCGAGGCAAAGTGGTGGAAGTGAACTCGGACAACACCACTGCCTTGGCGTACATCTCCAAGCAAGGAGGGACCCACTCACTGACGTTGTACGAGATCGCAAGGGACCTGCTCATCTGGTCAAAAGGTCAAGACATAACACTAGTAACGAGGTTCATCCAAGGCAACTTGAATGTCATGGCAGATTGTCTCAGTCGGAAAGGGCAAGTAATTCCAACAGAATGGACCCTCCACAAGGATGTATGCAAGAGACTTTGGGCCACTTGGGGCCAACCAACCATAGATCTCTTTGCAACCTCGATGACCAAGAGGCTCCCAATATATTGCTCACCAGTCCCAGACCCAGCAGCAATACATATAGATGCCTTTCTCCTAGATTGGTCACATCTAGATCTATACGCATTCCCACCGTTCAAGATTGTCAACAAGGTACTGCAGAAGTTCGCCTCTCACGAAGGGACAAGGTTGACGCTAGTTGCTCCCCTCTGGCTCGCGAGAGAATGGTTCACCGAGGTACTTCGATGGCTAGTAGACGTTCCCAGAAGTCTTCCTCTAAGGGTAGACCTTCTACGTCAGCCACACGTAAAGAAGGTACACCAAAGCCTCCACGCTCTTCGTCTGACTGCCTTCAGACTATCGAAAGACTCTCGAGAGCTAGAGGCTTTTCGAAGGAGGCAGCCAGTGCGATTGCTAGAGCAAGGAGAGCATCCACCCTTAGAGTCTACCAATCGAAGTGGGAAGTCTTCCGAAACTGGTGCAAGTCAGTCTCTGTATCCTCAACCAGTACCTCTGTAGCTCAAATAGCTGACTTTCTCTTATACCTGAGAAAAGGACGATCCCTTTCAGCTCCCACTATCAAGGGCTACAGAAGCATGTTGGCATCGGTCTTCCGGCATAGAGGCTTAGATCTTTCCAACAATAAAGATCTTCAGGACCTCCTTAAGTCTTTTGAGACCACGAAGGAGCGTCGTTTGGTTACACCTGGTTGGAATTTAGACGTGGTACTAAGATTCCTCATGTCAGACAGGTTTGAGCCGCTACAATCAGCCTCCCTGAAAGATCTCACTTTAAAGACACTTTTCCTGGTATGCTTAGCCACAGCTAAAAGAGTCAGTGAGATTCATGCCTTCAGCAAAAACATCGGATTTTCGTCAGAAAAAGCTACATGTTCGCTACAACTTGGTTTTCTAGCCAAAAATGAGCTGCCTTCTCGACCTTGGCCGAAATCGTTCGATATTCCCAGCTTATCGAATATGGTAGGCAATGAACTAGAAAGAGTCTTATGCCCTGTGAGAGCTCTTAAGTTCTATTTAAAGCGAACTAAACCTTTACGAGGCCAATCTGAAGCTTTATGGTGTTCAGTTAAGAAACCATCTTTGCCTATGTCAAAGAATGCTTTATCCTACTTTATCAGACTGTTAATACGAGAAGCTCATTCACATCTGAGTGAGGAAGACCAAGCATTGCTTAAGGTGAGGACACACGAAGTTAGAGCTGTCGCAACTTCCGTGGCCTTTAAGCAAAATAGATCTCTGCGAAGTATAATGGACGCAACCTATTGGAGAAGCAAGTCAGTGTTTGCGTCTTTTTATCTAAAGGATGTCCAGTCTCTTTACAAGGACTGCTACACACTGGGACCATTCGTAGCAGCGAGTGCAGTAGTGGGTGAGGGCTCAACCACTACAATTCCCTAATTCCATACCCTTTTAATCTTTCTCTTGAAATGTTTTTATTGTTGTTTTTTTGGGTTGTCCTGGTTGATTTGGCGGGTGGTCAAAGTCATTTCTTGAGAGCGCCTAGATTAGGGGTTTGATGAGGTCCTGTTGTATGGGTTGCAACCCTTGATACTTCAGATCCTAGGGGTCGATCAGCATCCTAAGAGGATCGCGAGGCTCCGTAAGGAAGACGTACTTAAAAGGCAGAGTAATTGTTCAAGTCGACTTCCTTACCAGGTACCTATTTATTTTGTTTTTGTTATTTTGATAACTTCTAAAATGAAATAAAAAACTCTTAGCTCATAAAAGTGTAAACATATATTACTGGTCTCTACCCACCATCCTGGGTGTGAATCAGCTATATAATCACCGGCTAAGTTAAATATTGAAAAATGTTATTTTGATTATAAAATAAATTTTTGAATATACTTACCCGGTGATTATAAATTAAATGACCCTCCCTTCCTCCCCAATAGAGACGCAGTGGGACGAGGAGAAAATTGAGTCTTTGTTTACATTGAGAACTGGGTATCTGGTCGACAGATGGCGCTGTTGGGCACACCCGCAACCTGTGTAGCGATCGCTGGCGAGTTTTTCCGTAGAGTTGTCTGTCGAGTAACAGAGTTGCAGCTATATAATCACCGGGTAAGTATATTCAAAAATTTATTTTATAATCAAAATAACATTTTCAATATTTAACTTAGCCGGTGATTATAATAGCTGCAACTCTGTTGCTCGACAGAAAACTCTAAGGTAAAACTCGCCAGCGATCGCTACACAGGTTGCGGGTGTGCCCAACAGCGCCATCTGTCGTCCAGATACCCAGTACTCAATGTAAACAAAGACTCAATTTTCTCTCTGTCGTGCTACCGACAAGACGTACTTACTCGCTGTTGCTAAACTGGATTTGTTTTCACAACTAATTGGTGAAGTACACTATTCTAGTTTTGAGCTTTCGCTGTGCAGGCTTTCTCTTCACAAATCCTTGAACTCTTTTTGATTACGGAGTCTTTGTTGATGACTTTTTGATAGTTTTTGAATTCCCCTTTGACCAATTCAAAATGGCTGACCCTTCACAAGTCCCAAAATTTAGGAAGTGCAATGCTAGGGACTGTTCAAGGCGTCTTCCGAAGGCCTCTATCGACCCTCACACTGTTTGTTCCAATTGTCGGGATAAAACCTGTCAATTGGAAGATCGATGTGAGGAGTGCGTTGGGCTTTCGGAATTCGATTTTATCGAATTCCAAAAGTATACACGTAGGCTAGAGAGAGATAGAGTTAGGAGAAGTTCTCGTTCTATTGACATTTCCTCTCCTCATGCCCCACAACCTATTCCTTCCCCTGTAGTGGTTGCTCCTAATCCCCCTTCTGGCACTCAGGAACCTTCGATGGCTGATATGATGCGTGCCATCCAAGCTCTGGGTGAGAGAGTTGAGTCCCTTGCTAGTGACCGTAATCAGCTCATGGCGGATGTGAAGGAGCTGAAGTGTAAAAGTGCAGTGGGAAGTGTTAAAGTGAGTGATAGTGTTGTGGATAGTGTTGCGCTTGAGGGTTCGTCTGTTCGTGCCTGTCGTCCTCCTAGTCCGGGACCTCTTGCAAGCTCCCAAGTCCAGGGGAGAAGCAATGTCGTACGACAAATGGGTTCGAGAGGCTTTAATCAGCGAACAGACGTTCCCTCCGTGGTATCGGGCGTATCTACCCAAGATCGCCCCTGCCTAACAAAGACGAGAGAGCCCATTTATACCTCGTCTTCGAAAGGTGTTTCTCGCAAGAAACCATGGACCAAGGTCTCACGACCGTTAAAGCGCAAGTCGGTCCCTTCCGCACAAGTCCAACGGCCCAGCTGTAGCCACTGGGTCAGTTCGGACTCGCTGCAGTCATCCGATGACTGCTCACCTCCTAAGAGAGGCAAAGCGGTACCGCTTCAGACAGTTACACCGTCTGTCGCCGCACCTGCTCCTGTAGACCCTAAGTGGTCTTTACTGCAAGACATGCAGTCTCAACTAACGTCGCTTATGCAGGACTTTCGTGCGGAGAAGGTTGCTGCCGCACCAGCTAGTGCAGCTCCTTGCCTACAACCACCCACACGATCGGTTGTGCGTCCTGGGGACGCTGAGGTAACCTTCTCACGCACTCCAGTTGAGAGAGTTCCGCCACCCATGCGTTCCAGTGTGATCTGCCAGCCGCATGTTGACGTTCAGCGACGCACGGAGGTATCCGTTGACGTTCGTGAGGTTCAACAACCGTCAGAGTTGTTTTGTTTTGACGCGGTGCGTCAACCTCCGCAACCCAGTGTGGTTGCCACTGCTCACCCACATCAGTCTAGACAGTCTGGAGTAGACGCTGTGCGTCCCCGCGCTGCTATGGTTGTTGCCAGCTCACAGACTGGGCAGCAGTTCCATGACGTTGCGTCCGGCTCAGTCACGCATGCACCCGTGCGACCGGACTCAGCTAACCAGCCGTTACCCACTTCGTTGCCGCTCCCTCATCAATACTCGGATGAGGGACTTTCTGATGATGATGGTGCTGCACACGTAGATGAACCGCATTCAGAACTGGACGAGCCTAAGTCTACGCAACCCTCTTTGGACTTTAGGAAAGTTTTGGCCCTGTTCAAAGAGATGTTTCCGGACCAGTTTGTTTCTGTGGCTCCGCGTTCTCCTCCGTCAGAGTTTGTGTTAGGCATGCCGTCAACCACTCCTGCCTTTACTAGACTCGTCCTCGCACGCTCGTCCAAGAGAGCTTTGCGGGTGATAGGAGAATGGCTGCAGTCCAAAAAGAGTTTAGGGAAGACAGCTTTTACGTTTCCCCCTGCTAGACTCTCTTCTAGATCGAGTGTCTGGTATGCCACGGGAGAAGTTCTCGGCTTGGGAGTTCCTGCCTCTGCCCAGGGCGACTTCTCAAGTCTTGTAGACTCTCCCCGCCGCCTAGCCATGAGACGCTCAAAAATATGTTGGTCATCTTCGGACCTGGACCACCTTTTGAAAGGTATCTTTAGAGCCTTCGAGGTTTTTAACTTCCTAGACTGGTGTCTAGGAGCTCTAAGCAGAAAGATCTCTCCGATGGAGAAGGAGACTTCCTTGCTCATTATGTCCTGCATGGACAAGGCCGTACGTGATGGGTCTAATGAGCTTGCTGCATCTTTTGTGTCCGGAGTCCTTAAGAAGCGTGAAAACCTATGCTCATTCCTTTCAGCTGGAGTTACACCATGCCAGAGATCCGAACTTCTGTTTGCTCCTCTTTCCAAGTGCATTTTTCCAGAGGACCTGATTAAGGAAATTGCCGCTTCTTTGATACAGAAGGATACTCACGATCTTGTTGCGTCATCTGCTCGCAAAGCCACCCCTTTGCCTACCCTGTCAGCTAGACCAAGGATGGACACTCCAGCGTCCCGTTTTATTCCGCCCTTTCGTGGCAGAGCCTCCAGCAGAGGAGGTGCTCGTGCCGAAGGGAGACGTGGAAAGAAGAAAGAAACCAAGTCCTTTAAGGGCAGAGTCTGACTGCCAGCTTCTTCAGACAGCAGTGGGAGCCAGACTCAAGAACTTCTGGCAAACCTGGGAAAAGAGAGGCGCAGATGCACAATCTGTGAAGTTGCTCAGAGAGGGGTACAAGATCCCGTTTGTACGAAAACCCCCTCTAGCAACGTCTCCCATCGATCTCTCTCCCAGGTACAGAGAGGAAGACAAGAGACGAGCATTGAAACAGGAAGTGTCTCTCTTACTAGAGAAGGGAGCGGTAGTCAAAGTCCTGGACCATCAAACCCCGGGATTCTACAACCGTCTCTTCTTGGTGTCAAAGAAGACAGGAGGGTGGAGGCCGGTGCTAGACGTCAGTGCGCTGAATGTCTTTGTCACAAAGCAGACGTTCTCCATGGAGACCACAAAGTCGGTTCTAGCAGCGGTCAGAAGGGAAGACTGGATGGTCTCTTTAGACCTAAGGGACGCCTACTTCCACGTCCCCATCCACCCGGACTCCCAACCTTTTCTGAGATGCGTCTTCGAAAAGGTTGTCTACCAGTTTCAAGCCCTGTGCTTTGGCCTAAGCACAGCTCCTCTTGTGTTTACGAGGCTGATGAGGAATGTAGCCAAATTCCTTCATTTAGCGGACATCCGAGCCTCCCTCTATTTGGACGACTGGCTTCTCAGAGCTTCTTCCAGTCGTCGCTGTCTGAAGGATCTAAAGTGGACTCTAGATCTGACCAAGGAATTGGGTCTCCTTGTCAATATGGAAAAGTCACAAGTGGTTCCATCCCAAACTATTGTGTATTTAGGGATGGAGATTCACAGTCTAGCTTTTCGGGCTTTTCCGTCGGCCCCCAGAACAAGCCAAGCCCAGTTATGCATCCAGAACATGCTGAAGAAGGAACGATGTTCAGTCAGGAAGTGGATGAGTCTGATAGGGACGCTATCATCCCTGGAACAGTTCGTGTCATTAGGAAGACTACACCTCCGTCCTCTTCAATATCACCTAGCATTTCACTGGAAAAAGGACAAGACGCTAGAAGCGGTCTCGATCCCCATTTCCGAGAAGATGAAGTCTTGCCTGACATGGTGGAAGGACAGTATCAGCCTCAGAGAGGGTCTGCCCCTGGCTGTTCAGACTCCCAACCACGTTCTCTTCTCGGACGCATCGGACGTAGGCTGGGGTGCGACATTAGACGGTCGGGAATGCTCGGGAATATGGAACTCGCATATCAACTGCAAGGAGCTACTGGCAGTACATCTGGCCTTGAAAAGCTTCAGGTCTCTCCTTCAAGGCAAAGTGGTTGAGGTGAACTCGGACAACACCACGGCTTTGGCGTACATCTCCAAGCAAGGAGGGACCCACTCACTGACGTTGTACGAGATCGCAAGGGACCTCCTCACCTGGTCAAAAGGTCTAAACATATCACTAGTAACGAGGTTCATCCAAGGCAACTTGAATGTCATGGCAGATTGTCTCAGTCGGAAGGGACAAATAATTCCAACAGAATGGACCCTCCACAAGGATGTATGCAAGAGACTTTGGGCCACCTGGGGCCAGCCAACCATAGATCTCTTCGCAACCTCGATGACCAAGAGGCTCCCAATATATTGCTCACCAATCCCGGACCCAGCAGCAGTTCATATAGATGCCTTTCTCCTAGATTGGTCACATCTAGATCTATATGCATTCCCTCCGTTCAAGATTGTCAACAAGGTACTGCAGAAGTTCGCCTCTCACGAAGGGACAAGGTTGACGCTAGTTGCTTCCCTCTGGCCCGCGAGAGAATGGTTCACCGAGGTACTTCGATGGCTAGTAGACGTTCCCAGAACTCTTCCTCTAAGGGTGGACCTTCTACGTCAGCCACACGTAAGGAAGGTACACCAAGGCCTCCACGCTCTTCGTCTGACTGCTTTCAGACTATCGAAAGACTCTCGAGAGCTAGAGGCTTTTCAAAGGAGGCAGCCAGAGCGATTGCTAGAGCAAGGAGAACATCCACCCTTAGAGTCTACCAATCGAAGTGGGAAGTCTTCCGAAACTGGTGCAAGTCAGTATCTGTATCCTCGACCAGTACCTCTGTAACTCAAATAGCTGACTTCCTCTTATATCTGAGGAAAGAACGATCTCTTTCAGCTCCCACTATCAAGGGTTACAGAAGCATGTTGGCATCAGTCTTCTGTCACAGAGGCTTAGATCTTTCCAACAATAAAGATCTACAGGACCTCCTTAAGTCTTTTGAGACCACGAAGGAGCGTCGTTTGGTTACACCTGGTTGGAATTTAGACGTGGTACTAAGATTCCTCATGTCAGACAGGTTCGAGCCGCTACAATCAGCCTCCCTGAAAGATCTCACCTTAAAGACTCTTTTCCTGGTATGCTTAGCCACAGCTAAAAGAGTCAGTGAGATTCATGCCTTCAGCAAGAACATCGGATTTTCATCTGAAACGGCTACATGTTCTCTACAACTTGGTTTTCTAGCCAAAAACGAGCTGCCTTCTCGACCTTGGCCAAAATCGTTCGATATTCCAAGCTTATCGAATATGGTTGGAAATGAACTAGAAAGAGTCTTATGCCCTGTGAGAGCTCTTAAGTTCTATTTAAAACGAACTAAACCTTTACGAGGCCCGTCTGAAGCTTTATGGTGTTCAGTTAAGAAACCATCTTTGCCTATGTCAAAGAATGCTTTATCCTATTTTATCAGACTGTTAATACGAGAAGCTCATTCCCATCTGAGTGAGGAAGACCAAGCTTTGCTGAAGGTAAGGACACACGAAGTTAGAGCTGTCGCAACTTCCGTGGCCTTTAAACAAAATAGATCTCTGCGAAGTATAATGGACGCAACCTATTGGAGAAGCAAGTCAGTGTTCGCGTCTTTTTATCTTAAGGATGTCCAGTCTCTTTACGAGGACTGCTACACTCTGGGACCATTCGTAGCAGCGAGTGCAGTAGTGGGTGAGGGCTCAACCACTACAATTCCCTAATTCCATAACCTTTTTAATCTTTCTCTTGAAATGTTTTTATTGTTGTTTTTGGGTTGTCCGGAAGGCTAAGAAGCCTTTCGCATCCTGGTTGATTTGGCGGGTGGTCAAAGTCATTTCTTGAGAAGCGCCTAGATTAGGGGTTTTGATGAGGTCCTGTTGTATGGGTTGCAACCCTTGATACTTCAGATCCTAGGGGTCGATCAGCATCCTGAGAGGATCGCGAGGCTCCGTAAGGAAGACGTACTTAAAAAGGCAGAGTAATTGTTCAAGTCGACTTCCTTACCAGGTACCTATTTATTTTGTTTTTGTTATTTTGATAACTTCTAAAATGAAATAAAAACTCTTAGCTCATAATAATGTAAACATATATTGCTGGTCTCTACCCACCCCCCTGGGTGTGAATCAGCTATTATAATCACCGGCTAAGTTAAATATTGAAAAATTTTATTTTGATAATAAAATAAATTTTTTAATATACTTACCCGGTGATTATAAATTAAAGGACCCTCCCTTCCTCCCCAATAGAGACGCAGTGGAACGTGGAGAAAATTGAGTCTTTGTTTACATTGAGTACTGGGTATCTGGACGACAGATGGCGCTGTTGGGCACACCCGCAACCTGTGTAGCGATCGCTGGCGAGTTTTACCTTAGAGTTTTCTGTCGAGCAACAGAGTTGCAGCTATTATAATCACCGGGTAAGTATATTCAAAAATTTATTTTATTATCAAAATAACATTTTTCTTTAAGAAGCGTGGGAATTTGTAAAATTTTTGATGTAATAAATAATCATGACAGGCATTTGGTCTTTACGCAATAGGGATTTATTTGACACTATACAGTATACATTAAAACTGGAATCATAAACTTACATTTTTCAATATTAAACTTACCCGATAATCATGTAGCTGTCAACTCCGTTGCCCGACAGAATTCTACGGGAGGGATACGCCAGCTATCACTATACTAGAAGGGGGTGTACTCACCAGCGCCACCTGTGGCCAGGTACTGCAGTACTTCTTGTTGACACCACCTCACTTTTTCCTCTGTCGTGCTTCCGGCAAGACGTTCTGGGATACGCTTATGATTTTGGAGTATTGTTCACGGTTTTTGGTGAAGTATTTCTCTAAGATTTCAGCTTTCGCTATACTGGAAACTTTTCTAATTAGCTTAGATAGCTTTTATTTGGTTTTGATTAATGGTTAACGATCTTTTTGCTTGATTTGGAATCCCCCTTGACTTACTCTTTGATTCAAGATGTCTGAACCTTTCACAAGCCCCACCCCATAGGACGATGTAGGTCTTGTAATAGGCGTATTCCGAAGGCCTCGGTTGATCCTCACACCGCTTGTTCTGACTGTAGGGAAAGACCCTGTCAGTTGGAAGATCGATGTGAGGAATGCGCCGGACTTTCGGAACTTGAATTTGTTCGATTCCTGAAATATTCAACCAAGTTAGAGAGAGAGAGAGTTAGGAGGAGTTCTTCTCGCTCTTCACTTTTTTCCTCACCTCATGATCCTCAACCTTTTCCTCCCCC